>NW_006160074.1:3941651-3941895 GCF_000334495.1 Tupaia belangeri chinensis | reverse complement strand
AGCGTCCCACATATGAACATGCAAATCCTCCCAGCAGCCCCGTGAGGTAGCCATCCTGGTTGTCACAGTCCGCAGAGAGAATAGAGAGTCCCTCAAAGCTCCTCTGGGTGGGCACAGATGGCTCCAGCCCTGACCCTTGGCCCCCAGCCAGTGCCCTGCCTTAAAGCCCCCCAGGCAGAGTGGGAGAGGGGAGCGGGAAAGGGGGCTGCAGGGCTGCAGCGCTGGTGGGGCCATCTCTTCCCTC
>NW_006160074.1:3927489-3941620 GCF_000334495.1 Tupaia belangeri chinensis | reverse complement strand
TGCTGAACTGCAGCCCCAGACACCTCCCCAGCCTAAGAGAGGGCCCAGGGCCTGGAGAAGGGCGGGCACACACAGCCTTTGCCTCCCCAGGTGCCTGCAGAACAATGGGACCCGGAGCTGCCCCAACTGCCGCCGTTCATCCATGAAGCCTGGCTTTGTGTGACTTCCAGCACAGCCTGGGCTTGTGCCTCGCCTGCTCCTGCCCCTTCTCTTTCTCCACCATCTCACTGGAGACCCCCTTACTCCTGGGGCAGCTGCCAGGGCTCCCTGGGCCTGCCGCCACTGCTCCTCTGGGCCTGAATGCCCTCCTCGCCTCTTTGTACTTTGCTCTTTATAGAAAAATAAACCATTTGTACCAGGTCCCAGCGATTCTAACTTTTCTTGCCCGGGACTGAGGGGTGGGGAGAGTGGGAGTGAGGTGGCCACGTGGGCTTCATCGGATTCCCATACCTTCCCTGGTATATATGAGGTGCCACTACCTCCCAGAACTTGGGACGTGGCAGTGAACCAGAGAGGAGAGATCTCTGCAGTGAGAGACTGACATGCAGGTGTGGGGAGGGGGAGTCTGCTGGAAGTAAATGCAAATACATGGTGGGAGGGCAGCAGGTGGTGCCATGGGTCCCACGTGGCCAGCCACAGGGTTCGAGTCCTAGACCTATAGCTTGAAGAACATGCTGGGTGCATGTGTGTGTGTGTGTGTGTGTGTGTGTGTGTGTGTGCTCAGAATCCCCAGAGAATGGAGAAAGGATTGCATTGTGGCTCTCTTTGTGGGGGGGCGGGATTTCTCACTTTTCTTCTCTCTACCTGGGAGTGCAAGCACCCTATAGCAAAACTAAAAACAACAAACAAGCACATGGAATGTCTTCTAGAAGGTCGTTACGAGCTTCAGTGTGTTCCCCCCAATTCATGTGTTGAACTTTGGTCCCTTCAGGCTGCTGTAACAGAATACCGCAGACTTGGAGCTTATAAACAACAGGATCCTCACAGTTCCACGGGCTGGGGAGTCCCAGAGCAGGGTGCAGCAGATCCCACGTCTGGTAAGGGCCTGCTGCCAGGGTTCATGGCTGGCGTCTTCTCTACTCGCACAGCAGTGAAGGAGGCAGGATCTCACATGGCTGCCTTCACAGTTCGAGTCCCAGACCCGGTGGCTTGAAAAACAAGCTGGGTGCATGTGAATGTGTGCCCAAGAACCCAGAAGGAGAGATGGAGGAGAAGGGATTGTGGCATGGCCATGCCCCTAGTGGGTGCTTTCTCGCCTTCTGTCTTTCTGTCTGTCTCTGGTGAGCACATGTACCCTCTAGCAAAACTGAGGAAAAACAAACAAACAAAAACAAGGTGAGCCTTTGATACAGTGACTGCCTTGAGCCTGTAAAGGAAACTGAAAGGATGATGAAGATAACACGAAAGGACACAGGCTAGGGCTAGCCCTTAGCTGGCGGTTAGGGCAGCTAGGTCCCACATGGTTGACTGTGCCGTTTGTGTCCTGGACCCGTTGACTTGAAAACCACACCAGGTGCATGTGCGGGCATGCCCAGAATCCTGAGGGGAATGTAGGGAAGGGAAGGGATTGCAGCGTGGCCATCCCCTCCAGGGCGTGTGTTCTCCCTCCGTGGGTCACTCTTTCTCTCTCTGGTAAGTGCACATACCCTAGAGCAAATTGTTTAAAAAAGGACTTAATAGGGGCCAGCAGTTAGCATAATGGCTATGTCACTGGATTCCCATGTAGCCGACCACGTTTTGAGTCCCGGACCCGGTGGCTTAAACTCACACCCGGCATGTATGCGTGCGTGCCCAAGATCCCAAGAGGAGAATGGAGAAGGGATTGCGGCGTGGCCATCCCCCCAGGGGGGGGGTGATTTCTTGTTTTGGCGTGGTGGTTAAGGCGCTGGACATTCCCACATGGCCGACCATGGTTCAAGTCCTGGAACTGGTGGCTTGCTTTCTCACTTTCTCTCTCTCTCTCTCTCTGGTCAAATTAAAATAAACAAACAAATAAATAAAGTTAAATAAATAATTCTTTTTTTTTTAAAAGGGACTTAATAAAAAGCATTAGAAGCCAAAGTTTGAGTCTGAGGTGGAGCCCTGTGTTACAAAGGGCATCGCTAGGACAGCTGGTGACACTTGAATGGAGTCTGAGTGTTAGATGGGGAACATACTGATGCTAACTTCCTTTTTTCTTTCTTTTTTTTAAGGTTTTTGCCATAGAGTGTGTGCACTTGCTGGAGAGAGACAGCGAGAGAGAGAAAGAGAAATAATCCCTCATGGGGCATGGCCATGCCTCAATCCTTTCTCTTCCATTCTTCTCTTGGGATTTTGGGCATGCACGCACGAGCACCCAGCGTGAGTTTCAAGCTGCCAAGTCCAGGACTTGAGCCGTGGTTGACCACGTGGGAGTCCAGAGCCTTAACCAGTACGCCACCTGCTGCCCCCGATGTTAACTTCCTGGAGTATAGGCTGTGCTCTGGTCAGTGGAGTGTCCTTGGTTGCAGGAAACGTGCACTAAGTATCCACGGTGATGCCGTAGCAGGTCAGCAACTTACTCTCAGTGGTTCGAAGGAAAAAGTTACCTGTATTATACTTGAAATTTTTCTGAGTTCAATCTTGTTTTCAAAAATAAATATAATTTTATAATAGAGTAGAAGAGTAAATAAGGGGATAGGGAGGGTGGGATGATTGGGCAGGGACGGGCAGGTTGTGCTTTTAGACCAGTGTGGCTGGGGCTGGGGTCCTGACAGTAGTGCACCAGAAAAGCAGGATGTTCAGTGAGGCCGAGCCTCGTGAGAAGGGCCCGGGTCCAGGTCTACATCTGGAGACTGCCCTCGGTATCCTGGGCACACGTGCGCCGTGACCTGAGCTAGCTGAGGCCGCGGGTGTGGGGTGCACTGCAGCGTCAAGACCCTGTTAGGAGTTCTCGCTCTTACTCTTGAAAGAAAGAAATAAACTTTAAAAATACCTGTCTCGGGAAGCAGCAGTTAGCGTAATGGCTATGTCGCTGGACTCCCACGTAGTCGACCGCGGTTCGTGTCCCGGACCCGGTGGCTTAAAATTCATGCTGGGCGTGTGTGCGTGCGTGCCCAAGATCCCGAGAGGAGAATGGAGGAGAAGGGATTGCGGCGTGACCATCCCCCCTGGGGAGTGATTTCTCGCTTTCTGTCTCTATGTCTCTCTCTGTCTGTCTGGTGAGCGCACGCGCCCTACAGTGAAAATCTCTCCAAAAAAAAAAAACAAAAAAACACCTGTCTCAGGCCAGCAAGTGGCATGGAGGTTAAGGTGGCTGTATCCCACATGGTTGACTTCACAGTTTGAGTCCCGGACCAGGCAGCCTAAACACATGCACGTGTCTGTCTTTGCCCAAAATCTTGAGAGGGTGATTTCTCACTCTCTCTCTGGCAAGTGCACACACCCTATAGCAAACAACAAAAAAAAAAAATTAAAGAATGAAGAAGCAAGAAATCTATCTCTGCCACTCTCTTCTTCTCTCTCTTCCTTTTTCTCTCTCTCATAAAAGAAATAAGCGGGAGGGACCAGCAGTTGGCATAATGACTATGTTGCTGAACTCCCATGTAGTGGATCGCAGTTCGAGTCCCGGACCTGGCAGCTTAAACTCACTCCGGGTGTGTGTGCGTGCATGGCCAAGATCCTGAGAGGAGATGGAGGAGAAGGGATTGTGGTGTAGCCATCCCCACTAGGGGGTGATTTCTTGCTTTCTGTCTCTATGTCTGTCTCTGTCTGGCGAGCGCACGCGCCCTATAGCAAAAATCTCCCTTAAAATAACAATAATAAATCAATAAAGGGTGGGCCTCATTGCAAAGGGGACATTTATTTAAGCAAAGACTTGAAGGAACTGAGGAGTGGACCAAGGACAGAGCCTTGAAAATGCAATCTAGGAGAACCAGCAGTTAGCGTAGTGGCTATGTCACTGATCTCCCATGTAGCTGACCGCCGTTCAAGTCCCAGACCCAGTGGCTTAAACTTACGCTGGGCACGTGTGCGTGCGTACCCAAGATCCCGAGAGGAGAATGGAGGAGAAGGGATTATGGCGTGGCCATCCCCCCAGGGGGTGATTTCTCGCTTTCTGTCTCTCTGTCTCTGTCTTTCTGGCGAGCACGCGCCCTATAGCAAAAACCTCTCAAAAGAAGAAAATGCAATCTGGGAAAAGGGTTCAGAGCCCTAACACAAGAGCCTTCCTGACCCATTCAAGGAGGGAGGAGGCCTGTCACTGTGAGCAGGGGAGTAGGCGGTGGGGACAGAGGAGACTGAGGGATCAAAAACTTGTAGGGCCACTGCGAGGACTTTGTCGTTGCTCTGAGCAAGCTGGACAGCTGCAGCAGGGTTTGGAGCAGGGGTGACATGATCTGCCTGGGTTTTGCAAGAATCCCTCTGGTTGCTATGTTGACAACAGAACAGACACAAAACAACTGGCCTGGATGTTTCAAAAATGTCGAGGCTCTGAAAGCCCAACAAGGTTAGAGGCTGTTCTAGAATGAACAAAACGAAAGAGACATGACCACTAAATGTAATACGAGCCCCTTAACTTGCTATCGGTTTCGTTTGTTTGGTTTTGCTATAGAGTGCGTGTGCTCATAAGAGAGAGAGGGGAGGGAAGAAGGCACCCCCGGTGGAGAATGACCACGCCATAGTATCTTCTCCGTCCTCTCCTTAGGATTGTATTTTCCCTTTGGGAGATATTTCCTATGGGGCATGGGTACTCTCCAGAGAGACAGAAAGAGACAGAGAGAAAGAAAGCAAAAAGTCACCCCCCTGGGGGAATGGCCACAAGGCAATCCTTTCTCCTCCATTCTCCTGTCAGGATCTTGGGCATGCATGCGCCCGCGCGCGCACACACACAGAGGCAGCTGACCTGAGGGTTTTTTTAATTATTATTTAATTATATTTATTATTATTTTTAAAAATTTGCTATAGGGCAACATGTATTTACCAGAGAGAGAGAAAGAGAAAGCAAGAAAAGAAGCCACCAGGTCTGGGACTCAAACTGCGGTCGGCCATGTGGGAGTCCAGCACCTTAACCATCATGCCACCGGCTGGGCCCTGGCTTGAGTTTTTTAAATCGCTGGATCCAGGACTCAAACTGTGGTTGACTATGTGGGAGTCCAGTGACATAACCATTATGACATAACCATTATGGCATCTGTGGGCTCCTCCATGCTTTTTCACACCTGTTACCCCACTTAGTATTCACCAGAACTCCGTGTGGTGGGTGTGAGGGCCTCTGCGTTTCCCACAGGTCCAGGGAGAAGCTCCGACTTGCCCAAGGTCACATGGCACAGCTGGGCTTGGCTTCTCTGTACCCTTTCCCTCCCCCGGGAGCCCTGGGATGTAATGAGGTCCCCAGTTCCTCCTCATCCTAGCTCCAGCTCTCCTCATGCAACTTCCTGACCCCGTGTCCCACCCTGCTCTAGGCCTGGCCTAGGCCTCTTCTTCTCTAGAAGCCCAGGTGGGCCTGAGGCCATGCTGTGCCCTGGGCTCTCTGCTCCTGTGGGGGCTGATCTTCTGGTGCCTCCTTGATCTCCTAGAACAGCTTGAACCTTCATAAACTGTCTTCCTGTTCCTTCCATCTTGCCCAGGATATCCTTGCTCCTGGGCCCCAAGACAGTATCTGTCCTCAGGCCGGGACCAGAAAATGGAACTTCAGCTTAGATTTTGATGTGCCCCCATCTTCCCCGGCAAATTTATGTGTTCAGATTTGACTGTGATGGGATCAAGAGGGGGAAAAAGTTATCCTTCTACTATGTTGAGAGGAGAGGCCTTTGGCGGATGGGCAGGATTAGATGAGGGTATCAGGGTAGGACCCATGATCGGCTCCTGGTGGCTATGTGAGAAGTAGGTCTCAGACATGACACACATGTTCTGCTCTTACTCTAACTCGCCATGTCATGTCCCGGGCCACTCCGATGTCCCCCATGCGTCAGATGCAGCCCCTTGACCTCGGATCCCCCAACTGTGACCCAAAGAAATCTCTGCTTTTTGTACATGACCCAGTGTGGTGGTTAGTGACAGAAAAGCAGACAAACAGTCCTTAATATGGCATTGGGGAGGTTCTGCTGATGGCATGGTGGTTAAAGTAGCTGTTCCCATGTGGCTGACAGTGCAGTTCAAGTCCCAGATTGCTGATTTGGAAAACACCCCAGGTGTGTGTACGTGCCCAAACTCCTGAGAGGAGAGTGGAAGAGAAGGGATTGTGATGTGGCTACCCATTCTGGGGAGTGATTTCTCACTTTCTCTCTCGCTATCTCTGTCTTTCTCTGGTGACTATGCATGCCCTATGGCAAAAACCTCTTAAAAAAAAAAAAAAAGGAATGAACTGGAGGGGCCAGCAGATAGCATAGTGGTCGTGTTGCTTGATTCCCACATGGCTAACCACAATTTGAGTCCTAGACCAGTTGGCTTGAAAATTACGCGGGGTGGGAGGACCATCAGGTGGTGTAATAGTTATGTCACTGGACTTCTACGTAGTTGGTGGTTTGAGTCCCTGACCCAGCAGCTTAAAACTCGTGCCTGGCACATATGCATGTGTGACCTAAATCCCAATAGGAGAATGGAGGAGAAGGGATTGCGGTGTGGAGGGATATTTATTATTTTTTAAATATTTAAAAAAAAAAAACCCTCAGGCCAGCCATGTGTATGTGTGTGTGTGTGCCCAATAGCAAAAATCTCCCTTAAAAAAAAAAGAAAGAATGGGAACCAGCAGTTAGCGTAATGGCTATGTCGCTGGACTCCCACGTAGTCGACCGCGGTTCGTGTCCCAGACCCGGTGGCTTAAAACTCACGCCGGGCGCGTGTGCGTGCGTGCCCAAGATCCCGAGAGGAGAATGGAGGAGAAGTGATTGCGGCATGACCATCCCCCCTGGGGGGTGATTCCTCGCTTTCTGTCCCTATGTCTCTCTCTGTCTGGCGAGCGCACGTGCCCTATAGCGAAAATAAAAATCTCTCCATAAAAAGAAAAAAATAAAATAAAATCCCAGGAAGGGAGTAGAGGAGAAGGGATTACAGCCTGACCATTGCCCCTGGCATGTGATTTCTCACTTTCCCTTTTCTTTATTTTTTTCTTTTTTTGAGAGGTTTTTCACTATAGGGCACGTACACTCGCCAGACAGACAAGAGACAGAGAGACAGAAAGCGAGAAATCACCCCCCAGGGGGGATGGTCATGCCGCAATCACTTCTCCTCCATTCTCCTCTCGGGATCTTGGGCATGCACGCACATGTGCCCGGCGTGAGTTTTAAGCCACCGGGTCTGGGACACGAACCGCGGTCGACTACGTGGGAGTCCAGCGACATAGCCATTACGCTAACTGATGGTTCCCTCACTTTCCCTTTCACTGTCCCTCTCTGGTGAGTGCATACACCCTATGGCAAAAACCTCTAAAAACAAACACAAAAAAAAGAGCTGGAGGGTCCAGCAGGTGGCATGATGGGTGGTTAAAGCACTGGATCCCACATGATGGACTCTGCTTTGAGTCCAGGACCAGGTGGCTTGAAAACCATGCTGGGCACCTGTGCGTGCATGCCCAAAATTCCACAAGGAGAATGGAGGAGAAGGGATTGCACCATGGCCATTCCCCTGGGGAGTGCTTTCTCACTTTCCCTCTCCCAGCGACACACAGGCCTTCTAGCAAAATAAAAAAAAAAAAAAAGAAAAAGAAAAAAAGAAAGAAAGGGAGGAAGAAAAAGAAAGAAAGAGAAGAAAGAAATGTCTGCACTTTGGGGGCTGGCAGGTGGCACCGTGGTTAAGGGTGCTGGACTTCCATATGGCCGACTGTGGTCCAAGTCCCAGACCCGGTGACTTGCTTTCTCACTCACTCTCTCTCTGACCCTCTCTGGTCAAATTAAAATAAATAAAATTCAATAATTTTTTTTAAAAGAAAAATGTTTTCATTTTAAAGAAAACCACTGTACAGATTTCCACCAAGTTTAGAGGGTATTTGTGACGGTTTGGCTTAAACTGTAAGCTATGTAAGGCCAGTAGGTGGCATGGTGCTTAAGGTGCTGGATCCCAAAGAGCTGGTTCTGCATTTGGAGCCCTGGACTGGTGCCCTGAAAAAGACGCCAGGCACAAATGCGAGTGTGTGTGCCCAAAATCCCAAGAGGAGAATGGGGGAGAAGGTATTGTGGAGTAGCCATATCCTGGGGGGTGGGGGGATAACTCACTGTCTCTCTCTTTGGCCAAGGCAAGTGCCCTATGGCAAAAAACAAACAAAAACAAACAAACAAACAAAAAACTGCGGAAAAAAAAAATATGTGTGTGTGTGTGTGTGTGTGTGTGTGTGTGTGTGCGCGCGCGCGCGCGCGCGCACGCGTATATAGCAGCGACATAGTTTTCACAAGCTCATTCCAGGGAGCTTGTCGGTTTTACCATAAAGTGGTGAGGTGGGGAGGTCCTCCAGCGCAGTAGACACAGGTCCAGGACCTGAGTCTCTTGTGATCCGGAGAGATCCGTCCTGCTCACTGAGCTAACTAACCGTGGAGAAAACAAATGCCCGCCTACGTAAGTGATGTTTTCGTGTTCAGCTGTAGAGTCTGGTTGCCAGCTGAACTCGTCGCACGTGGAAGTTTGGCGGAGCCTGCGCTGACGTTAGTTGCAGCAGTGATTTCTCGCTTTAGTACTGGCTAATGATTCTGCCCGGTAACCCTGCGTGGCTAGCTTAAACTTAAATACATAATAATCATAAAAATGCGGCCGGGGGTGGCAACCTCTTTTTTTTTTCCTCCTTTGGACATGGCTGGCAACCGTCGTTTATGATTTGGGAGGCAGTGCCACTGTGCAAGTACCCTCATTCTCAGAGGTCCAGAGTCTGAGATCGAACGCGCCCCTTCCAAGCGCTTTTTCAATTAAAACTACATTTCCCAGGGGCCCTCGCGCCCCCAGCTGGCTCCTCCCCTCCGGGTCCACGCTAGGTTCCGCCTTCGCCGCGCGCCGGCCGGTAGGCCCCGCCTCTCGCGCCTGGTAACTACCGCCTCTCGCGCCTGGTAACTACGGGCTGGGGGCGGGGCCTGCGGCCCGGGCTTCGTCTTTCGAGTCGGAGGAGCAGATTCGCCGTGGGCCCGGCTGGGACTGACGCGGTCCAGAGTCAGCGTGTGCGGGAAAGGCTCGCCACTCCTCGAGAGAAGACGTTAGGAAAGACGGCGTTCACCTCCCGCCGCGGCTCCTGCCCGGCCCCAGCTTTGGCCTTCTCCGCCAGGAAATGAATCTGCTGCCGACCCTGGAGAGTCCAGTGACTCGGCAGGAGAAGATGGCGACCGTGTGGGATGAGGCCGAGGTGGGCTCCGGGGCCAGCGGGCGGGAGCCGGTGGCGGGAGGGAAGGCGGTGGCGGGGGTCAGGGGCCTGCCTGATCGCAGGGACGGGACCGCTCGGGATGTGGGCAGCGTCTGAGCCCTTCATCTTGGTTTTATGGGCGCGCAAACCGAGGCTGTGAGGAGGCTCGGAGAGCGCGGGATGCCTGCCCGAGGAAAGGTAAACAAATGTAAGTGCTTTGATTTTTTTTTTTTTTTTTTTTGTAACAGCAAGATGGAATCGGGGAGGAGGTGCTCAAGATGTCCACAGAAGAGATCATTCAGCGCACGCGGCTGCTGGACAGCGAGATCAAGGTGGGCGCCCGACCCTGACCTGGACGGTCGCGTCTTCTGCTGCTTTTGGGCCTTCCTGCGGGGAGGCATGGGGCCTGCGGCTTCCTTCACCGACCAGGAAAACAGGAAGAAAATCAAGCCATCAAATGGGCAGGAAGAGGGTCAGGGTGGTGGAAGACCAGGTCTGAGATGAGGTGTCACCAGCCAGCCTTTCCCAAGGAGGGCTTTAAGTTTTCCTCTCCAGATCCCTTACAGATGAGGAAATCCCTATCCCTCGCTTAGAGACAGAACCTAAAACCTTAGTTTCTCTGACTCAAAGGCCTGTCTGTTTCCCCCGGTACATCAGCTCCTTGATGAGAGCTTTCCGAATCCGCCTCTTAAGTTCTGTCTTCGACTAGATGTGGACACAGTCAGGCTGGGCCTTCAGAGAGCCTTAGAGCTGGGTGAACAGACCCAGGAGGGTCCCCTGGACCGCCTAGACCTCACTGATGACAAGGCACTAGCGTAGGTGATCCAGGCTTAACATGGCTTCTACCCACCCTCATCCCAGATCATGAAGAGTGAAGTGTTGCGGGTTACCCATGAACTCCAAGCCATGAAGGACAAGATCAAAGAAAACAGCGAGAAAATCAAAGTGAACAAGACCCTCCCGTACCTCGTCTCCAACGTCATCGAGGTGTGTGTGTATGTGGAGGGGAAGAGATGGCGTCACTGGGGCCATCAGGGAAGAGTAGGTGGAGGTTTTGAAGCCAAACTCTGTGTTAGGGCTGCATATCACGCGGTTGTCACCCTAGCATGCACTTCTGGCAGGAGACGTGGGGCTTGAAAAGGCCTTGAAGTCTTACATGTCTCCTTTTCTGTTGCTCGTTCTTCTGGGAGGTGGGAGGTCAATGAAATCTGTGCAGAGAAGCAGCACCAAAACAGATCTTAGAATCCCATGACTTGGGACCAGCAGTTAGCGAAATCGCTATGTCGCTGGATTCCCATGTGGTCGACCGTGGACCCGGTGGCTTAAAACTCACGCCAGGCGTGTGTGCGTGCGTGCTCAGGATCCCGAGAGGAGAATGGAGGAGAAAGGGATTGCAGTGTGGCCATCCCCCCCGGGGAGTGGTTTCTGGCTTTCTGTCTCTCTTTCTCCGTCTGTCTGGCGAGCGTATGCACCTTATGGCAAAAACCTTTCCCCCCCCCAAAAAAAAATCTAAAAAAAAAAAAAGTAACCTAGAATCCCATGGCTTAGTGACCACACTTTCGCTGGGCCCAGGGCTACTGTGTGGAGTGAGGAAGGGATGTTCAGCCCTGTGAGCCTCGAGAATTCGAGAATTGTTTAGCTCTCGGAAGCTCTGGTCTCTGGGGAGTTCCAGGGGCTGAGCCTTTTCTCTTCCCAGCTACTGGATGTTGATCCCAATGACCAAGAGGAGGATGGTGCCATATTGACCTGGACTCTCAGAGGAAGGTCAAGTGTGCAGTGATCAAGACTTCTACACGGCAGGTGAGGCTGGCTCGGTAAAAGGAGAGCAGAGGTGGGTGTAGTGGGCCTTCCTGCGGGGAGGCATGGGGCCTGCGGCTTCCTTCACCGACCAGGAAAACAGGAAGAAAATCAAGCCATCAAATGGGCAGGAAGAGGGTCAGGGTGGTGGAAGACCAGGTCTGAGATGAGGTGTCACCAGCCAGCCTTTCCCAAGGAGGGCTTTAAGTTTTCCTCTCCAGATCCCTTACAGATGAGGAAATCCCTATCCCTCGCTTAGAGACAGAACCTAAAACCTTAGTTTCTCTGACTCAAAGGCCTGTCTGTTTCCCCCGGTACATCAGCTCCTTGATGAGAGCTTTCCGAATCCGCCTCTTAAGTTCTGTCTTCGACTAGATGTGGACACAGTCAGGCTGGGCCTTCAGAGAGCCTTAGAGCTGGGTGAACAGACCCAGGAGGGTCCCCTGGACCGCCTAGACCTCACTGATGACAAGGCACTAGCGTAGGTGATCCAGGCTTAACATGGCTTCTACCCACCCTCATCCCAGATCATGAAGAGTGAAGTGTTGCGGGTTACCCATGAACTCCAAGCCATGAAGGACAAGATCAAAGAAAACAGCGAGAAAATCAAAGTGAACAAGACCCTCCCGTACCTCGTCTCCAACGTCATCGAGGTGTGTGTGTATGTGGAGGGGAAGAGATGGCGTCACTGGGGCCATCAGGGAAGAGTAGGTGGAGGTTTTGAAGCCAAACTCTGTGTTAGGGCTGCATATCACGCGGTTGTCACCCTAGCATGCACTTCTGGCAGGAGACGTGGGGCTTGAAAAGGCCTTGAAGTCTTACATGTCTCCTTTTCTGTTGCTCGTTCTTCTGGGAGGTGGGAGGTCAATGAAATCTGTGCAGAGAAGCAGCACCAAAACAGATCTTAGAATCCCATGACTTGGGACCAGCAGTTAGCGAAATCGCTATGTCGCTGGATTCCCATGTGGTCGACCGTGGACCCGGTGGCTTAAAACTCACGCCAGGCGTGTGTGCGTGCGTGCTCAGGATCCCGAGAGGAGAATGGAGGAGAAAGGGATTGCAGTGTGGCCATCCCCCCCGGGGAGTGGTTTCTGGCTTTCTGTCTCTCTTTCTCCGTCTGTCTGGCGAGCGTATGCACCTTATGGCAAAAACCTTTCCCCCCCCCAAAAAAAAATCTAAAAAAAAAAAAAGTAACCTAGAATCCCATGGCTTAGTGACCACACTTTCGCTGGGCCCAGGGCTACTGTGTGGAGTGAGGAAGGGATGTTCAGCCCTGTGAGCCTCGAGAATTCGAGAATTGTTTAGCTCTCGGAAGCTCTGGTCTCTGGGGAGTTCCAGGGGCTGAGCCTTTTCTCTTCCCAGCTACTGGATGTTGATCCCAATGACCAAGAGGAGGATGGTGCCAATATTGACCTGGACTCTCAGAGGAAGGGCAAGTGTGCAGTGATCAAGACTTCTACACGGCAGGTGAGGCTGGCTCGGTAAAAGGAGAGCAGAGGTGGGTGGAGTGGATGCAGGGCAGGACCAGGGGGCCTTACCGAGGACAGTAGCTGAGACTGCACCTGTCATCCATCCTATAGACGTACTTCCTACCTGTGATTGGGCTGGTGGATGCTGAGAAGCTGAAGCCAGGGGACCTGGTGGTAAGTAGAACCTCAGCCCAGGCAGGGCTTTTCCAGAGATTTCTCTCACCAACTAGCTGCGCCCTTACATCAGCCATAGGTCGCTGTTGGCTCTGAATCTCAGTAGAGTAGCCCAGAGACTCTGGGACTCTGTCTGCTTGCTCTTCAATTCCTGTATTGTTCAGGCCTGAATTTTTCCTCTCACTCTGTAGATACCTGTCACATAGCCAATTAAAGGTAGGCCTTGAGCCGGGGCAGATCTGAAGGTGCTGTGCTGTGTCCTCAGGGTGTGAACAAAGACTCCTATCTGATCCTGGAGACCCTGCCCACAGAGTACGACTCGCGGGTGAAGGCCATGGAGGTGGACGAGAGGCCTACAGAGCAATACAGTGACATCGGGGGCCTGGACAAGCAGATCCAGGAGGTGAGGGAGGCACAGCGCCTGTCTGCAGCCTCACCAGCCTTCCCTTTCTCCACTCCACTGACTGGAGCATACCTTCCTAACGTGCCTATTATTCTTACAGGATCCTAGGGAGGGAGGGCCAGTGAAATCGAGTGATTGCACAGGATCATAAAAAGTTGGGGCCAGAGCCAAGAATGCAACTCAGGCTTCTGGTTCCTGGCCCAGTGTCTGTCTCCATGTCCTGCTGTTCCTAGAGAGGCCATAGCCAGTCTCTATGGGCATGCACATTCTCTGTCCTCGTGGGGGAAGGAGAGGGCAGTGCCCCCGAATTGGAGTAGGAGGAGTGCACATTAGAGTGAAGCCGTTGTGTGTTGGGCTGTAGGAGCCCTCAGGGCTTCACTCTCCTCACTCGGCTTCTCCCTGGCAGCTGGTGGAGGCCATTGTCCTGCCAATGAACCACAAAGAGAAGTTTGAGAACTTGGGGATCCAGCCTCCGAAGGGGGTGTTGATGTACGGGCCTCCAGGTACGGGGAAGACCCTACTGGCCCGGGCCTGCGCAGCACAGACCAAGGTGAGCACTCGGGAAGGATGAGGAGGCAGTGGGCGGGAGCCAAGGTTCTGCAAAACAGGCTCCAGGGCCTCTCGTGCCTTCTGCCCAACTGCCTCCTGCCCCCACAGGCCACCTTCCTAAAGCTGGCTGGCCCCCAGCTAGTACAGATGTTCATTGGTGACGGTGCCAAGCTGGTCCGGGACGCCTTCGCCCTAGCCAAGGAGAAAGCTCCGTCTATCATCTTCATTGATGAGCTGGATGCCATCGGCACTAAGCGGTGAGGGAGTGCTCCATGCCCCCCGGGATCTGCACAGCAGGGTGCTTGCCTCTCACTTGTGCTAAATCCTAGCATTTCCCTCCCTGTCCCCTCCCTAGGGGCAACGGCTCCTCTACTCCTGTGGCTCTGTGTCCTGAATTCTTTCTTTTGAAGAGGTTTTTTTTTTTTTTTTTTTTTTTTTTTTTTAGGGGCGTGCAGCCTCCCAAAC
>NW_006160074.1:3918087-3927228 GCF_000334495.1 Tupaia belangeri chinensis | reverse complement strand
GGTTTTTTTTTTTTTTTTTTTTTTTTTTGCTATAGGGCGTACGCGCTCACCAGACAGAGAGAGAGAGACAGACAAAAAGAGAGAAATCACCCCCCAGGGGGATGGCCATGCCACAACCCCTTCTCCTCCATTCTCCTCTCAGGATCTTGGGCACGCACGCACACACTCCTGGCATGAGTTTAAGCCACCGGGTCCGGGACGCAAACCACAGTTGACGACATGGGAGTCCAGCAACATAGTCATTATGCCAACTGCTGGTCCCTGCGTCCTGAGTTCTTTAGCCTCCCTGCTTCCTGGACCATCCAGTCCCCTCATGGCTGCCAGCGTGTTCCTTTCAGGACAAATCTGGCCACTTCACACACTTGCGCACACTGCACTCACATGTTCTCACACCCACTAAGCCCATTAAAAACCCTGCCTGGACCTCCCTATGGTGCCTTAGCGTCATTGCTGGGCTCGCCGTGGCCTACGGGGAGGGCCCCCCTCCCCCAGGCTGGATCTCTAAGCTGAGGTCCCCAAGTTGAAGGAGCCACTTATGCCCTGGACAGGTTGGTGGTTGGGTTAGGCTTCCAGTGGGTGAGGGGATGGTCTCTGCCCATGCCGTGGCCTCACCAGTGTCTCGGGCCTCCTGTGCACCCCAGCTTTGACAGTGAGAAGGCCGGGGACCGGGAGGTGCAGAGGACGATGCTGGAGCTTCTCAACCAGCTGGATGGCTTCCAGCCCAACACCCAAGT
Source organism: Tupaia belangeri chinensis (assembly GCF_000334495.1). Lineage (NCBI taxonomy): Eukaryota > Metazoa > Chordata > Mammalia > Scandentia > Tupaiidae > Tupaia > Tupaia belangeri. Next base: position 3,926,494 of record NW_006160074.1, on the reverse strand, counting down.
AAAGGTGGGTGTTATCACTGCTTCTCAGAGGAAGGAAATGAGGGTCAGGGGACTGCCGTAGGCCACCCAGTGAGTGGTGGAGCTAGAATTAGGGCTGGGCTGTCTGTACTGTCCCCTGTTGTCATCCTCGCCCAGCTGCCTCTTCACCTTAGTGACCATGCTGTACCTGTCTCTGCCCCCCTCACTCTTCCACTCAAACGGCTGCTTCTCCCCTTGCCCAGGTAATTGCAGCCACTAACAGGGTGGATATCCTGGACCCTGCCCTGCTCCGTTCAGGCCGCCTGGACCGCAAGATAGAGTTCCCCATGCCCAACGAGGAGGCCCGGGCCAGAATCATGCAGATCCACTCCCGAAAGATGAATGTCAGGTGAGTGGGAACACGAGTGGGGTACCGAGCCCCGATGGGCAGCAGAGCGTTGCTGGCTCTCTTCTTCATGCTGAGCATCCCCAGGCCTCTGCGACCGCCTGCCCCTCGCCGTGCGCACACTGTGCTATTCCATCTGCCAGCTCCCATGTCTCCCCAGTGCCTGAGCAGTCTTCGGGCCCGACCCTGATTCTGGGTGCTCTGTTCCTTACAGTCCATCTGCCTCCGGGGCCGGCAGGTGGTGTGGTGGTTAAGGACACTGGACTCCCACATGGCCGACCCTGGTTCAAGTCCTGGACCTGGAGGCTTAATTTCTCTCTCTCCCTCTCTCCCTTCCTCTCTAGTCAAATTAAAAAATAAATAAACAAAATTAAATAAAATAATTCTTTAACAACAAAAAAAACCACCTGCCTCCTCTTCCATGCCCATTGGAAGGCACAGTGGCTGGAGGCACTTTTTCACCTCTTGCCCCTCAGCAGGGGCACGTGGCCCAGAGAATCTGCCAGGACCAGGCGGTCCCAACTTCAGACTGTGGGCCTTCGGGTGGCAGAACCTCTCTGTCTGTTTCTCATTTGAGACTTGAAGTGCGAGGCACTGACTCGGGTCGTGGTCAGGGTCAGCTGAGACGGTGTCAGCAGTGTCTGGCCAGTGGCGAGGACAGGACTGGAAGTTTTACTGTGCGAGGCAGGGCTGCTCTGTTGGGGACACATGAGGCCGTCTGGTCTCCACACCTCGATCCCCTGCTCAGTTCAGGCCAGTCCTTGAGGTCTCCAATGCAGATTTCTTTTCTTTTTTTTTTTAAATAATTATTTAACTTTACTTATTCATTATTTATTTTAATTTGACCAGAGACACACACACACAGAGAGAGAGAGAGAGAGAGAGAGAGAGAAAGTAAGAAAGCAAGTCACCAGGTTCGGGACTCCATGTGGGCGTGTCCAGCACCTTAACCACCACGCCACCTGCTGGTCCCCTCTGATGCAGATTTCTGAGAGTTAGAGCTCAGGATGCTACAGATAACCTGGTCTGACTTGCTTTAACCTGCCCCTTCTTCATTTCCCATCTGGTACTGAGGAGAAAACAGCACAATAGGTCAGGGTCTTGCCTGTGGTCCCAGGGCGTCTCAGAGGATGTGTCCCCTGGCTCCTCCCTGCCTGACACCCTCCTCTCCCCAGCCCTGACGTGAACTATGAGGAGCTGGCCCGCTGCACGGATGACTTCAACGGGGCCCAGTGCAAGGCTGTGTGTGTGGAGGCGGTGAGTGTCCAACCTGGGGGTGGGGTTCCAGGCCTTCTTGCCCTTTCCTGGTCTGGATGGGGCAGTGGAGAGGAGGGAGTTGGCTGGTGGATCTACTGAGAAGAGGCTGAGAAGGTCGAGGCTTCTGGGACTGGGTTAGGGTGTGGGACGGCACCCTCAACCCTGTCTGTCCTGGCTGCAGGGCATGATCGCACTGCGCAGGGGTGCCACGGAGCTCACCCACGAGGACTACATGGAGGGCATCCTGGAGGTGCAGGCCAAGAAGAAAGCCAACCTGCAGTACTATGCCTAGGGGTGTCCCCCGCCTGCCTCTTGGTCTCTTGCTGGTTGAAGTCCATAATAAAAGGTGGTTTTGGGTCCCTGCATCTGTCTGTCTTGCCTCCCCTGAGTTCATGGTGGAAGAATGGGACACGTGTAAGAAGCCCCTTCCCCAGGTACAGCAACCAGAAACCCCCAGACAGCTGTGGGCCCCAAGCCAGTTGTCAGGGTGAGCCCTCGGCCCTCTGTGAAGTTGCAGCTGTTGACTGGGGTTTTCAGGCCTCCTACCCTCCGTGTCCCCAGAACCTTCCCCCCACTCCTGGCCCCACTTCCCTGAGCTTTTACTGCGTTCCAGGGGAGGGGCTCTTCCAGGGGAGAGGCCGGATCGGCAGCCCCTCCCTCCCCGCTGCATTTCCATGCTGTGGCCCTAGTCTTTGCCTCCTTGTAAGGCCAAGCTTTGGGATTTGGTCTTCGAAATGCCTCCCTCTCTCTCTGGTCCCTGGGTCTCCTGTTTCTCTGCAGGCCGCCATTAGCTCTTTATTTCCACTTCTTCTGGCTTAAAACGAGCCTTGAGCAAGATCCACTTGGCGCTCCCGGGCCTAGTCTTGGTCATGTGTGTTCTCTCCCACCCCCGGGCCCGCCGTATGCCCTGGCACTTTGTTGTGGGACCTTGCCGCTCCTCTCCTGTCCCACACCAACTTTCCAGCCCCCACCCCGGGCTGCTGTGGCTCACCGTCACAGGGCACGCTGGCTGCTGCACAGATCTTAGTGAGTCATTTTCCCAGGTCGTCAGGATAACCACCAGTAGGGCTTTCCCGTTTTATAGATGTGCTTAAGCAACTGGGCCGACATTACACAGCTGGGATTCAGACTAGGACTGAGAATGAAGCCAGCTTACCTTCCGGTGTGCTGTCTTACCAGCGGCTTTGGTGGCTCTCTGAATGGTCTCTACTTGTCCTATGACAGAAGCCCTGAGTCCCCTGTCCCCTCTCCACTGGACATGACTATAGCCAGCTAGGCACTGTCTAGCAAAAGGGACCCACTCTTCAGTAGTAAGGTCAGCTGCACGCAGGGCTTGACGCCCCGGCCAGAGCCCTCACCACTGCAGGGGCGGGGGCAGGCTGGTGGAGAAAGCTCTGGGTTCCTTCCTTAGTTCTGTCACGCTTGCTGGACTCAGGTCCTTAAGACAGTTACCTCAGTGAGAATGTCTTGCTGATGGACATGCTGAGAGCCTCGTACTCCAGCTGCCATGGAGCTCCGTGGGGTCTCACGCCCACACATCTGAGTCTGCGACACCGACTCCGCAATCCCGGCCATGGCTCAGGTGGTCCCAGCCAGCTTGGGAGGAAAGAGGTGGGCAGAAACCCCAAGCCAGCCCTTTCTGTCTTCTGATAGCGTAGGGGAAAGAAGCACCCATGCCTGGTGGTTCTCATACTTGGCAAGGGGGAACGTGTGGGTGTTAGCATAACACCCTTACTGGGGACCAGCAGAAGGCGCAATGGTTATGGCACTAGACTCCCACGTAGTCAACCGCAGTTCAAGTTCCAGACGTAGATGGTGAAACTCACGCAGGGTACTTGTGCGTGCATGCCCAAGATCCTGAGAGAATGGAGAAGGGATTGTGGTGTGGCCATCGCCCCCCGGGGAGTGATTTTTCCCTTCCTGTCTCTGGCAAGCACACATGCCCTCTAGCAAAAATCCCACACTCGACCACGTGTTTACCAGCGACGTAACCATTGTGCCATCTGCTGTCCCCACTCTGAAAACATTCTCCCCTTTGTTCATGATGGGGTGCTAGTGTGTGCACATGAAAGACAGAGGGAGGAGCGCCCGTCACAGGGTCTGGGCATGCCAAGATCCCCTTCCCCAGCCTGCTGGGCCCCACACATGCATGTGTGCATGTGTCCAGCGTGTTTTGGGGTAATGGGGCTGGGGATCTGAACTGTGGTCTCCGTGAGGGATCTGGCTTCTCTTGAGCAGTTCATTACTGTGGTGCCAGGGAGCCGGTTCTTTCATTGAGGCCGGGACCAGCAGTTGGCTTAATGGCTGTCGCTGGACTCCCATGTTGTTGACCGTGGTTCAAGTCCTGGACCTGGTGGCTTAAACTCATGCCGGGTGCGTGTGCACGCGTGCCCAAGATCAAGAGCTAGGAGAAGGGATTGTGCTGTGGCCATCCCCCCTGGGGGGTGATTCTTGCTTTCTGTCTGTCTGTCTCTCTCTGGTGCGCATGTGCCCTATAGCAAAAACCTCTCAAAAACAAAAACACACAATTTCATTGAGGCCAGACCTGGAGATGACTTTGTAGGTGGAACTCTTGTCCTTGACTAAGTTTTTTTTTTCCTAAGTTTTTAAGGCCCTTAGGGGCAAAGCCCCTGGCTTTTAGGTCTGCAAAATGACAATACCCTTGAGAGTGGCAAGAAACAGATGGCATAGGACCAGGCTCATGTAAGTGCTCGGCCATTATTAGGACAGGAGGCAGCCAGCCAGACAAGCTGGGAAGACCTGATGTTGAGCATCGCACCGCGAGTAACTGCAGACAAGGCTTGCGGGAGCACGGGGACGAGTCGCCGGGGCTGCAGAGTCTGCTACGTGAACGCAGGCAGCCCACTGGTGGGTGATATTTATTTGTATCTCATATATAGAACAGGTATTTACAAATACAGAGGGAACCACAGCAGAACTGCTGTAAAACCATCCACACCCTCTCGGCAGCCACTGAAAATGTCCACGGTGAGCACAGGGCCGGAGCTGGGCTGGAGGGGCCAGCTGAGGACCTGGGCAGCGGCCAAGGGAAATAACTGGGGATTATGGCTTCGCATTCTCCCAGAGCACATTCCTGAGTGCTGACAGCGGAGCCCTCCGCCCCCACCCTAGCCCTGGCCCCAGTAGGAAGGGAGAAGGGGCCCGGCAGGGAGGGCAGCTGAGGCTCGGCCCCAGGAGCGCTGGCCAGGAGCCTGTGCTGGCAAGGGCGTCCCTGAGCTGGGCTGGGCCTGTCTGGCCTGGGGCTGCCCGCTGCCCTGCAGGCTGCTGTTTGGCAGCTGGAGGTGGCAAGAGTTGCTGGTGCTGCCAGGGAGCATCACTGGGCGCACAGGAGCTGGCGGGAGGGCAGCCCTGAGGGAGGGAAAGGCCTTAGAGCAACTCCCAGCTGGCTGGGAGGGTGGGGCTGTCAGTGCTGAGGGGCTGGGGCTACAAGCGAGTGAGCACCGCCTCTCCTGTCTTTGGCTGTAGAGGTGGCGAGGGGCGGGCGGGAAGATGGATGCAGCAGAGAAGCTGGCCCGCCTTGGCCCTGAGGCTGCCCAGGACCGAGCACACAGAGAACAGAGGCCGGACAGCTGGAGGCTTCCGCAGCCCGGGGTTCCTTGCACCCTGGGCTGCTCTTACTCTTTGGGGTCCCAGCCGGGCGAGGCCTTTGCTTGGGACCAGTGCTGCTGTTCCTCCTGCTCCCTCCAAGAGGTGTGATGACAGGGCAGGGCGGCAGGAACAGCGTGGCTGGGGCAGGCGCACGAGGGATCACAGTGTGGGTCTCACACACATCCTCGCACACGCACACACCACACACGCACCTCCCCGCAGCGGGTGGGAGCCCGTTCCCACTCGCAGGCACTCCCCTCACATACGCAGTCACAGAGTGAATCCGAGTCTCTTATTGCTGTGCAGGGTGGGGGCGTCCGGGACGATCACTCCACGAAGACGGAGAAGAGCACCATGAGTACGATGCCCGAGCAGAGCAGGAGCACCTGCTGCAGGGAGTGCCTGCGGGGAACGAGGGGTGCTCAGGGTCTGGGGAGGCCACAGCTCCCCCCTTCCTACCCTCAGGGCCCCCAGGGCAGTCCCAGAGTGTCACTCACCATGGGTCATCTTCCTCCAGGAGGTCGGGCAGCACATTCACCAGGGCGATGTAGAGAAAGCCACCGGAGGTGAAGGGCAGGATCCAGGCCACCGTCTCCTCTGCGGGAGGAGGACACGTGACCAGCTGGGCATTCAGGGACCATGTGCCCCACCCCCTCCCACAGGGCCGACAGGACACAGCGGCCTGGGCATCAGCAGGGCAGCTGTGCCCGTAGCAGGTGTCCCTCTGCTGGCCACCCCCCCTACCACCACCCTCATGCCCATACCTACTCCCTTGGGGGACTGTGTACAGATGGCGAAGCAGGCGCCCAGCAGGCCGCCCAGTGCCGTCGAGAGCTGCAGCTTGGCTGCACTCCAGCGGTCAAAGCCGGCCCGCAGTAGGATGGCAAAGTCGCCCACCTGAGGGAGGTCCAGATGGTCACCCTGGGCCCCAGCTCGGCCATGTGCCCTGCACACCTCGGGTACTGGCCTGCATACTGAGCCCTGCCGTCCCCTGAGGAGGTTGCAGTGTGGCAGATGGCAGCGAGGCCTGGGGGGGTGAGGGGCTCCTGCCCACACCACCCAGCCCTGAGCCCTCCACAGGCCCCATGCCGCCCTCCAGCACTCACCTCGTGGGGGATCTCGTGCAGAAGGATGGCCATGGTGGTCAGGAGCCCGATCTGCAGGGAGGGAAGCCTGAGCCCACGGGTCTGTGCCGAGGGTGCCCCACTGGCCCGCTCGTTTTACCGTAACTACTGCCCTGAGCCCGCTCTGGACAGGGCTCTGCGCTGACTACTGGGGACAGAGCAGGGACTAAAGGAGACAGGAAGCTGGCCCTCATGTGGTGGCACACCCGGGGCGCTGGAGGGCAAGGATGGGCCGGGACGGGGGCAGGAAAAGCCTGGATGGGAGGCCAGCAAAGGCCTCCGAGGACTGAAGACGAGCCCTGCGCACCATTCAGAGCAGGAGGAACATTCCAGGCACGGAGCTGTGAGGGGAAGGCTCAGGTCTCAGGAGTAGGCTGAGCTACTCTTGGGGCCACGAGGGCCAGGGCAGAGGGCAGAGGGAGGTGGTAGAAGAAGCATCTAGGAGTAGGTAGGGGCCATGCTTAGCAGCTGGATCGAGGCATCCCAACAAGGAGTGTGGGGACAAGGGGAGTAGCCAGGGCTCCCGCAAACGGAAGAGCAAGGGGACCACACAGGCTGTGGCAGGGATCAGCAGGGGCACTCGGGCCTGAGTGAGGGACATGGCAGGGGAGAAGTCGATGGGCTCATGGCATGTTTTGGTGGGGGGACCCTCTGGGCAGCAGAGGTGCCATCGTTCCCACCACAAGTGCGGGAGCCCTACCTGCCCTGACCCCACTCACCTTCTTGCTCACGAGGAAGCTGGCGGCCACGGCCAGCCCATGAGTGAAGTTGTCTATGGTGTTGGCCAGCAGGTTGAGATAGCCACTGACCTGGTAAGGGAGAGAGAACCGGCTGAGCCGCGAGGGCAGGGCTGAGCCCGGCCGGCCACTCAGGCTGTGCGGCTGCAGGAGGGGGCCCTGAGTGGCCACTCACTTTGATGCTCCGGACCACGGCACTCAGGCCGGGCTCTGCAGCCGGCTGGGCCAGACAGCGGCCTCCATTGAGCGCGGCAGCAGCAGTGGGGTCTTTGCTGGGGGCCTAGGGCCAGGAGAAGGAGGGAGAGGTGACATTAGATGCCCCCCACTCAGCCAGATGGACACAGAAGAGGGGAGGTGGAAAAGGGACCGAAGGAGGTGCACCTCTATCTAGGCCCTGCTGCTCCATCAAGGGGTGCCTCCAGACTCTGCAACCCCTACCTGCTGGCACTGCCATCGCTAGCAGTCTACAGGACAAGCCGCTGCAGTGCTGAGGCAGTTACCCCAGATCCTCCCAATGAAGTGGCCCCATTTCCCCAGCTCCCAGGAGAGTCAAGAGAACCTCTTTTCAAGGATGGGCTCCAGAGCGTGAGCACTGTCAAGGGCTAGAGGCTGATGCAGCCAGGCCTAGGTTGGGGCTCACCTGGCTGGCCCCCTCCCTCTCCTTGCTGTCCAGGAACATCTTCTCCAAGCCCAGGAAGGTCAGGAAACCAGCGATGACCCACAGCCCCAGCTGCTGCTGCTGCTGCAGGGTCTGCCTTTCACCACCTGCAGGGGGCAGCACTGAGCGATCGGGCAAACCCGGCCAGAGGAGGCCATTTGGAAAGGGACCTAGTCCAGGCAGTGACAGGGTTTGGGGATGAGGACTGGTTGGGCCCCAGGATACCCACAGGGACCAGGCTGCCAAGACCAGGACAGTGACCCTCCCTTCCAGATGCCCAGAATCCCTCTCCTAGCCATTCTGGCAGGGCAGGCCAATCTCGGCCATCCTGGGCATGGGCACCTGCTCCCCTTCCTGCCTGCCCTTTGCCCCAAGTTTACTGAAGTCTTCATACTCACCAGAGCTGGCGCTGCACGTGTAGGCCCACGCCTCCGGCAGCAGGTGCAGAAACACATTGCCCAAGAGTCCCCCCAAGGCAAAACTGAGCAGCTGCTTCAGGCGCCGGGCCCCAGCTACAAGGCAGAGATGCAGGGGCTGGGGCTGGGCTGGACCCAGAGCTCCCCCGGTCCCCCCTTTGTCGTCAACCACCCCCACCCCCACCCCCACTCACTGGCTCCTTCTGTTGCCCTGACCACACTGTGAACGTCTGGAAGGATGG
>NW_006160074.1:3913266-3917850 GCF_000334495.1 Tupaia belangeri chinensis | reverse complement strand
CCCCCACCCCCTCCCCCACTCACTGGCTCCTTCTGTTGCCCTGACCACACTGTGAACCTCTGGAAGGCTGGATGCAGGCTGCTGCTCTTCTGGGGTTCCCCACCCACAGCCCAGGAAGGGCAGGTGCTCACTAGGAACATACAGCCCACCGAATGGCCGTGGAGCCACCACTGCCCCCCAGACTGGGCTCGGGCTGACAGGCCCGGCTCCCCACCCCACCAGCAGATGGACAGGTGACTCCTGAGACCCTGTTCCACATCTGTGCACTCCCTCTTGTGGAAACTAAATGACAGTACATGTAGCAACTGCTCATCTCGGTCACTGTCACTCTCAGGGAAGTAGCAAATGTGGGGGCTTCTGGAGACTTGCAGCACCCAGGGTTGGGAGAGCCCTAAGAGAGCCATATCCAATCCTTCACTGGTGGAGAAGCTGGGGTCCAGAGGGCAGAGGCAGTTGGGTGGGTAAGGGGAAGCTGCTTCCAGGCCGTGTGACCTCTCTGTGTCTGTGCTTCCCATTGGAAAATGGAACCAATAATCCAAGTGTTCCCTCGGCTGACCTGACAGGGCTGACTGGCAGGGCTGGGTGCTCACCAGGGTGCTCTGGGGAGGGGATGAGCTGCTTCATGGTAGGGAGGCACGTACCCAAGGGGGCTCTGTTCTCAGCTGTGGTGCCGGCCCTCAGCACACCACCTGGCCCAGAGGAGTTGTCGCCATCTGCTAGGCTCCTCAGCCTGGCAGGCGGCCAAGACTCGGGGTTGCTGTTTCTAACAGCGTCCCAGGGCCTCAGTCCAGGCCCGTTATGTTGTACTCCTGGGTGGGGCATGGGCAACAGGCACCTGTGTTTAGGTTTCCACCATAGGGTGTGTACAGAGACAGAGAGGGAAAGTGAGAACTCACCCCCCAGGGGACAGCCACACAGTAGGCCCTTCTCCATTCTTTTGCGATTTTGGGCATGCACGCACACGCGCCTGGAGTGATTTTCCAACTGCCAGGCCCAGGGCTTGCATTGCAGTCAGCCATATGGGAGTCTAGCACTTAACCCATATCGCCTGCTACCCTTAACCGCCAATCTCTCCAATTTTCATTTTTTAAAAAATTATTTAATTTTATTTGTTATTATTGTTAATTTGCTACAGGGCAGATGTGTTCACCAGAGGGAGTGAGAAGGCAAGCTGCCAGGTCCAGGCCTCGAACTAGGGTCAGCTATGTGGGAGTCCAGCGAGTCCCAACCACCTGCTTTCCCCCCAATCTTCATTTTTAACCACAACAGATTATTTGTGAACTGGCAGTACAGGCACACGGTGCAAAGGGTGGTTAGTAAAAGCACCCCACTCTGTGCCTGCCTGCCTCCTGGACCCCTCCCCAGAGGCAGGCCCTGCGGTGAGCCTGTGCTCCGGAAGGCGGCCCCGCTGCTCTTGGTTCGAGACTCTACGTGATGAGCAGGGACTGTGAGCAGTGCTTTGCTCCCCTGCGCCCGGGTCCAGCATGAGGCCCACAGGTGTCTATCCCTGCACCAGGCGACCTTCCACGAGCTTTACGTATAGCAGTTGTTTTTTCAGAAGTTTTGCTATAGGGTACATGCACTCACCAGCGATATGAGAGAAAGGGAGAAAATGAGAAATTACCCTCAGGGGGGCTGGCCACCTCGCAATCCCTTCCCCTCCAGTCAGCTCTCAGGATTTGGGGCATTGAGCCTGGCACGTTTTTCAAGCCGCCAAACCCAGAACTGGAGCTGCAGAGTCGGCCATCTGGGACCCCGCTGCCTTAACCACCACACGACCAGATGGCCCTGCTCATGTAAATCTTCCTACTAGCACCCATGAGTTACTACTTTCTTTTCTTTCTTTTTGGAGAGGCTTTTGCCATAGGGCGCGTGCACTCGCCAGAAAGACAGAGAGACAGAAAGTGAGAAATCACCCCCAGGAGGAATGGCCATGCCACAATCCCTTCTCCTCTGTTCTCTCGGGATCTTGGGCATGCACTGCACATGTGCCTGGCGTGAGTTTAAAGCCACCGGGTCCAGGACTCGAACTGTGGTCGACTACATGGGAATCGAGCGACATAGCCATTATGCCATCTGTTGGTCCCAATAGTTACTACTTTCATCTCCATCTTAAGGTTGGGAGACTGAAGCAGAGTGCTGATAAGTGGCAGAGCCAGGACTTGAACCCAAGTCGCTTGGCATCCCTATTTCCAAGAATATGTGAGGGCTGGCTGGGTGGCACAGCAGTAACACGCTGGCCAAGTGAAGCTGGATCCATATGGAATATCCCGGGTTTGGTTCCTGGTCAACCCGGCACACCAGATGGAACACCTATGACCCTGGCTGCCCAGGAAGGCTGATGGGGAGTCAAGTACCTATTGAGGGTGCCTGTCCCTCTCTCATGAAAAAAAGAAACTTGAAAAAAATGAATGTGGGACCAGCAGATGGCGTAATGGTTATTGGACTCCCACACAGTCAACAGCGGTTCGAGTCTTGGACTCAGTGGCTTAAAACTCACACTGGGCACATGTGCATGTGTGCCCAAGATCCCAAGAGGGAAACGGAGAAGGGATTGCAGCCTGGCCATTCCCTGGGGGTGATTCCTCGCTTTCTGTCTCTCTGTCTCCCTGTCACTCTAGTGAGTGCACACACCCTATGGCAAAAATCTCTCTCAAAACAATGCATGGATTGGGACCAGCAGATGGCGTAATGGCTACGTCGCTGGACTCCCATGTAGCTGATCGCAGTTTGAGTCCCAGACCCGGTGGCTTAAACTCACGCCAGGCGCGTGTGTGTGCGTAGTACCCAAGATCCCAAGAGGAGAAGGGATTGCGGTGTGGCCATCCCCCCTGAGGGGTGATTTCTCACTTTCTGTCTCTGTCTCTTTCTGTCTTTCTGGCGAGCGCACGCACCCTATAGCAAAAACCTCTCCAAAAAAAGAATGTGTGGATGAATAAACACAACATACACCACGTCCTGGTCAACAGGACAAAGTGACAAACTCTTCTACCCACCCTCCACCTCGACTCGCTGTGACCCCATACGTGAGGCCCCAGGTCTCCCAGCAGCACGTCTCCAGCTGCCTGTGAGCACCCCTGGGAGGTCACCCACCTTCGGAGCGCAACGTGGTCCCCATCTCCAGGGGAATGACGAGCAGCGGGAAGACCCCACTGAGCCCCACCATGAGTGAGCCTAGGAGGGAGCAGATCCAGGTGTCCAGCCTCTCCGCACTCAGCAGGGCCCCTGAGGACTCGCTCTCCTTGTTGTCCAGGCGACAGGCTGCTGCAGCCCCCCGGCTCCAAAGTGCCTGCTGGGAGCCCCCAGCCCTTCCGAAGAGCTCCAGGGCAAGGGCAGTGAGAAAGAGGAGCCTCTGGCCCGCCATGCCACAACCAGGACAGGGACATCCAGGCATGCCACGTACTGAAAACACAAAGGCACTTACGTGAGCGGCCACCCTTGACCGCACACCTGGTTAGGTGACGTGGCATCTCCCCCTGCCCCCCTTAGCTGGCCTCGCCCAGGGCACCTGAGGGTCTGCTCCTCCCTGCTCCCACTCCCAGGGCCACACAGTTTTTCCCTCTAAGCCAGCTCCAGACAGTGTGTCAGCACGTCCGCCTGAGGCTACGCTTTCCTAATGACAGGGTGAGGCGCAGGCCAGGCCCAGCCGGGTGTCTCTGGCTGCCAGCAGAGGCACTGCTGCCAGGACGTGCCTGGATGAGGACACCCCAGGGACCCAGGCCAGCGCTGTCCTGGTAGATGGGCAGCTTTTGGAGGCCCAGGTGGGCCTGAGCAGCAGAGCTAGGACAGGACCATCGAAGCTCCCTCCTAGGAAATGGACCCAATGTCCCTGGGGCAGTGAAAAGACAGGAGGTGGGGCTGAGTGTGAGAAAGGCCCCTGGGCCAGGGATGCCTCAGATGCAGGAGCGCAGGCTGCAGACCTGGAGGTGACAGCCTTGGCTGGCTGTGTGACTGCCCCCAAGCTGCATGGTCCTCCTAGCACAGCTGTGAGGAGATGCGCTTGGGCAGGCATGGCACGGAGGAGGCACGGAGAGGCCCTCCTGACTCTGGGGGCCTGAGCTGCGGCAGAAACGTGCCTAGCCGGGTCACAGGGTGTGGATGTGAGTCAACCGAGCGAGAAGTTCGATCTGGAAACTCGGGCGTGAGGTCTGCCCTGTCTCATGCTGGCTGTGACCTTGAGCGGCTGTTCCTGCCTCAGTTTCCTCATCTGATGGAAGGGGCAGAGAGAAAGCAGCTGCCTCTGGGGGTGGAAACGATGCCCACATGCGGAACCTCCAGATCTGGGCTAACCCGAGCCCCTATGAAGCCGGCTGGGTGCCGCTGGGGGTCAGAGGCAGGAGTGGGCATGGACGGGTTTGGAGGCCGAGGCGGGTCGCGCAGAGGCGCGGGGACCCCAGGGCTGGGAGAGAAGGGGCGTGAGTGAGAGTCCGAGAGAAGGAAAAGAGACAGCAAGAGACGGGGAAGTGAAGGGCAGGGGGACGGAGGCAGGGACTCGGCGGGGGAGGAGAGAGGAGAGATGGAGCGGAGTGCGGGGCGACGCGGGAGGCGCCCAAGGCGGGCAGATGGAACTCCCGGGCAGCAGGA
>NW_006160074.1:3903162-3912825 GCF_000334495.1 Tupaia belangeri chinensis | reverse complement strand
GCTCGGCTGCCAGATCGCGTCTCGCCGCTGCGCGGGGGCCGGAATGGGAGGACGACTGTGGCGCTCCCGCTCTGAGTCAGCCGGGCCTGGCTCCTCCATGAACACGGGAAAGGGGAAGTGCATGCCGCAGGGAGGGGCTTGGCCCCGAGAACCTCAGAAGAGGGAATTTTATTCTTACTCATCGAATTATTTTTATGCTTTGGTTTTTCACTGGGAACCTCAGGCCACTGTCTCCCTTGTAACCCTTTGGGGTTTAATTCCTGGTGGCTGGACCCAGCTTCTTAGAACTCCAAGCTTGGGGGGACAAGAGGTCTGTGCTCCCCTCACCTTGAGGAGGCTAGGCCTCACCAGGGCAGCAGTCAGTGGCAATTACAATTTAACGTCAGTTTACCAAACACCTGCCAGGTGCCCTTCACTCTACCTGTCTCGTCTCACTGAATCTTCCTTTTACCCGTCCAGGTGGGTACTGTTAGCCCAGGCCACGAAGTGGCACCGATGGCAGAGCCAGGATTGGCATGGGGGGTCCCTGAACCTCCAGCACCTGACACTCCACTGCTCTTCGCTCTTCTTGGGCGGGACAGCGGCAGGAGTCTGGCCTAGTGTTTCCACTTTGCGTCCTTCTCTGGGAATCAGCAGGACAGAGGAATATTCAGGAAGACACTTGGGCAGAGACTTAAGGTGGAGTGGAGAGCTCTTAAGTCTCTGCCCTTCAGCAAGCTCCCATGGTTGGTTCTGCGTCATTTTTCCCGCAGTGGGAAAAACTCTGCGGACACTCAGCTCTCACATGCCGCGTCTAGTGCCTGTCACACTTTCTACTGCAATGTCTCCCTCCCCAGGCCTCCAACTCTGTCCAGGTGAAGGAGCGTCTCCTCCGGGGACTCCTGTCTACCTTATCCCACCAGAGTCATACATCTGCCAGCCCAACTGGGCCCCTGCCTGAGTTCTGAAATGGAAGCCCTGGGTTAATTTCAGTGCAGAGGGAGAAAGACACTGGGGATGCTGCCTTGGGACCTAGAAGATGCCCTCCTCCCTCTATGCAAATCATTTCATCATATGCAAAATACTTCACAATATGCAAATGATTTCACAATAACATTTCCCTGCCTCTGGTGGCTCCTGACCACCCATGTGGAGGTGGGGAAGTGCCACTTGTTACCTACTCACTGCCCTTTCCTCCCACCTGGCGGGAAGCACCACCATCAGAATCTAATGGATTAAAGAAAAGGCTGTGGAGGGTAGGGACAGGGCTTCAGGTGAGCAGGGACTGGAAGGGCTGGGTGAAAAGACGGGGGTGGGATCATCAGTGTGGCTGTTTGAAGCCATGAGTTAGATCTGCCTCAGGCTTCTAGGTATACAGGTCAGGAAAAAACAAAAATGAGATGCAGAAATGTTTACTTAATATTGGGGGCCAGCAAGTAGCGTGGTGGTTAAGGCAACTGGACTCTCACATGGCTGCCCACGGTTCGAGTCCCGGACCTGGTGGCTTAAATTCACGCCGGGTGCATGTGCGTGCGTGCCCAAAGTACCGAGAGGAGAATGGGAGAAGGGATTGTGGCGTGGGCATCCTCCCTGAAGGGTTGATTTCTCACTTTCTATCTCTCTGTCTCTCTCTTTCTGGCGAACACACACGCTCCATAGCAAAAACCTCTCCTAAATAAATAAATAAAATTGGAACCAGCAGGCGGCATGGTGGTTAAGGCACTGGACACTCCCACATGGCTGACCACGGTTCAAGTCCTGGACCTCATGGCTTGCTTTCTCACTTTCCTCTCTCTCCTCTCTCTCTCTGTCTCTTTCTGGTCAAATTATAATGAAGCGGGAACCAGCAGTTAGCGTAATGGCTATGTCGCTGGACTCCCACGTAGTCGACAATGGTTCGCGTCCCAGACCCAGTAGCTTAAAACTCACGCCAGGTGCGTGTGCGTGCGTGCCCAAGATCCCAAGAGGAGAATGGAGGAGAAGGGATTGCGGCGTGACCATACCCCCTGGGGGGTGATTTCACACTTTCTGTCTCTATGTCTCTCTGTGTCTGTCGGACGAGCGCACGCGCCCTATAGCAAAAAACCTCTCCAGAAAAAAAAATTATAAAAAAGGAATGAATGAATAGATAAATAAATCTTTTTAAAAATAAAATTAAAAAATAAAGACAGTGAATAAAATTAAATACAATAATTCTTTTAAAAATATTTACTTAATATCATCTTTTTTTTTCTTTTTTTGAGATTTTTGCTATAGGGTGTGTGTGTGCTCACCAGAGAGAGAGATGGAAAGCAAGAAATCACCACCCACCCAGGGAGGATGGCCACACTGCAATCCCATCTCCTCCATTTTCTCAGTATTTTGGGCACACATACACATGGGGCGGGTGTGAGTTTTAAGCTGCCGGGTCCAGGACTCGAACCAAAGTCAACTACGTGGGAGTCCAGCGATGTAATTGCTATGCCATCTGCTGGCCTCAATAGCATCCATTTTAGCAGAATGACAAAACGAGAACTTACATGTGTATGTGATTATAGGCTTGGGTTATCTGTAAGTCCATGTGTAACTATGAGTACGTGAAAAATAGAGGATCATAGGAATCCATAGCGGGGAACTGCAGATGCTCCTCCACTGACAGTGGGGTTACCTCTCAATAACCCATCGTGATGGAGCAGAGACGTAGGAGCACGGCCACTTTGAGCTCCTCTCTGTATTGGAAACTTGCTTTCTCCTTTTGCCTAGAGTAAACGGTGATTAACACTCCTACTGTCTTTGCTAAATAACCCGAAACACCCTACCCTAAGACGTTGCTTAGGGATGTAATCTCAGTCGCCAGCCCCCTTGCCCTGAGCCATGAAGGTTCCGATGTGTTTAGGTCTGGACGGACATACCCTCAGGGATGATTAACCTGCTTGTTCTGCTTCTGTAATGCGCTTAATCCCACTGCAGCCCTGTCCTTGTGAATCCTCACATGGTCCTGGAAAAGACTGAATTTGGGGCCTGTATAAGCTCCCTTCTCCTTTCACACGGGGCTGCGGGGTTTTGAGAGATATGAGTTGTCCATCCCCCATATGCCGCCGGCCTAATCAATACACTCTGATAAATTTGGCTGCCTGGATGTCCTCTTACTTCTCGCTGGAGTAGACTGTAACGGTAAGTTAAATATGCTAAGCTGAAGACCATTTAATACCCAGAAACCCACGGTATAGTTGAATCGTACTGAGGGCTGGCCCATGGTCTAGTGGGTATGGGAGCAGGATTCTCTGTTGCTGACCAAGCGAATCCTGGCCCTGGCAGCTTGAAAAACACACTGGGAGGGAGGGCAGCAGGTGGTGTGGTAGTTAAGACACTGGTCACTCCCACATGGCCGACCACAGTTCAACTCCTGGACCTGGTGGCTTGTCTTTTCACTTTCTCTCTCACTCTTTGTCTCTCTCTAGTCAAATTAAATGAACGAATAAATAAAAATTAGAATAATTATTAAAAAAAAAAGTTCATGGAAAATGGAATTAAAGTACTCCCAAAAAAAGAGAAAAAAAAAAAAAACCCACTGGGTACATGAGTGCATGTGCCCCAAATTCCAACAAGATGAAGAAATAGAGGAGAAGGGATTCCTGTGTGACCAGGCCTGTTGTGGGGTGATTTTACTCCCTCCCTCTCTCACTGTCTCTGGTGAGTGCACATGCTCCCTGGCAATAACAAAAAAGAAAGAAAAAAGAAAAAAAAAGCCAGTTAAGTCAAAGACCATCTAATGAGAAATTACAAATGCAAAAGGTAGGGACCAGCAGGTGGCGTAGTGGTTGAGGACGCCTGACTCCCACATGGTGGACAGAGGTTTGAGTCCTCGACCTGGCAGCTTACTTTCTCTGTCCCTCTCTGGTTAAATTACAATAAATAGATAGAGTTGAATAAAATAATTCTTTTTAAAAAAAAACAAAAGGGGGAACCAGCAGTTAGTGTAATGGCTATGTTGCTGGACTCCCACGTAGTTGACTGCGGTTCACATCCCAGACCTGGTGGCTTAAAACTCACGCCGGGCGCGTGTGTGTGCGTGCCCAAGATCCTGATAGGAGAATGGAGGAGAAGGGATTGCGGTGTGACCATCCCCCCTGGGGGTGATTTCTCACTTTCTGTCTCTTTGTCTTTGTCTGTCTGGTGAGCACACGCGCCCTATAGCAAAAACCTCTCCAAAAAAAAAAGTTTATGGGAAAAAAATTTTTAAAGTTTATGCAAAAATTAAAATGAAGTAGGACTTTATCTTGCTGCCAAAAAAGAAAAAGAAATCCGTGCATTATTTTTTTTTTACAGATAAGTTTTATTTAAATAATCATTTATTTAACTTTATTTATCCATTTACTTATTTCTTTTTAAAATTTGACCAGAGAGGGACAGAGTGAGGGAGAGAGAAAGGGAAAGTGAAAAAGCAAGCCTCCAGGTCCGGGACTTGGACTGCGGTCAGCCATGTGGAAGTCCAGCGTCCTTAACTACCACGCCACCTGCTGACCCTGCATTATTTTTTCATAATGTGCATTTTCTATGAACTTTTAAAAAAACTATTATTTATTTACTTTTATTTATTCATTCATTCATTTTCATTTGACCAGACACACACACACACACACACGCAGAGAGAGAAAGCCTTCAGGTCTGAGACTCAGACCATGTTCGGCTATATGGGAGTGTCTAGTGCCTTAACCACCACGCCACCTGCTGGTCCTCTCTATGAACTTTTTGAAGATCCTTTATGTATATATATAAAATCTCACACTTTGGTAGTTTAGCTTGGTGATTAAAAACAGGAAGATTCTGATATTACACTCATGAGGCAAATTATGTAACTCCCTCCCTCTGCCTCAGTTTCCTCATTTGTAAGAGGATTACTGAATCAGATTGTCATGAAAGTTAAATGCACACAAGCATCAGAAATATACCTGACATAGGAGGAGTTTTATACAAGGAGTTTTATTTACATTTTCATTTACATATATGGCTATGTGAGTATAAAGTTTTTTAATTAAAAATATTTAATTTTAGTTGTTACTATTATTATTTAATTCACCAGAGATTGACAGAGAGCGTATGTGAGGGAATATTGGAAAGCAAGCTGCCAGGTCCGGGACTTGAACTGCCGTCAACCACCACGCCACCTGCTGGTCTGGGTGTAAACAAATGTTAGCACATGAAAAGAACATATAAAGACTCAGAGTGGGGCTCTCCTGTCTCCTCTCCTTGCTGAGCACAAAGGAGCACGTTCTGAGACACAACGCGGGAAGCCTCAGGGCCAGCCAGCGCTGCATCTCAGCTGGATGGGACAGGCCTGGACAGCGCTTCACTCCGTCTGGGGATGAGAGGCCACTGACCCATTTCCCTGACTCCACTGGGGTTTCTCTGACTTTACCATGTAGTTCCTGTCTCTGGCGCCTTGACTGGGGTCTCTCAGGGACAAAAGGCCACAGCCCTCTAAAATAAGAAGAGGAACTGGACATTGACACAGCAGTAAAATGGGGTGCTGTGAGGCTGACCCCGGCAGGAAGGTCACCACCTGGTGTCCGGACACCTCCCTGAGTCTGAGTGCACTGGCCCATGATCTAGAACGGGCTGAGGATGGGCGTAGATCGCATTGTCCTGACCCCATTGGGGGATCGGTCTCTCTGTATCTGCCTCTCACTCAATCAAAAATAAATAAATAAACCTCTCTCTCTCTCCCTCCCTCCTTTTTTTTTTTTTTTTTTTTTTTTGTTTTTTTTATAGGGCACGTGTGCTCGCCAGAAAGACAGAGAGAGACAGAGAGAAAGAAAGCAAGAAATCACCCCCAGGAGGGATGGCCACGCCACAATCCCGTCTCCTCCATTCTCCTCTCGGGATCTTGAGTACGCATGCACACACGCCCAGCGTTGAGTTTAAGCCACCGGGTCCAGGACTCGAACTGCAGTTGACCACCTGGGAGTCCAACAACATAGCCATTATGCTAACCGCTGGTCCCAAATAAACCTTTCTTTAAAAATAATTATTTTATTGGACTTTATTTATTTAATTATTTTTAAATTTGACTGGAGAGGGACAGAGGGGGAGAGGTGAGAAAGCAAGCTGCCAGGTCCACGACTCGAACCATGGTTGGCCGTGTGGGAGTCCAGCGCCTTAACCACCACGACACCTGCCGGTCCCAATAATAAACTTTTAAAACAACGTTATAGGGCCAGCCAGTAGCGTGCTGGCTAAGGCAGCTGGGTTCCACATGGCCCACTTGGAGTCCCAGACCTGGTGGCTTGAAAAACATACCAAGCGCATGTGCGTGTGTGACCAAAATCCTGGGAGAAGAGTGGAGCAAACAATGGGAACCAGCAGTTAGCGTAATGGCTATGTCGCTGGACTCCCACGTAGTCGACCGCGGTTTGCATCCCAGACCCGGTGGCTTAAACTCACGCCGGGCGCGTGTGCATGCGTGCCCAAGATCCTGAGAGGAGAATGGAGGAGAAGGGATTGCAGCGTGACCATCCCCCCTGGGGAGTGACTTCTCGCTTTCTGTCTCTATGTCTCTCTCTGTCTGTCTGGCGAGTGCATACGCCCTATAGCAAAAATCTCTCCAAAAAAAAAGAGTGGAGGAAACAAGATCACAGCATGGCCGTCCCCCCAGGAGATGGGTGGTTTCTCTCTCCCTCTCTCTCTCCAGCTCCAGTGAGCACACATATCCTAGAACAAACACTTGTTTTTTAAGAGGAAGATTTTTCTATAGGGCACAGGCACTCTCCAGAGAGACAGAGACAGAAAGTGAGAAATCACCCCCAAGGGGGGGAAGGCCACGCCACAATCCCTTCTTCTCTATTCTTCTCTCAGGATTTTAGGCACACACGCCCAGCATGCTTTTCAAACCACTGGGTCCAAGATTCAAACTGTGCAGCCAGTCATGTAGGATCCAGCTATTCTAACCACCACATATCTTACTGGCTTTCACCAAAATATGTTTTAAATCAGCCTTAATCTGAGCAGTCTGATAGATCAAAATTTCCAAAGATAGCAAATGAGTCAGTCTGCATATTCATTTGCAATGTGACCTTCTCCTTCAATCAAGAGAAGTCTACTTCTTCATATCGTTGAATCTGGGGGTCCCTATAACTTCTCTGAACAACAGAATATTTAATTTATTCATTCATTTTCATTTGACCAGATATATACAGACATGCACACACACACACACACACACACAGAAAATGAGAAAGCAAGCCACCAGGTCCAGGACTTGAACTGTGGTCAGCCATGTGGGAGTGTCTACTGCCTTAACCACCATGCCACTTAGTCCCCAAGAACTTTATCTTTTTAAAAATGAAAAGAAGTGGAAGCCCTGACTCAACGGTGGCTGCAGCCCGGCAGACAGGGCCGCTAGGGCCCATAGCCCTCCCTTTACCCTGACAGTGAGGGGCTGGAGGCAGGCGTGGCGCTCCTCCAGGAAAGTGCCCGGGCTCGGTGCTCAGCAGCTTGCCCATGTCTAGGCTGAAAAGAAGCACAGCCAGGTGCCACCAGCCATGCCTCTCCCAAAGGGACCTGTCCTTCCATAGCTTCTGACCCTAGCCTCCTTGCAAGTCATTCTTCCCACATGCACTCCTGGGGTGCTTTCTCCCCTGAATCCCGGGTGCTGGCTGGACGACGCCCCAGTGATTGCGCAGGCCTCGTGCTCTTCCTCTCCACCCCACACCTGCCTCCTGCCCAGCCGCTCCGCCTGCAAAACACGCAGCCCGCAGCCCACCCTTGGCAGAGCAGGGACAGCCGGCTTTCACATCTTTTCTGTTGACTGGATTCTAGCCTGATTACAAGGCCTCGTCCTCTCTGAGGCTTTCCAGCCTGAAGGACCCAGTGTCAGTGCGTCTCGGGGCCCTCAGCCCCGTGCCCGGTGTGCATGGGTCTCTTCTCCAGCCTGCTGGGGCTCCTGAAAAGAAGGCTCTTCTCTGGAGAAGTCTGCCTAACCCAGGTCAGCTCATGGTTAAGGGAACCAGATCCCACACGGCCAACCACCATTTGAATTCTGGGCATGTACGTGCCTCTCCTGAAATCCCAATAAGATGGGAACATTGGGTGGGGGAGTGCAGGTAGCATGATGGTTAGGGCATGGGATTCCCACATGGCTGATTATGGTTCAAGTCCCAGACCTGGTGGCTTGCTTTCTCACTTTCCCTCTCTTTCTCTCTCCTGCACTCCAGTAAGCACACGTTCCCTGTAGCAATTTTTAAAAATTATTTAATTTTATTTATTTATTTATTTATTTTAAGTTGATCAGAGAGGAACAGAGTGAGAGAGAGCGAGAGAGACAGAAAGTGAGAAAGCAAGCCACCAGGTCCAGGACTCAAACCATGGTCGGCCCTGTGGGAGTCCAGCACCCTTAACCACTGCACCACCTACTGGCCCCAGCAAATTTTAGAAGATAATAATGATAAATACAATTTAAAAATAACAAAATAATTTTTCGAAAGGGGAAATGGAGGACAAGGATTGCAGTGGAACCGCGCTCCGTTGGGGGGTGCTTTCTCCCTCGCCTGCTGGCCCCGCCCGTCTCTTTCTCTCTGACAAGCACATGTGCCTTCTGACAATTTAAAACAGAAAGGAAAGAAAGTCTGTCCAAGTCCATTTAATGTTTCGCTTTCCCTTTCTGCTGCCTGGGGTGGAGTTCTTGTGCATTAGGCACTGTCACCTGGCGCCTGCAGGCCCCGTTAGGCCCTGTTTAGTTTATACAGTATTTGCTACCCCTCCCCCAGCCTATCTCCCTGCCCTCCTTTGGGAAAAACCTGAATTTTGCAATGATGAGTCCTTTTGTTTTTGTTTTGTTTTCAGGTTTTTGCCATAGGGCACGTGCTCTTGCCAGAGAGAGAGAGAGAGAGAGAGAGAGAGAAAGCGAGTAATCATCTCCCAGTGGGGACGGCCATGCCTCAATCACTTCTCCATTCTTCTCTCTGGATTTTGGGCAAGCACGCACAAGCACCAGGTGTGATTTTCAAGCTGCCAGGTCCAGGACTTGAACCATAGTTGGCTATGTGGGAGGCCAGCTCCTTAATCACCACACTACCTGCTGGCCCATCCTTTCACTTTTTGTTTAAAGAATTATTTAATTTTATTTATTCATTTATTTTAATTTGACCAGAGAGAAACAGAAAGTGAGAAAGCAAGCCACCAGGTCCGGGACCGCGTGCGCTCGCCAGACAGACAGAGAGAGACAGAGAGACAGGAAGCAGGAAATTACCCCCCAGGGGGGATGGCCACACCGCAATCCCTTCTCCTCCATTCTCCTCCCGCGATCTTGGGCATGCACATGCGCCCGGCGTGAGTTTAAGCCACCGGGTCCGGGACTCGAACCGCAGTCGACTACGTGGGAGTCCAGCGACATAGCCATTACGCTAACTGCTGGTCCCCCCCCCCTTTGCTTTTTAAAGAAACAGTTCTCAGGGCCAGCAGAAGGTGTGGTGGTTAAGGGTGTTGGGCTCCCACAAGGTCAACCACAGTTGAGTGCTAGACCTGGCGACCTGCTCTCTCACTTTCCCCCTCTCTCTCTTGCTCTGTCCCTCTTTGGCCAAATTAAAATAAAATAAATGAACAAATAAAGTTAAAATAATTCTTTAGGAAAAAAAAGAGACAGTTCTCTCACATACATATGTATGCCTAAACAACATTCTGATTTTTTTTTTTTTTTTTTTTTTTTGG
>NW_006160074.1:3900234-3903137 GCF_000334495.1 Tupaia belangeri chinensis | reverse complement strand
AGAGACAGAAAGCGAGAAATCACCCCCCAGGGGGGATGGTCACGCCGCAATCCCTTCTCCATTCTCCTCTCGGGATCTTGGGCGCGCATGCACACGCGCCCTGTGTGAGTTTTAAGCCACCGGGTCCAGGACGCGAACGTGGTCGACTACGTGGGAGTCCAGCGACATAGCCATTATGCTAACTGCTGGTCCCACATTCTGATTTTTTAAAAATTACCACAGAGCATGTTCACTTGCCAGAAAAAGAAAAAGAGAAAGAGAGGGTGAGAAAGCGCGCCCCCTGTCGGGTGTGCTTACACTGCGCTCACTTCTTTCTCCTTCATTTCTCCAACCTCTTGGGATCTGGGATGTGCACACACATGTCCAGTGGCTTTGGGACCAGGATTCAAACCTTGGTCGGCAACGTGGGATTTGGTTCCCTTAACCAGTCGGCTGTGGGTCTGGCCCTGGCTTGATATTGACCTTCCACAAGAAGTGTATTTATCAGGCCTGGCAGATGGCATGGTTGCTGAGGGCGCTGGACCCCCACATGGCCAACCACAGTTCGAGTCCTGTACACGGCAGCTTCCTTTCTCACTTTCTTTCTCATCTGTCCCTTTTTGGTCAAAAAAATTAAATAAATAAATGGATAAAGTTGAATAAAATCATTCTTTTAAAAATTATTTTATTTAACTTTATTTACTTATTTTTTAATTTGACCAGAGAGAGAAAGAGAGAATGCAAAAGGAAGCTGCCAGGTCTGGGACTCAAACCGTGGTCAGCCATGTGGGAGTCCGGTGGCTCTAACTACCATACCACCTGCCAGTCCCTAAAATAAAATAATTCTTAAAAAAAAAAAAAAAAAGGTGTATTTGTTTTCTGGAGCCAGTTTTTTTTCACCCAATCCTATAATATTAAAATTCATTCATGGGGCTGGCAGGTGGTTGAGGGCGCTGGACTCCCCCATGGCCGACCATGGTTCAAGTCCTGGACCTGGTGGCTTGCTTTTCTACTTTCTCTCTTTCTATCTCTCTCTCTCTCTCTCACTCTATTCCTCTATGGTCAAATCAAAATAAATGGATAAATAAAGTTAAATAAAAATAATTTTTAAGAAATAATAAAAATTTATTCATGATACAGGTTAAAAATCTCATCCAAAGTGGCGACCAAAAGCATTTCAGATTTCAGATTTTTTTTTTTTAATTTGGGGATATTTACACGTGCATAATGAGATATCTTGGGGATGAAACAGAAGTCTAAACACAAACTTTTCTTATGTTTCTCATATATATACACCTTACATAGCCTGAAGTTTTTTTTGAGAGGTTTTTGCTAGAGGGCACGTGTGCTGGCCAGAAAGAGAGAGAAAGCGAGAAATCACCACCCCACCCCTGGCGGGATGGCAATGCCACAATCCCTTCTCCTCCACTCTCCCCTTGGAATCTTGGGCACGCATGCACACGTGCCCAGCATGAGATTAAGCCACTAGGTCTGGGACTTGAACCATGGTCTACTACATGGGAGTCCAGCAACATAGCCATTACGCGAATTGCTGGTCCTGCCGGAAGGTAATTTTACACATCATTTTGTATTGAAGTGTTTTAACTGTGACCTGCCCCATGAGGGTTGGTATAAATTTTCCAACTGTGGTGTCACAGCAATGCTCAGAAAGTTTCGGATTTTGGAGCATTTTGGATTAGGGAAGTTCACCCTGTCGCGTGTGCAGCTGGGCCATTCGCTTGCACTGCTGTGCCACTTGCTGCTGTGTGAGCCAATCTTTTCTTGTGGATGGACATTTGGGTTATTTCCAGGTTTTTGCTATCAAGAACAATGTGCCAATAGGTGGCATGGTGTTTGGGGCACCGGACTCCCACATGGTCAACTGTGGCTCGAATCCTGGGCTTGGGAACTTGCTTTCTCTCTCTTTCTCTGGTGAGTGCACATACCTCATAGCAAATTAAATAATAATAATAATGAATTAATTTAATTTAATTATATATATATGTATATGTATATGTATATATATATTTTAAAAAGCAGGGGCCAGCAGGCAGTGTGGAGGTTAAGGTACTAAATCCCACATGGCTGACTGTGGCATTTGATTCCCAGAGTTGGATGCTTAAAAACCTTGAAAATCATGCCAGGCGCATGTGCACGTTTCCAAAATCCTAAGAGAAGAGAATGGAGATGGGATTGCAGCATGGACATCCTTCTTGGGGGGTGATTTCTCCCTTTTTTTCTCTTTCTGGTGAGTGCTCCCTAAGCACTCTACAGCAAAAACTTAAAAAAAAAAAAAAAAAGCACTAGAAACATTCTTCTCCGGTCTCTGGAGCAGGTGCAAACGCTTCTCTTGATTTCAGGCCTGGGGGAGATCTGTGGGTTACAGCTCTGCTAAGGAGGCTTTGTAAGATAAGGCCAGATTGTTTTCCCCAGTGGTTGCTGGAGGTGCAGTCTGACCAGCGACAGGTGGAGATCCCGCCTCCACCTCTTCTCCAGCACTTGGTGCCTGCGGGCATGTTCATTTTTGCCCTTTGAACGGCGTGAGAGAGATCTCACTGAGGTCTTCATTTGCATCTCCCCATCACCAGCAGGTCGGGCGTACCTGAGATATTTCTTGGACAAAAGCGTTTCCTCTCTGTAGCAGGCTCCTGTCTCGCATGCCTTTTTTTCTGCTGGATCACTTTTTTCCTTACGGATTTGCAAGAGTCCTTTACGAATTTTCTGAAGCGCACCCTTTCCTGCTCTGTCCTGGCAGACATGTCCTCAGGTCGCGGCTGGCTGTCCTTTCTCTAAGGTGTCTCCTCTTCTCTCCCCTCCCACACCTGTGCCAGGGAGGCCGCTGGCATCGTGGCTTGTGCTCGCGCGGGTGTGTCTGTGCCGACCTCCTCCTGCCCTGGGGCTTTAAGGGACCTCCCCTCACCCCC
>NW_006160074.1:3899999-3900213 GCF_000334495.1 Tupaia belangeri chinensis | reverse complement strand
CCCCCCCGCCCCAGCCTCCCCTGTTTGGCCGTGGCAGCCGCGTTTCGGGAGCCCCCTTCGGGTTGTGGGTGGGCACCCTGGGGCAGGGAGGACCTCGCTCCGATGGTGCCCCCTCCCAGAGGTACTTATCACTTCCGGTCGCCCACCTGGGGGACCTGGCCCCCTCTCCGCTCCGCTGGGCAGCAGCGGGCTGCAGCTCGGCGCTCCCCTGGGG
>NW_006160074.1:3893304-3899784 GCF_000334495.1 Tupaia belangeri chinensis | reverse complement strand
GGAGGCGGACCCCGGCCCACGCCTCAGTTGGCGCAGCTGGGAAGTGGCGGGCGGGGGTCCGTTCCCCACCCGGCTGCTGGGGCTGGAACGAGTGCAGTCATGCACTTTGGGGTTGTTTCTAACAGTGGGGACCCTAAGCTCTTCTGGGTGCCACTGCGGTTCCCTCCTGACCCTCCGGGCTGCATTCATCCCCCCGCACGGATGAAAAGTGGAGGTTCGCGCGGAGCCAGCGCGCAGGGCGCACGTGGGGATGGGGAGGGGCTCCCGCCGCCCCGCCCCGCGCGGACCGGGAGTCCTCGGAGCCCGGCGCCTACGGCTTGGCCGGGGTGGTGTCGCTCCGCAAGGAAAAGCCTACCAAGCCACGGACACTAACTCGCTGAGACCCCTCGCAGGGTCTGGCAGGGGCGTGAGCAAGGGAGGAAGCTCAAGCCCGCATCCGCAGCTCCCAGCCCCCACCCCTGCAGGCCCCCCGGGAGGTCTTGTACCCAAGCCCCACCTAGAGCGAGTGCAGTCAGGCGTTTGAAGGCCAAAGCAGGGTCAAGGCCTTCAGTCTCATGTAGTCATGGTTTTGTCCTGCCACTTGGGGGCCCTGGCCTCATAGGCTGGGGACAAGGAGCAATTCTCAGGAGAGAAGGAGGGGCCTCTCAGGTACATTGTGAATGCGTTGGACTGGACTCTGCAAGGCTGTGCGACCCTGCAGAGCTCCCCCAGTCTCCTCATCTGTAAACTGGGATAGTGTAATAGCAATACCGACCACACAGGGTGTTACTGAGGCCTGACCACACAAAGGGCTGAGCCATGGGCCGCCTGAAAAACTTTCCATTCTTGAAATCTCCAGGCTAGAAGAGGCATGTCATTTTAGGGTTAAATGGCTTACCCACGAGGTGGCCTCTCAGTTGCCCAGCTGGTATTCATTATTTTAAAATTAAATTAAATTTATTTATCTTTTAAAAAATATGACCAGAGAGAGAAAGACAGAGAAAGGGAAAGTGAGAAAGCAAGCCACCAGGTCTGGGACTTGAACCATAGTCAGCCATGTGGCAGTCCAGCACCTTAACCACCATGCCACCTGGCAGTTCCCAGACTATATTTGAACTCACCCATCTGGTGCCAGTGCCCCAGCTCTCACCTCCTGGGATGCTGCCCCCCTGGCCCCGTCTCAGGGAGGTCAGTCCCTCTGGGTTGCGTGCCCCGGTCAGGAAGCCAAGGAGAGCTTGTTAATCAGAGGCTGCTTACCTTTCTGGATTTTCTGTTATTTTTATTCATGATAGGGCTCATGCGTATGCACATGTGAGAGAGACAGAGAGGGAGGACGAGGAACACCCTCCAGGGGACCTGGTCTTCCCCCACCTCCCACCGTCCACCTATGTCCAGTGATTCATGCTGTCCGGGCCGGGACTCGAACCGCAGTTGTCACCAGAGATTCTGCTTCTCTCGAGCAGTACCTGACCACTGTACCACGGAGCTGGCCCACCTTCTGATTTTCCTAGTCTCTGCTGTTAAGGACACCTTAGGTGGACTTTTTCCCACTCTGATATCTTCCAACCTGGACCTGGAGAAGGAGAATCTGGGAGTAGGGACCAGGCAGGGGACTCCAAAGGCTTAACAGCTTTTTCCAGAGGGCTGCTTGGCCTCGTGGTTTATGCAGGGTTTCCACTGGGTTGGCGACAGGAGTTCGAATGTCTCAGAGATACATACCCCTTTGTCAACAGCTGACCTGGTCACAGTCCTCCCCGCCTCTGAGCCTCAGTTTCCCCATCTGTGAAGTGGGGGTAGGAACTCCTGCAGCTGGGAGGATTACAGGGTACCGTGGATGGAAGGTGCTTGGTGATGTCAGCAGTCGTGGGTGGGTGCTGGGAGGGCAAGGTGTGGGAGCAGAGACAGCGAGTCCTGCCAGGGCAGGAGTTGGAGCCGCTAGGATCTCTCTGCCTCAGAGGGGTAAGGCTGGGAACCCCGGATCCAACACTTTCCCAGATTAGGAAGGGTCAGAGCAAGGCCAGGGGCCCTGGGGTACACAGACAAGTGGGGAGCTACAGTTCTCACCGTGAGGCCGGCAGGTGAGGGAGAGCAGGGAGGAAGTGGGGGCTCTGGGAGGAGACAGCACAGGCAGCCGTGGTGTCATGCCGACCACACGGTCACCTTGAGGCCTCGTTCCACAACCTCATTTGTCCCCCACATGCAAACATTCCCCTTTCCAAGCGTGGAGACTGAGGCTCAGAGGGACCCTTGGCCTCGGGACCCTGTTCAAGAGCTCCGAACTCCAGACTGGCAACTGTCTAGGAGACATGACCAGCAACTCAGGACTAGGCTCAGGAAAGTTTGCTCACAGTGAGGCAGAGACGGCCGAATAAGGTGAGCTCGCTGTCTCAGGAGGAGGGCTTCAGGTACCAGTCTCCACCAGTGTGCCCCAACAGCTGAGGAGGACAAGGGTCTCCTGGGTGTGAGGGGGTGGGGCCCTGGCTCATAGTGGCCCCCCCAAAACTAGCCAGAACTGTTCTGAAATTTCTTAGTTTATATAAAAACACGCATAGAAATTTAGCTCTTTCTGTATTACACAGGATCTTCAAAAAGTTAGTGGAAACGTATATTATGGAAAAAACTAGGTGGATCAGTCTGTGGCCTGGTGGTTAAGGTGACTGGATTCCACATGACTATGTGGTTCAAGTCCCGAACCCGGGGGCTTGAAAAACACGCAGATACATACATTGCCTGAAGTCCTAAAAGAAGAACTGAAGAAGGGGCTGCAGCGTGGCCTTCCCCATCAGGGGAGCTTTCCTCTCTCTCGCTCTTTCCAGTGAGTGCCTCTTTCATCGGATAAATTGGAAAATAATTAAAAAAAAAAAAGGATGAACCATGCATAGAATCCAAAATATTTTGGACCAAAATAAATTCAGGCTTTAATCCCATCTTTCCACAGACTTTTTCAAGTTCTCTCATACAGGGATTATTTTCTTGTTTTTGCCCTTGATAGAATATGTGCGCATGCACGGGAGGGAGGGAGGTGCACCCTCCGCGGGGCGAGACCACACTGTGAGCCCCTCCCTCCAGCCTAATGGATCCTGGGCATGTAAACTCCTGCTTGTGTGTTTCAGGGTGACTGGGCTGGAGGTTTGCACCGTGGTCTCTAAGTGGGATCCAGCTGCTGGTGCTTTTTTTTTTTTTTTTTTTTTTGTGTGTTTTTTTTTTTTTTTTTTTTTTTGAGAGGTTTTTGCATTAGGGCGTGTGCACTGGCCAGAAAGACAGAGAAAGACAGAGAGATAGAAATTAATAAATCACCCTCTAGGGGGGATGGCCACGCCACAATCCCTTCTCCTCCATTCTCCTCTTGGGATCTTGGACACGCACGCACACGTGCCCAGCGTGAGTTTTAAGTCACCGGGTCCAGGCTCGAACTGTGGCCGACTACGTGGCAGTCCAGCGACGTAGCCATTACACTAACTGCTGGTCCCAGATCCAGCTTCTTTAGAGCAGCTGTGACTGCTGCACCACGGAGCTGGCCCTCCCCATGAACAAATCCTAATAAAGTCTCTGCGGTGTCATGGTGCAGGGCGGGTTCCACCTCTGCTCCATGTTGTTGCCCACTGCCTCGGCCTTCGCTGACATTTCTCCCTACAGCCCCAGTTGTCCCGCTAGTTCTCAGGAAGCCATGTCCTCTCTTTGTCCCCTGAGGGTTCTTGGCCCAGAGGGGGCATTACCATCTGCACCCTCCCTGCTGGGCATCTTGCCCTTTCACCTCCCCAGACCAGCACAGGACCCGGGTTTTCTATGCCTGTCAGGTGGAACCTGTGGCCCCCAGAGGGGCAGCTCTGGGGTGCACACACTGGATTGCTGGATGCCTGTGGGCGGGTGTCTCTGGGGCAGGTGGGGGAGCCTAGACCTGAGGGCAGACCTGGGCCCTGGCCAGGGAGGCAGGAGGAAGGAGGGAAGGCCACGGGGCGCCTGGGGGCTGCTGCCTGGCAGGTCCCCGTGCCCAGGCTAGGGAAGTTTCTAATTTCTCCTGCTCCGACTTCCCCCTTTGATTTATTATAGCCATGAAATGCTCTGCTCTCTTCTCTTTTCCTTGCTGTCTCCGGGGCTGGAGGAGCACAGGCCTCCCCAGGCCCCGGGCTTTGGCCTTGCTGTTCCCTCATCTCCTTCCAAGGGCTGAGCTGGGGGCCAGAGACGAGAGGTGAGTCGGGGCAGGCAGGGTAGGATGAGGAGGGCCCAGGCCTCCCACGGGCAGGAACCCCCAGCAGCAGGCAAGGTCTCGGCTGGGCTGGGCTGGGGCCGGGCAGAGGGTGTGGCAGGTGTGGACATGACAGCAGAAGGCTCCCTGGGGTCGTGGGGGTGGCAGGCTCTGGGCCAACGATCTCTGCGAGGCTTGGCGATCAGGCCTTGCCAGGTTCTGAAGGCCGGGCACCATCCTCAGAGGCCAAACGCTGAGCAGAGAAATGGCATCTGTGACCCCTGACCCCACTTTCTGATTTAGGAGTGACCAGAGCAGGCCCCGCTCAGGCCGATCTGGGGGCTGGGCTGAGAGCCCAGAGAAAGGCCTGAGGCTCGAGGCCCGGGGAATTGGGGCACCCCAAGGCTACAGCTGGACATCGCCCCCAGCCTGGGCAGGGCAGCCAGGGCCAGAGCCCGCGTCCAGCTCGGGCAGCCCGGCGGCCCGGCGCTGTGGTAATGGGGCTGTTGGCGTTTTGCAATGGCCGGGGGTGGGGAGGCGGCGCACACATGCTTCCTGTGGTGACCGGGCGCTTCCTGTTTTCTCAGGCACTGGCCTTGCTGCTGCCGGTGTGGAAACGGGGCAGCTGCAGCCGGGCGGCTCGGGGCCGGGCACCCTGAGCTGCCCAGAGGGGCCTGCTGGGCCCACACCCCGGGCCCAGACCCGGCAGTCACGGCCTGAGCCCCCCAGGCCTGTCCTTCCCTTCCCGGCCCGGCCCTTCCCCACCAACTTCCGCCAAGAGGAAGCGGCCAGCCAGGCTGTTGCCCTGGCCGAGCAGCCCGAGGGCAGAGGACCAGGGATGTGTGTTCTGGGTGGGCAGGCAGGGCTCGCTCCGTCCTCGGCTGTGTGCCCCTGGCCGCCTCTGTCCCCTCCAGGGTTGCTCTCCTCCTTCGTCGAGTGTCACGACATCTGAAATCCCTTGCTACAGTGTCTGCCTGGTTCTGAGAGCTGAACTGAGAGGTCTGGGGCCAGGCCGGGACCCACAGAGCTGGGACTTGGCATAGGCCTTGGCACCGCCAACGGGAGAGGCCAGAGGAGGGAGGAAGGCCATGCAGGCAAGGAGCCAGGCTGGAATGAGGCAAGGACCAAGTTAGTCCTGGGCATGGGGACCTGCCGGGCAGCAGCCTCCAGGCCCCCTGTGGCCTTCCCTCCTCCCTCCCACCTTCCTGGCCAGTGCCCAGATCTGTCCTCAGGTTTGGGCAACCCCCCAATTGCCCAGAGATACCCCCAGGCCCACATGGGGTATGGATGAGCTGAAAGGAGAGCAGCAGGTGACAAGTGGATTCAGAAGGACTGAAAAGTGGGAGAAAGCTTTCAGGGTCCCCTTCCTTCCTGCCAACCTTGGGGAAGGTCTGACTACCCCCAGCATTGCCCCAGAAGGAAGATGAGTGGTTTTTGTCCAGGTAGGGGCAGGGCCAGTCCTTCCCATCTTCCAAAAGGTGTGACCCTTGCCTCTCCCCACCTGTCACTTGCCTAGGGTCCCACCTCGAGGGTCAGGCCTTAGCTTGGGCATCGCCCTGTTCCCGAATCTGTTTTGTTTTGCTTTTAAGCTGATATTGCAAGAAGGGGAGGGGAGATGACTCTGCTTCTTGTTAAGTTTGCTGACAGCCTCTGACCTCTGAGGCAGAGCTTTGCCAGAAGCCTGAGCCTGGGCCTCGGGGTCTGACCGGCCCCCTGACTGAGTTCAGCAACCTCCTTGATCCAGAAGATTCCTAGATGCTCACTCCACTAAATCCCCAAACTTGATTCCAATCACAACATAAGGACTGGTCTCAGCCGAAGACACCGTGGGGCCCTCAAGACCCTGAGGCTTGGCCCAAGGGGCCAATGGGCCAGCCTGACCCTCACCATCCTGCCCTCACCATCCCCTGAGCAGGCCCGAATGCTGAGTTGGCGCCTCCGCAGCTGCTTCTGCCGTGGAGGTCTAGTTATAAATAAGCCCCATGTGGCCAAGTCATCAAGTTCCCGGACTCCTCCGGCCAGCTGCGTTACCTCAGTGACCACAGGTTGGGGCTACCCAGGGCCTGCCCACCAGCACCCACCCTCCCAGGCCAAACACTGGCTAGCTGGATGGTTTCTGGGTCCTGGCGTCCAGGGTTTGAGCCTCTGCAGCTCCTGAGACCTGGGCCCCACTGGACACAGGCCACAGAGGGACAGGGCCCATCCCGCCTGCACAGAGCAGCCCGCTATTTACAAACCGAAACCGGGAGAAGTGAAGTGGCTGCGGCCAAGGCGGCTCCAGGCCCCCGCCCCCACTCCCACTCCATCCCCGCGCC
>NW_006160074.1:3886462-3892922 GCF_000334495.1 Tupaia belangeri chinensis | reverse complement strand
CCAAGCTCCCACTGCCCGGAGGCGTGCTCCCGACAACCTGCAGACACCTCATGGTGACCCCCCAACCCTACAGCTGCCTGCCTGGGGTCCCCTTGTCCCCTTCACCCCAAGACCCCATTAGTCCAAGCTCTTTGGAGTGACCCCTCCCGCCCGGCCTGGACTGCCCGGCCTGCACAAGGCCCATTCCCACAGTTCTCAGTTCCCCTTTGCGCTTGGAGAAGCTCCAGCCCTATGGCCGCCATGATGCTGGTCCCTGCCTGTGGGCCGCTCTCTGGGCACCCACGACTTTCAGAGCAGACATGTGGGGGCCGGTGGAACTGGAGCTCCGGCGGCCTCTGTGGGCTTATCGTGGCCAGAGACCTTGGCCACCGTGCTCCTCGAGTTGCATTTCATTGTGACAGCAGGCAGCTCCGCCATGTGGCCCAGAGGCTTACAGTAGACCTCGGGCTGTTATCCTGTCCCCAGGACAAGACTATGCGTCATCACCATCCTGAAGTGGAAACTGAGGCTCGGAGAGGAAGTCCCGTGTCCAGCGCCTCACAGCTAGGTTGCAATTCTAGATTTAGTCAGGAAAATCTAAAACCCACCGCCCCGTCTCTCCCGCCACGGCCCCTGGCTCCTTCTAGAACCTGTCTCCCTCCCAGGGATGGTGCTCCCAGCTCTGGGACCAGCAGGAGATGGCTGGCCTGAAGCTCTGGGGGAAGAAGGCCTTGGACCACAGAGCCGCGTGGCCTTGCCCACTGGCCTGCCCTTCCAGTCCTCGCTGAGGAAAAGCCCTGGCCTGATCCCCGCTCTGCCCGCTGTGGCCAGCTGGCTGAGTGCCCCAGATTCTCTGAACCTCAGATTCCGCTTCTGTGGAATTTCTGTTCCATAGACACTGGACACCTCCCCTCTGCCAGCTGTGCCGGGTGTGAGCTGTCTCTACAGCAGGACACAGTCCCTGCCCGTGCAGAGGCCATTGTCCCACAGGAAAGGAAGGTGAGCGGGTCCCGAGAGCTCCGGGAGGAGAGGCCACGGGCCACAGAGAGGAGCAACGAGGGCCACCCAGGGTGGGGAGGCGCTTCTCAGATGGGCCCTGCAGGACACAAAGGAGTTTTCCAGCAAAAGCAGGGCACATGGGCTCTGCAGGCTGAGTCACATCCCCGTGCCTCAGTGCCAGGGTTCCCACGGCCTGGAGGGCCTCCCTTCCTCTGGGTCTGGTGAACTCCTACCCAACTGTCGGGGCCCATGGACACCGTAGCAAGGTCAGGCCTGGTCTGGCCTAGCGGCCCCTGACTTCCTAGAGCCTGAGCAGCCTTAGAGGCCAGACCTCCTTGGTCACGACAGCCTCACCAGCCCCACCCAGGGGGCCGCCGCCGGCCGTTTTGACAGCCTCACCAGCCCCACCCGGGCCGGCGTCCGCTCCCGGACTCCAGCCCCCGCCGTCCCCTGCTCCGAAAAGCACCGTTTCCCTTTTCTGGGTGACCACACGCCATGCACAGGGAATTTCCATCGAAGCAGCCTGCGGAGCCTCTGAATCACTCAGGTCCTCATGCACTTAACCCCTTCCAGGCCCAGGCCTGCTCCCGCACCCCAGCTGCCCCGTGCCCCAGCCCGGGACCTCCGTGAAGCTCCATGCTGGCCACGGGCCACAGAGCCCAAGGCTGGACGTTGAATCAGCCTTTCACTCCCAGGCTCCTCAGGGCCCACTCACTCTCACCACACAGAGAGATCTCTGTTCCCAGGGCTCATGGTACAGGCACTCGGGAAGCTCCAGGCCGAGAGCTTTGGAGTAGAAAGTGCCTGAGTCCAAATCCAGACCTAGCCCTGATGCTGTGGGGCCGGGGGCGGGGGTGCGTGGCCATTCTGAGCCCCTCACCTCTGTGGATGGAGACAGCTCCTGCCACGTAGCCTCGTCTGTGAAGACCCAACGTGCTGGGCCCGAGGCAGGAGCTCAGCGATGACTCGCTTTCGTCTTTTGCCAAGGGCCCGGCTCACCCTCTCCAATCCCTATTCCAGATCCGGCCTCCTCTGCCGGGCTGGCTTCTCTTCCCAAGAACTGACTGCCCAGGCAGGAAGGGTGGGAGACTGCAGCTCTGGCCCCAAGCAGGTGGGGCCGTCAGCCCCGCAGTCCTCCCGGGCTGCTGCTTTTCCAGGAGGCTGTGGAGAGGCCGGGGTGGAATGCTGAGGAGCTGAGGTCTGAAGACGGGGCTGAGTCTCCCTCCTGCCCATGGGTCACCAGGCGTGCCCTCCCCCCACAGATGTCACTCATGCTAAACCATCTAGTTCTCAAGATCCATAGGGTGTGTCCCGGGACTGCTCCCATTTTGCAGATGCGCACACTGAGGCCCCGAGAAGGGAGTGGTTTGCGCTCAGCCACCCAGTGAATGAGGGGCAGGAGTGGGGTTCCAATCAGGCCTGCAGAGCCGTGTGTCTGTCCTCTGCAGGCCTCGGCAAGCACATGTGGAGGCCGATGGGGAAACGTGCACTGATTAGATCCCGCCTATTTACCAGGGAACGGCTAACTCGGACTGTGTCTTCCAGCCCTTGGGACGGTGCGGAGAAGGGGGTCTTGCTGACGCTCTGCGGAAGTGGAGCATCGGAGTCTCAGAGGGGAAGACACTGGCCTGGGGAACCAGGGCGAATCCACCGGGAAAGATCCAGGGGACCCCGGAAACAAGGGATGGTGGAGCCGGCTCCACAGAGGAGGGTGCCCGAGGTGGGGAAGCGGCTCCGGGCTTCTCGGGGAGCGAGCGGGGGTGTGGTGCTGCCCGTGGTGAGCAGAAGGAAGTCGCTGTGGGTGGCGGTGGGTTTGAGGTGCCGGAGGCTGAGTGATGTGGCCAGGAGGTGAGCTCCCCGTCTGTAGCCCTGGTCAGCAGGAGACCAGGCGACGGAGAGGTTGGGCTGCTGGTGCCGCCTGGCCTCTGGGGCTGGGCACAGGGGCCAGGAGCCGGAGCAGTGGGAGGAGAGACTGAAGCAGGGCTGAGGGTAAACCAGGAAGGGGGCAATCTGGGGAGGCAGCCTGGAGGAGGTGAGCCTATGAAAGACAAAGGCCTCAGGGTGAGGAAGGAGATGGAAGGAAGCAAAAGCCATGAGGGATTGAGAAAGGTTCTGGGAATGTGAGAAGTGTCTTCTGGCCAGGGCGGGGGCAGGGTGGGACTGGCAGGACAGTGTGAAGGCCGTCCACTGCAGGTGGAGGGGGTTCTAGGACAGGCCTGGGGGTTTGGGCATTAGCCTGTGGACAGGTATGAGCCAAGGAAATTTGTTTTTTCTTTTCTTTTTTCAGTTTTGCTATAGAGTGCGTGAGCTTGCCGTAGAGAGACAGAGACCCCAGGGGTGGAGGATGGAGAAATCACCCCCCAAAGGGGATGGCTGCAATCTCTCCTCCTCCATTCTCAGAGCTCTTGGGATCTGGGGAATGCACGTACACATGCCCGGCGTGTTTTTCAAGCTGTCGAGTTTGGGACTCAAATGGTATAGTCAGCCATGTGGGATCTAGCCGCCTTACCCACGCCATGGACGGGCCTCCAGGAAGAACTTTAGGCGGGGAATAGAAACCCAAGATTGAGACGCGGGAGCTGCGGTCCCCGGGGCCCACTCACTGGCCGCGCACCCCCATGGCACGGCCTTCCCCGAGCTGCACGTTGCTCACCTATGCAACGGCACCGGGCAGCCTGTCGTGCAGCTTACTCGGGGTGTAACGAGGCCATGGGGGTACACAGCAAGGGCCCCTCCATCATCACCCACAGGCCCTTCGCAAGCACCTGCTGTGGTTACAAGCTGGGGTCTGGGGTGAAGGCAGAGGTGAGTTTAAATTTCACCGACACCTGGATTGGCCAAGCCAGGCTGTGCAAGTCACAGGCCGCTGCTGAGCCTCAGTTTCCCCATCGGTCCCAGCGGGTTGATAACGGAGACAACTGCAGATTCGAGTGAGAGACGGTGGGCCCTGGCATGGTGTCCTGGTCTACCCAGAGTCAAAGCAGATTCTGTACAAAAGCTCCTACCGGAGGGGACCCTGTCAGCCCTAACCTCCTACCCATGGCTCTGCTCGTGTGGCCTCTGTGCCTGGTTCACATTCCTGCCTGGGGCAGTGGCACTGGCGGGAACCCTGCCTAGGAGCCCCCTGCCCCCCCGGGATCTGTGAGGCTCGCTCCCTCACTGGTTTCCAGGGTGGCTCACACGTGCCCTTCTGGACGAGGCCTGCCTTGCCCACCCTGAATACTGTGAATGGCCCCCACTGTGGCCCTACCCCCGGACCCGGCCGCATGTCCCCTCTTCCAACAGTGCTTGTTATCTTCCAGAACACGCTTCCCCTGCTGAAGAGCAAGCCCGTGAGCACCAGGGTAAAGACCCCTGCCTGTCTGGGTCTCCTGGGGTGTAGAGGCCCTGAGCAAATACCAAGGAACTTCAAAACGTTTGTGGAGTTAAGGTACGAATGTATTTTAAAAAAAAAAAAGAAATCCATGCATAGTTTTTTCATAAGACATATTTTCCATGAATGTTTTTGAAGTCCCCCTGTAGTCATTGGTTCTTCTACTACACGAAAGAGCCAGCCAGGCACTGTGACCAGAGCTCAGGGGCTCAGAGGGGCTCGGGCCACCCTGGCTGGGGCCCATGGAGCCTCTGGCAGTGTCTCAACCGTGAGAGGAAGTTGCAAGACGGCCATTTCTGTACACCGGCTCAGCTTTCCCAGCTCTGGGTCTGAGGCCTGTTTTCCCACATGCCCTGTCACGCCCTATGGGGACCAGCTGCTAGAAGAGTGTGTGCGGGGTGCTATTTCCTCATTTTCTGAGCTCTTTTGGGCTGAGGGGTCTGCAGGTCAGG
The DNA here is from genome assembly GCF_000334495.1 of Tupaia belangeri chinensis. NCBI lineage: Eukaryota > Metazoa > Chordata > Mammalia > Scandentia > Tupaiidae > Tupaia > Tupaia belangeri. The sequence goes on along the minus strand of NW_006160074.1, from coordinate 3,888,119 downwards.
GGTCATGTCCCCCTCTGTGGACACCTGCCTGTTTCCTGTTGCCCGCCTACTCTGATTGCATTAGTACCCAGCCTACCCCGTCAGTCACCCAACCCCATGGGGACAAAGGGCCACGCCATCCCAGCCTGCCTGGCTGCCCCGCCACTCTGCAGGGCTCAGCCCTGCAGGGTCCCCTCTCATCTGACAGGCTAGGGAAGCAGCCCTGTCCTGCACTGCTGGCCAGGGGACAAGGAGGTGCAACTTTTACTAAGGGCGGTGTGACATTATCGACCACCGATCTCCAAATTCAGAACGCACTGCCCTTTGACCTGGTACTTCAGCTTCTGGGATGATGCCTGGACATCCACCGCGTGTGTGTCAATCGGCAAGTGCCGCTAGTGCAGCGTCCGTGTAACAGCACAGGCTGAGGTCGGCCCAGGTGCCACCGTGGGAGACTTGTTAAATACATCCTGGCGGCGAATGTGATCCAGCCTCGTGCGGACCGCAGCTGCGCACAACCTTGAGGGGGAGCGAGAGGCAGGACCCCCGCATTTACACTACGATTCTCTTTCTATAAAGATGAGTCTGTCGGGACCAGCAGTTAGCGTAATGGCTATGTCCCTGGACTCCCAAGTACGCGTCCCGGACCCAGTTGCTTAAAACTCACGCTGGGCGCGTGTGCGTACGTGCCCAAGATCCCGAGAGGAGAATGGAGGAGAAGGGATTGCAGCGTGGCCATCCTCCCTGGGGGGTGATTTCTCGCTTTCTATCTGTCTGTCTCTCTCTGTCAGTCTGGCGAGCGCACGCGCCCTATAGCAAAAACCTCTCAAAAATAAATAAATAAATAAAATAAAAGATGAGTCTGTCAAGATGAGAATGAACTCTATTGTTAGGGATGCTTATAGAGAAAAACAAGGAGGGCCAGCCCCGAACTGCAGTGATGAAGCCCCGTGCACAGAAAGCCGGATCCCCAAGGCCAACTATAGCTCAAATCTTGGCCCCAGAGGCTTGAAGAACACCAGGTGCGTGCGTGTGCATGCCCCAGATCCTTACAGCACAGAGAAACGGAGGAGGGATTACAACGTGACCATCCCGCGTCCGGAAGTGCTTTCTCCTCCCTGCCAGTTTCTGTCTCTGTCTCTCTCTGCCCCTCTGTCCTTCTGGTGAGTGCATGGTCCCTCTGACAATTAAAAACAGAAAAGAAGGGGCTGGCAGGTGGCATGATGGTTCAAGTGCTAGATTCCCACATGGCCAACTGTGGCTCGAGTCCTGGACCTGGAGGCTTGCTTTCTCCCTCAGTCTCTCTCTCTCTCTGGTGAAGCTGAAGAATAATAGTAAAATTAAATAAATAATCCGTTTAAAAAAAAAAAGATAAGAAACGCAAGTAAATAATTACTAAAAACGTTAGGATAGCGTTGGGCCAGCCCGTGGTATGGAGGTTAAGGTGGCTGGGTCCCACATGCCCTGCATGGTTCAAGTCCCAGATCCAGCATCTAGAAAAACATACTGGGTGCATGTTTGTGTGTGCCCCAAATCCTGAGAGAATGGAGGTGAAGGGATTACGGCATGGTCATTCCCCTTAGGGACTGCTTTCTCACTCCCCATCCCGCTGTCTCCAGTGAGCACAGAGCTCTATAGAAAAAAAGAAAAAAAAAAAAAAAAAAAAACGGTCCCTCTC
>NW_006160074.1:3885454-3885958 GCF_000334495.1 Tupaia belangeri chinensis | reverse complement strand
TCGCGTCCCGGACCCAGTTGCTTAAAACTCACGCTGGGCGCGTGTGCGTACGTGCCCAAGATCCCGAGAGGAGAATGGAGGAGAAGGGATTGCAGCGTGGCCATCCTCCCTGGGGGGTGATTTCTCGCTTTCTATCTGTCTGTCTCTCTCTGTCAGTCTGGCGAGCGCACGCGCCCTATAGCAAAAACCTCTCAAAAATAAATAAATAAATAAAATAAAAGATGAGTCTGTCAAGATGAGAATGAACTCTATTGTTAGGGATGCTTATAGAGAAAAACAAGGAGGGCCAGCCCCGAACTGCAGTGATGAAGCCCCGTGCACAGAAAGCCGGATCCCCAAGGCCAACTATAGCTCAAATCTTGGCCCCAGAGGCTTGAAGAACACCAGGTGCGTGCGTGGGGCTGCCCCCGATCCTTACAGCACAGAGAAACGGAGGAGGGATTACAACGTGACCATCCCGCGTCCGGAAGTGCTTGCTCCTCCCTGCCAGGTTCTTTCTCTGTC
>NW_006160074.1:3883717-3885341 GCF_000334495.1 Tupaia belangeri chinensis | reverse complement strand
GACTGTGCCTCGAGTCCGGGCCCTGGAGGCTTGCTTTCTCCCTCAGTCTCTCTCTCTCTCTGGTGAAGCTGAAGAATAATAGTAAAATTAAATAAATAATCCGTTTAAAAAAAAAAAGATAAGAAACGCAAGTAAATAATTACTAAAAACGTTAGGATAGCGTTGGGCCAGCCCGTGGTATGGAGGTTAAGGTGGCTGGGTCCCACATGCCCTGCATGGTTCAAGTCCCAGATCCAGCATCTAGAAAAACATACTGGGTGCATGTTTGTGTGTGCCCCAAATCCTGAGAGAATGGAGGTGAAGGGATTACGGCATGGTCATTCCCCTTAGGGACTGCTTTCTCACTCCCCATCCCGCTGTCTCCAGTGAGCACAGAGCTCTATAGAAAAAAAGAAAAAAAAAAAAAAAAAAACAGTGTTCCTTCTAGAAGAGAACCTTCAGGGACCGGCTGGACCAGGATGGTGGTTATGGTTACATAGGCGTTAGATTTACAATCATTCTTTACAGTGTACACACGTCTTTTACATACTCTTCTATAGAAATGTTGTCTCTTTTGATTTAAAACTATGATAGGACAGAGGACCAGTGGGTGGCATGGTGATTAAGGTGCTGGACACTCTCACATGGTTGACCACGATTCGAGTCCCGGACCTAGTGGCTTGCTTTCTCACTTTCCTTCTCTTTCTCTCTGTGTGTCTCTCTTTCCGATCAAATTAAAAATGAATGAATGAGGGGCCAGCAGTTAGCGTTATGGCTATGTCACTGAACTCCCATGAACTCGACCGCGGTTCAAGCCCCGGACCCAGTGGCTTAAATTCACGCAGGGCACATGTGCATGCATGCCCAAGATCCTGAGAGGAGAATGGAGGAGAAGGGATTGTGGTGTGGCCATCCCCCTTGGGGGGTGATTTCTCGCTTTCTGTCTCTCTGTCTTTCTCTGTCTTTCTGGTGAGCACACATGCCCTATAGCAAAAACAAAAACAAAAAAACAAAAAAACTTCTACGAAAGATGAATGAATGAATAAATAAAGTTAAATAAATAATTCTTAAAAAAAACCCACTTCATAAGGCAGCCAAATAATGGAATATTATACAGTCATTAAAAAGAACAAGACATGCCGGGCTTGGAATGGATGTAAGGGAGAACAAAAGCAGGGGAAGTCTACAGTATGTAGTATGTCACCTTCTGTGTAAAGTGTGAAAAAGAACAGCTCTGCTCATATACCTCGTGCACTTCAACAAGCTCTAAACAGACTCGCAGCAGTCGGGTGCAGACAGGGTCTGTGGAATAGGAACTGGGAGCTGTTCATCTTCTCGTACATTTTGGTTCTGAGTTTTGTACCTTGTACATGTATTACCCATTCAAAAAATAAAATAGCCAAAACCCATATGTATGTGTTTTTTGTTTCTCATTCCTTCAAGCTCTGAAGAGTTTTGGTCTTAAACACATTTCTTTGTTTTAATTTTCTGAATTTCTTTTTCAGTTTATTATTATAATTTTGCTTATATTACATTGAAGCACACACATCTTTACAGTGGCTTACATCTCTTTTCCCAGGAGGAATACCTTGCATGTCAGTCAAGACAAAGACATTACTCTCCACATCATCATCCGGGCTTAAAT
>NW_006160074.1:3876239-3883686 GCF_000334495.1 Tupaia belangeri chinensis | reverse complement strand
GATGGGAATGAGACAGCCATAGCCCAGGCAGCCTTCACCGGGTGACACGCAGCAAATTGCAGATCCTCTCTGGGCCCCTCTTTGCTCTGCTGCGAGAAGGAGACTGGGAAAGCACTTCTGGAAGGTCCCATGGCTTCCCAGTCACCTGTGCCTGTCCCCCTGCCCCCCCTTTTCCCTCTCCGCCCTCTCCTGCTCACCCTCGCCCTCCTTGCCTCTTGTCCCTTTTCTCACTCCTCTGTGCTCCCTCTTTTGGCCTTTCTGGTTTGTTTCTTTCCCTCCCTCCCCTCTCCTCCCTGCCCTTTCTAACCTCTCCTGCCTCAGCCTCCCAGTCTGTCTTCTGTCTTCCTTCTGCTTCCTTCTCTTCTAGGAAGACCCTGCCTTCCCTGGAGCCCCAGGAGTCGGATTTCATGTCCCTATTGCCACCGACCAGCTCTGTGACCCCAGGCGGGTCCCTGAGCTCTTGGGCCTGGGTGTAGCAGGTGGCTGTCTTGGTTGCATGAGATCGCACGTGTGGAAGCCCCCCGCATGGTGCCAGGCATTCAGGACATCCCCCCTTTAAGGAGCTATTATCAGATCTTTCCTGCTGTACTTAGAATTTCTTGGAATCTGGGTGCTACTATTCCCAAGGATTTGGACAATGGCAGGTCCCTGGGATGCGAGGCCTCAGGAGGAAGACTGCGCTGTACCTTGGTGTGTGTGTGTGTGAGGGGGGTGTGTGGGAGAAGGCAGGGGAGGGTTTGTAGATGCGTGAATGGACTTAGGATGCCATTGCCCAGAGGGCGGTAGTCATTGTGCCCACCTGCTTCTGGAGACTTTTGGCTCTGGATCTCTCTCTCTCTTTTTAGAGATTTTTGCTATAGGGCATGTGCACTTGCCAGAGAGACAGAAAGTGGGAAATCACCCCCCAGGGGGGATGGCCACACCGCAATCCCGATTCCTCCATTCTCCTCTTGGGATTTTGGGTAAACGTGTCCATGCACCCAATGTGAGTTTTGAGCCACCAAGTCCAACGCTCGAACCGCAGTTGACTATGTGGGAGTCCAGCAGCAAAGCCAGTACACCATCTGCTGGTCCCTCTGGGATCTCTGTTATGGCTTCCTTAAGACTGGCCAGACTAGGGCACGCAGGTGGCATGGTAGTTAAGTGCACTGGACTCCCACATGGCGAACCATGGTTCAAATCCCAGAGCTGGTGGCTTGCCCTCTCGCCCCCCACTCCCAACTCTGTCCCTCTCTGGTCAAATTTAAACAAATAAATAAAGTTAAATAATTCTAAAAAACAAAAAAGATTGGCCGGGCCAGGTGGCGTAGTGGGTGGTTAAGGTGCTTGAACCATGGCTGACCTTGGTTCAAGTCCCAGATCTGGCAGCTCACGTTCTCACTTTCCCTTTCACTCTCTCGCTAGTCAAATTAAGATAATAATAATAAATGGAATTAAATAAATAAATAATTCTAAAAAACAAAAATGAAAAAAGGTTGGCCAGGCTTGGGATAATGAGACCACACCCCCTGTTTATAACCACTAAAGGTTCCGCAGTTGCCTCGTGTACAACGGGGCTCCTTGGCTAGGTACTCCAGGCTCTTTACTGTCTGTTCACCTTGCTCTCTGCCCCGGGGTGCTGTCTCATTGTTGCCTGGTTCTCTTCCTTTGGTCAGGCTACTTCCTCAGCCAGACATGTCCAATCCCTTATATGCTTTCCTCAGGCCATTCTACCCGGAACCCTGACCAACTAGGTTGTTCCCAGACACACCTGGCACTCCCTCTCTGGTGCTCCCTCTCACGAGGCACCTAGCTCTCTGCAGGCCTGTGGGCTCCTGTGGCCTCGGGCAGGCCTCATTCACGCTCGCGCCCTTTTACATTCAAGACACCAAACAAAAAGTTAGTGATTAAGTGAATGAACACATCAACAAATCAAACAGGACAAAAATGAACGCACAAATAAATGGATGAACAAACACACATCCAGCAAGACCTAGTTCTCATGCGGCAGACAATACCCCCTGTCCCACCCCCGTTCAGCCGGGGCTTGGCTTCTCGATGGGGAAGAGGCGAGCAAGGACGGTGTCCAGACAGGCTATCTCTCCCCTCCTCCTGGGGAGGAGCTTTGGTCAGGTTCCTAGGGAGCCCTGAGGACTTGGAAAGTCCCCAGAGAAAATAACAAAAAATTAGTGAAGATGTAAATGAAGACCATCTCATGGTGAGCCCAGGGCTGTGAGTTGCTGGCCTTTGCTGCCAGTGAAGAAGCACTCGGAGGCCTGGGAATGTCCTGGCAGGAAGGAGGCAGGCTAGTCTTAGTGGGGAGGGGACTTAAAGCAATGGGTTAGATCCCACAAGCAAGGAAATTGAATGCTCAGTGCACTCACCAGGGAGCCATGGGACAAAATGCTTCTATTCATGCCTCTGCACATTAGATAAAATCGGGAACTCTTTGAAGGCAGGGTTCGTGTACAGTACTTTTCTATTTTCCCAGCATTCGGCATAGAAGTTGGAACTCAGTTAACATTGGAAGGATGCATGGATGAATAGATGGACGGATGGGTGGGTAGATGGATGGGTGGAAGGATGATAGGTGGATGGACAGGTGGATGGATAGAAGGATGAGTGGATGGATGGATAAAAGGATGAATAGGTAGATGGACAGGTGGATAGATGGAAGGATGAGTGGATGGATGGATGGAAGGATGAATAGGTAGATGGACAGGTGGATGGATGGAAGGATGAGTGAATGGATGGGTGGAAGGATGAATAGGTAAATGGACAGGTGGATGGATGGATGGAAGGATGAATAGGTAGATGGACAGGTGGATAGATGGAAGGATGAGTGGATGGATGGATGGAAGGATGAATAGGTAAATGGACAGGTGGATGGATGGAAGGATGAATGGATGGATGGATAGGTAGATGGATGGAAGGATGAATGGATGATGGGGATGTGGATGAGTGGTTAAGTGAAGAGTGCAGATGGGTGGATGAGTGGATGGATGGATGGGCAAGTGAATGGATGGATGGAGGAATGGGTGGATGGTAAGGAGATGAATGAGTGGGCTGATGGGTGGATGGATAGTTGAATATGTGGATAGGTGGATACGTAGTTGGGTGGATAGACCAATGGAGACCAGGTTGTAGGTAGATACACAGTGGACAAGTATATGGAAATCCAGATGAGTGATTTAGTCGCAGATGGATGGACATACAGACTGGCAGATAGACAAGTAGATAAATAGATGGGTGGATAAACTGATGGGCGAAGGGACACAAATGGACAGCTGGGTAAGTGAATGGATGGCTGAGTGTGGGATGACTTGACGGTGGGTGGATGGACGGACGGACAAACACACGGACAGAGGGGTGGGAAAATAGATGAATAGATGGACAGTTGAGAAACATTTGTAAACTAGATCGACATTCAGGCACTGGCAAGGGTGTGGGAGAGAAACTGAGAAATCCAGATTCAGAAGCGATTGCAGTACTTGGGAGGTTGGGAGGGGAGGGGGTAAGACTCCAGGACTCTCCTCCCATGTGGGGGGACTCAGAGGGAAAAGGAAAGAGCTCAACGTCCAAGACTTCACCCCTGAATCCAGGCCTACTTTAGGTGAAACCTGCTCAGTGGGGAGTTATGGGGCCTGAGGGAAGAGCCAGGCCCAGCAGCTATGCTGACCCCAGAAAGTGGAGGCCACCCCTACCAGCTCTGCCCCAAGGAGGTGACTGTTGGCAACGTGTGGGTCAGAGACGTGGGCCTTTGTTGGGTTAGAGGTTAGAGAGGCTCGGCAGGGCCTGAGGGGCAGTGAAGGCCTCCAGGTATTAGGACCAGCCTTTCTCCCTCCCCCAGCCTCCCAACCCCAGCCCCTAAAGCCGCCCCTCACAGTCCCTGCTTCCTCTGGGCAGGGGGCCTGGCCCCCATGGCCTCCCAGGCCAGCCCCTTGAGCACCACCTGCCCCAGCCGGCCAGAGACTTCCTGTAGCGCAAGAGATTTATGCAAACGGGCTGGGGCGGTGATGTCACCCCAAGGGGACTATCTCCCAGCGGCAGGCCCTTCGATAAAATCAGGAACTTGCGCTGGCCCTGCAATGTCAAGGGAGGGGGCTCACCCAGGGCTCCTGTAGCTCAGGGGGCAGGCCTGAGCCCTGCGCCCGCCCTGCGACCGCCCGGCCCCCGACGGGGCACCCCATCCCAAGGGGCTCCGCACTGGCCCCCATCGAGGCAGGGGACCTGACCGGCTCGGAACTTGGCTGGATGTTACAGGCGTGCAAAATGGAAGGGTTTCCCCTCGTCCCCCCTGTGAGTACCGGGGCTCCTCCACCAGCCCAACCCGTGGCCCTGGGACGCCGGCTGGCCTGCCCTCTCACCCGCCAGCCACCGCTGCCCTCTGGGCTCACTATCAGTGGGAAGCTGGTGCTTCCTCCCGGGAGCTCCGGCCTGAGCCCCAGCAAGGGGGCCATTGGCTTCTTCAGAGCATGCCCTGGCGGGCTGAGGGCTGGGCCCACGGTGGGGTTGTGATCGGTGGGGCCTGAACAGTTATTTATAGACGGGCCTGGTGGTAGGCCGAGCTCCAGCGCAGGGTGCTGGGCCGAGGATGGTGAGGGCGGCGGCCGAGAGGTGGAGGAGGAGATGGGGAGATTGGCTCCGGGGAAGCCAGCCCCCAGGACAGGAAGGGGTTGAGGGCAGGAGGCAACAGGCAGAGGTCTCCGCTTATGACCGGGGGTTCCTAGAGACAGAGGCTGACGGGACTCGGGGTGCCCAGTGGCCAGTCGGGGGTCTGGCACAGGGGACATGATTGTTGACCACAGGATCTGAGCCTTGGGCTCACAGGTCCCCGGGAGGCTGGGGCTGGGGCTGGACCAGCGGGCTTGGGGCCAGGGCTGAGCAGGGGCTGGGCTGGAGCCGAGCCTACTGCAGTTCTCCATACCGGTCTGGGGACAGGCAGGACAGGGCGAGGGCTGGGCTGGGACTGAGATTGGGGCTGGGGTAGGACCTGGGCTGAATTTGGGACTGGAGTTAGGGCAGGAGCTGAGCCTGGGGTAAGGACAGGGATTAGTCTGGGTGAAGAACCAGGAGTCCCACAGGACCCTGGGAAGGGAGGGACAGCGTGTTGGGCAGGTCCCCACTATTTGCTCTCAGTGACAGTTGCAGCCTTAGGCGGTGTCCGTCTGGGACGACCCTTCTCCCTTTGCCACCCCATGTCCTCTTGGGGGCAGGATGGCTCATGGGGACCCGGGAAGGGCTTGGCAGGGCCTGCCCACCTGACTCAGCTTTCCCGGCCTAGAGGGAGCTCCCTTTCCCGCTCCACCCCGACCTCAGGGCCCCTGGACACACCACAGGCCTGACACCTTCGGCCAGCCGAGCTGCGCTGCCTGGAAGCCCAGAGCGGCAGGCTTGGGGCTGGGCTCCGGGCCTCCTCCTCAGCTAGACAGGCAGGGCCATCAGCCAGCCCCCCTCACCCACCCTAGTCTCCCACTGGGACTAAGAAGGTTGTGGGGGCAGGCAGGGTGTGAGGGAGGTTACCCCAGGAACAGCAACCTCCACCCCGAGGAAGCCCCAGGCCCAGGGGGCCTGCTCCCCCTGCCTCTGACCCTTGACCTCTCAATTCCTGAGCTCCATCCAGAGCTGGGCAGAAGGTAGATCTGCTTGGGATCCCACCCTAGACCCCTCACCCTGAGTGTCTCCTGAGAGGGGGAGCTCCAGGGCAGCTGGCTCCCCAAGCCCAGCCCGAGGGCCAAGGGCCGAGGGCCGGAGAGAGAGTTGTGCAATCCTGGTGACTGCGGGGGTGGGGAGAGGCCTGGTGACTGCGACTGCGGGGAAGGCTCTGGGTGCGCCCCTGTGCCTGCAGTGAGCAGGGGCGGGGGGTGTGGGGAGACGGAGAGAAGGGAGGAAGAGGAGGGGAGAAAGAGGACAAGCTGGTGGAGGGGGGAATGGGAGGTCATAGAATATTCCAGGGAGGGTGTTAGGGACTGGGAAAGAGAGCGAGAGGACCAAGTCCTCCTGCTCCCCGTGCCAGAGCCCGCCTGGGTGACCTTGGAGGCTCGGCGTGATGGCCATCCATGTCCCTGCAGTGGCCTGAGGCTTGGACCCAGGCTGAGAGTGGGTGGGGTCAGGGAGCTGTGTGTGCGGCTCTGTGGGAGGCTGTGGTGTGAGCGTGGGTGTGGACGGCTGGCATGTAGTCAGTGCACGTGTGTCAGTCCATGCGACGGTGTGTGTCCGCAGGTGTGTGTACAATGGTGTGTGTGTGTGATCCTTGGTGTGGATGTACAGATGTGTGGAGTGTCAGCTTACGAAGTGTGAGTGTGTGTGGGATGGGCGGGGTGGCTGTGACAGTGAGTGTGAGTGGACGTGTCCTGAGTCCACGCGTACGGGGTGTGCGTGTGTGTGTGAGGGATGGGGCGCGTCAGTGTAAACGTGAGCAGGTGAGCGTGCGAGCAGGCACACACAGGTGAGACTGAGTCTGAGTGTAAGGGAGGTGGTTGAGGGGAGTAGCCGAGAACAGAAAGGCCATCCCCTCACTGTCAGCCCTGGTCCTCGTTTGACTTCCGACCTCCGAGGTCACCACCTTCAGCTCCTCTGCGTCGCCTCCCCACACTCCATGCCCCTGACCTGTCCCAGTCCCAGGCAGAGAGAAGGCCCCTGAGAGGTGCCCAGCGGGAGAGGCGGGGGTGGACCGAGCACTCAGCACGAACGTGGAGGGTCTCCCGCCCTGCCCCGGCCCTGACACGGTCCTCTCTCAGCAGCCGTCGGAAGACCTGGTTCCCTACGACACGGAGCTGTACCCACGCCAGACGCACGAGTACTACCCCTATCTCAGCAGCGATGGGGAAAGCCACAGCGGTGAGTACGGCCGGCCGGCCTGGGCCCCGCACAGCCAAGCAGGGCCCCCCAGGCCGCCTCGCATTCTGAGCTCAGTTAGCTCTGTGGGGATGGGGACCACCGCGGCCCACACCCCTGCACCCCACCTCCATCACTGGGCACCTCCGGTGTGCCAGGCGCGAGGTTAGATTCTTCACACCTGTCCGCTGTCCGACCCCGGGCCTCCGTTACACAATCGACGAGGACCGTGAGACCCGGGGAGTCGGTGACTTGCAAGAGGTCACCCTGTTGGTCAGAGGAGCCCAAGTCTGTCTGCTCTAGATCGAGGGGTTTTCCTCTGCCCCCCACCTCCTCCAACCCCGTCTTCCTTCTGCTCTTGTCCAACTCCCCAACTCTGCGGGCGCCTCCCCATGCCCTGTCTTGTGTGGCTGGCCGGTTTCAGACTGCGGCACTGCAAACATGTGGGCTGGGTAATTCTGTGCTTTGGGGTGTCCCATGGGTTGCAGGAGGTCTTGTGGTGTCCCAGGCCTCTGCCCACCTGGTCACGATGGCCAGGCACGTCCCCACGCATTGCCAAGCTCCCCTGGGGGAGGCATCACCCCGAGTCAACTTCTGGGGCAAGTGAAAGTCTCTGAGGACCCCTGGTTCA
>NW_006160074.1:3854692-3875643 GCF_000334495.1 Tupaia belangeri chinensis | reverse complement strand
TGGCCTGGGCCCCAGGCTCCTTCTGTCTAGGCCAAATCGCCCACCCGAGGCCCAGGCTCTGTCCTTGAGCAAGTTCAGGGAGGAGAGAGGCACAGGTGTCTGGGGACTGAGCAGGGGCCTGTAGAGGTCACCTCAAGTGGATCTAGCTTACTGATGAGGACAGCCCTGAACCAAAGGTCAGGGGTCCAGCTTGTGGGCAGGTCTTCATGGGGGCTGTCCTAGGGCATCTGGCCAGGGCAAGCCAGCATGGTGCCTGTGCCCCAGACAGAGGCATGCTGGGATCCCTGGCAAATGCCCTGCCTCCTGGCTGGTCACCCCTCACTTCATTCTGCAGCCTAATGCCACAGGTGGTGAGTCTGCATTGAAGGCTCCCCTGTCTGGATGCCAGGCCTTGAGAACAGCTTCACCTGGAACTCACTCCCAGCAACCTTCTGAAGACCACACCTGAGCCCAGCCAGGTGGCCTGGAGGTTTAGGCGGCAGGACCCCACATGGCCGACTGCATGGCTTGAGTTCTGGACCTGGCAGCTTGAAAAAATACCGGGTTGGGAGCCAGCAGTTAGCGTAATGGCTATGTCACTGGACTCCCACATAGTCGACTGCGGTTTGTGTCCCGGACCCGGTGGCTTAGAACTCACACCGGGTGCGTGTGCATGCGTGCCCAAGATCCCGAGAGGAGAATGGAGGAGAAGGGATTGCGGCGTGACCATCCCCTCTGGGGGGCGATTTCTCGCTTTCTGTCTCTCTGTCTCTCTCTGTCTGTCTGGCGAGCGCACGCGCCCTATAGTGAAAACCTCTCAAAAAAAAAGAAAAAATACCGGGTTGATGTAAATCATCTTGTGCGTGCCTCAAATCCCAATAGGAGAATGGAGGAGAAGGGACTGCAGCATGGCCATCCCCCGGGGGGTGACTTCTCACTTTCCCTCTCTCCTCCAACCCCTGAGCATATGCACCTTACAGCCAAAAAAAACAAAAGACAAAAAAAAAGACTATAGTCGGGCCCAGCCAGGCGGTGCAGTCCGTAGGTACTGGGTGACAGTTCTGGAAGCCACACGGCTGACGCAAGTTCAGATCCCCAGGTTGCTCTGAAAACATGCCGGGGGCCCACGTGAGCAGCTGTCCAAGATCCTGAGGAGCAGGAGAGCTGGGGACGAGGACTGGTGTGATGAGATCTCTCTAGGGTGCTCCTCTCACACACATTCGCACTGTCTCACACATTAAATTGAATTAAAATTAAATCCTCACGATAAAGACTATACCTGGAAGCCACATCCTGGGAGGGGATATACCGCAAGGCCATATCTGGAATCAGCCAGGCATCTTTCATCCCCAAGGCTAGAAAGGTTTTAAAAGACCCTTTCACTTTTTAAATCTAATCCGTAACTATATAATCCATAATCCTATAGAAAATCCAGACAACAGGGAGGGGGGCGGCAGGTGGCGTGGTGGTAAAGGCGCTGGACACTCCCACATGGGTGACCATGGTTCGAGTCCTGGACCTGGTGCCTTGCTTTCTCACTTTCCCTTTCTCTCTCTGTGTCTCTCTCTGGTCAAATGAAAATAAATGAATGAATCAAATTTTAAAAAAGAAAAAGAAAATCCAGACAACGTAGAGAAGAAGCCTCCCTCATCTAACTCCCCAGCTCTCCCAGCCAGGATTAAGAGGCCCGTTACTGAGTGACTCAGACCACACACGCACCCCTCCACCAAGCAATCCCAGGACTGTGATGGTCCCTCTGGCCTTGGGGACTGGCGCCCCCTGGTGGCTCAGGCCCCAGCAAGCTCAGTGCAGCTGGGCCCCTTTCTCCCTTAGGGATGCCCTCTCTTTGGCCCTGTCCTCTTTCAGTCCTTTGGCTTCGGGTGCCTTTCCTGTGTGTGCTTCACAGCCTCGGTTTTCCTTCCTGTAAGATGAAGGTGCTGTCCACGGATCTAGGAATCAGCCGGGCCTGTGGCCTGGGCGAGCCCTTCAGCAAAAGCCTGGCTTGAGGCCAGGTCATAACAGGGGTGGGGCTCTAGGAATGACTCTTCTTTTTTCTTTAGTTTATTTCTTGAGATAGAGAGGTGCACCCCCAACTTCAGACAGATGGGAGCCTGGCTTGTAAGGGAAGGCTTGGGTGGCCCAGCCGGGGCCTCTCCACGCGGCCAGCATTACGGTATCTTGTGTTGCTGTGTACCACTGGCTGGCCCAGGACTGACGTCTGATTGAGTGCCTGGTCACCCTGTCCGGTCACAAGCCCCAACGCCTCCAGAGACTCCTGCAGTGCCCCCCACCACGGCCCCGTCATTGCCAATCTGGGCGTCTGTGCTGGCCCTCTGTAATACCTGCTCAGAGGAGAGGCTCCCCTCCAGCCTCCTTCCAGCTCTGCGTGTCCTCTGCGTCCACACAGTCAGGGAGTGAAGCTTAGTGAAAAGGCTCTGGCGTTGGACCTGGGTCAGCCCTGGCTCCATCACTCTCCAGCTGGGCAATCTCGGGGCAAGTAACAACCTCTCTGAACCTGTTTCCTCATCTCTAAAACTGAGCATGAATACACTGGCACCTCAGAGAGCCGCGATGACACAGTGAGGCAGCGCCGTAGGTGGAGGAAGGGCCCAAGAAACCAGCCACAGGCTGTGAGGCAGTGGGAGGGACGGAAGTACAGGGCTCTGTGATTGACCGGGTCATTTTCCACTGCCGACCTGCCACCTACCTATCCACTCACCTCCCACCCATTCAGCCCCCAACCACTTACCATCCCACCCATTCATCCCCTCATTTTCCCGCCCATCAAAGAGTGTCTGATCGTAAGTGATGGGCCAGGCATTGCCACACGCCCCGCGAGTCCATGATGAGCAGACCTGACATGCCCGGCTCTCCCAGAGCTTGCATCCCGGTGAGCACGGAGGCGTGAACAACCCAGCAGGTGCATGGTGATCAGGCCAGCAAAACGCAGGGCAATGCAGCGTTTGCTGGGAGCTACTCCCATTTGGGTGGTCAGGGAAGGCCTCTGAGGAGGGGGCAGTTGAGGTGGAATCTGAACCCAGAGAAGGAACCCTTCCTGTGGAGGTAGGGAGGGGAGGGCTGTTCAGGTAAAGGGGATGGCAAGAGTGGAAAGTGAGATGGACTGAGACGGGCAGGGAGGCTGCTGAGCTCTGGGGTCAGCGGGAGCAGAGCACACAGGGCTTAAAGGCCATGGTGAGAGGGTTTTTGATTTTTTGTTTAGTTTTTGTTTTTGTTTGAGAGATTTTTGCTATAGGGCGCGTGCACTCACCAGAAAGACACAGAGAGACAGAGAGACAGAAAGCAAGAAACCACTCCCCATGGGGGATGGCCACATCACAATCCCTTCTCCTCCATTCTCCTCTTGGGATCTTGGGCATGTACACACATGTGCTCGGTGTGAGTTTAAGCCACCGGATCCGGGACGTGAACCACGGTTGACCATATGGGAGTCCAGTGACATAGCCACTATGCCATCTGCTGGTCCCAAGAGGATTTTTTTTTTCAATTTAAGTTGTTGCCATTGGGTACATGCATTCCCAGAGAGAGTCAGAGAAAGGGAAAGTGAGAAATGACTTTCATCACCCCGATGGCCACGCCACGCCACGATCCCTTCTACTCCACTCTCTTCTCGGGATTTTGGGAACACACGCACATATGCCCAGTGTGATTTTCAAGCTGCTGGATCTGGGGTTTGAACTGTGGTCAGCCATGAGGAAGTCCAGTGCCTTAACCACCATGCCACTGGCTGGCTCTGAGCGTTGGGATTTTATCCTACTGACAGCAGAAGTTATGAGAGGGTTCGAAGTAGGGCATGACATGATGCAAATCATTTCGTGTGCATGTATAATCTTTAATTTTTAATTATTAAAATAACAAATATTTGATATAAAAACTTAGGAATACAACATTCAAGTATAACACATCCCCCCTTCTCGGTCTTACTCCCTAAGGAGCACCCCATTGTGTATTATTCTACATCTATAAACCTATATGGTTGTAAATACAGACAGACACACACACACACACACACACACACACACACACTATTCATGTGGAGTGGAACTGCCAGTGTTCTCCAATTTGTTGTTGTTTGTTTTTTTGGAGAAGTTTTTGCTGTAGGGTGCATGCACTTGCCAGAAAGACAGAGAGACAGAAAGCAAGAAATCACCCCCCAGAGGGATGGACACACCTCAATCACTTTTCCTTTTTCCTCTTGGGATCTTGGGCATGCATGCATGCACATGCTGCTGGCGTGAGATCTTGCTACCAGGTCTGGGACTTGAACCGTGGTCGGCTACATGGGAGTCCACCGACATAGTCATTACGCCAACTGCTGGTCCCTGCAATTCACTGCTTTACTTAGACTCGTCATAGACGTTTCTCCGTGACACACAGCACGTCAGAGAATCCTAAATACTGCTTTCCCCGTCTTCCTGTCGCAGTGCTATGTAAATGCACAAACGAAGACGTGACATTCTCAGAGCGTCACTCATTCAGCCACATTCACAAGCGCCTCCATGTGCGAGGCGGGGTGAGCGTGTGGGAAGCCATCTCTTCGCTCGCACTGTGAAGGCCGAGAACCTGACTCGAGTCATTCACGACACACACGTGCTTCTTTCTCCACGCAAATCATTGCATGGTCACTTGGTTAAATTGGTATTTAATTTAATTCGGTTAAATCGAATTTTCCACTGTTATTACCCTGAGAATATTACTCAGAACTGAGCCACGTGGTGTCCTCTGACTACCTGGACAGATGGCCCCGATTTTGATGCTTCAACTTAGGACTTTCGACTTTCCCACGGTGCCCAGGCAATTCCCACTCAGTAGAAACCGTACTTTAAGTACACATGCAACCATTGCATTTTTCACTTTTGGTATAGGATTCCATAAATGACATTCCATATTTGTCAGAGGGCGTGTGCACTCAGCAGAGACAGAGAGACAGAGGGAGGGAGGGGAGGAAACACTCCCCAGTGGGCATAACTATGCTGCAATCCCCTTCCTCCATTTCTCCAGCCCGTCAGGGTTTGCGGCACTCATGCACACATACCTCGTGTGTTTTCCAAGTCATTGGGGTCAGGATTTGAACTGAGATCAGCTATGTGAGAGCTAGCTCCTTTAACCACCAGGCCACAGGGCCAATCCTACATGAGGTGTGAAATAGTTTTTTAATTTGTTTATCTGTTTGCTACAGTGCGTGTGTACTCTCTGGAGAGAGAGAGAGGAAAGGGAGAACCCCCCAGCCCTGATGGCCACACTCCAATCCCTTTTCCTCCAGTCTCCTCTCAGAATGTTGGGCACGCATGCACATACACCCAGTGTGTTTTTCAAGCCACTGGGTCCAGGACTTGAACTGCACAGTTGGCCATGTGTGATTCAACATCTTAACTACCATGCCATCTGCTGGCCCAAATATATTTTATTTATTATAAAATAAGCTTTGTGTTTAGAGTATTTTGCTCAGCTGTCGGATAGCACATATATTCCGAGCACATTTAAGGCGGGCTAAGTGAACTATGACGTCCAGTAAGTGAGGTGTATTAAATGAATTTTTGACTTGCAATATTTTCTTTCTTTCTTTCTTTCTTTCTTTTTTTTTCCCTAGAGATTTTTGTTATAGGGTGTATGCGCTTGCCAGAGAGAGAGAAAATGAGAAACCACATCCCAGAAGGGATGGCCACACCGCAATCACATCTCCTGCGTTCTCCTCTCAGGCTTTTGGGCACGCATGCACATGCACCCGGTGTGAGTTTCAAGCTGCTGGGTCTGGGGCTCAAACTGCAGTCAACCATGTGCAAGTCCAGCACCTTAACCACATGCCACCTGCTGGCCACTTTAATTTAAATTTTTGCTATAGGGCATGTGTGCTCACCAGAAAGAAACAGAGAAAGGGAAAAAGGGAGGAAACAGGCACCCCTTGGGGGGGATGGCCACACTGCAATCCTTTCTCCTCCATTCTCCTCTCCAGATTTTGGGCACGCACACACATGTACCCAGCATGTTTTTTGAGCCACTGTGTCCAGACACAGTCAACTCAACCATCACAGTCAGCCATGTGGGATCCAGCTTCTTCTTTTATTTATTTATTTGAGAGATTTTTGCTATAGGGCACGTGAGCTCTCAAGAGAGACGGAGAGACAGAAAGTGAGAAATCACCCCCAGGGGGGATGGCCACATCACAATCCCTTCTCCTCTATTTTCCTTTCGGGACCTTGGGCACTCATGCACATGTACCTGGCGTGAGTTTTAAGTCGCTGGGTCTAGGACTTGAACCGCAGTTGACTACATGGGAGTCCAGTGTTGTAACCATTATGCCATCGCTGGTCCTGGGATCCAGCTTCTTTACTTCACATGCCACCAGCTGGCCCAACAGAATAGTTTCAATTTCAGTTGATGAACATCTGTTCTTTTCTCAGCCCTGTGTTCCTTCTCTAAATTTAAAAAAAAAAATTGTTTTACTTATATTAATTTGTTCAGAAAGGGAGAGAACAATTGAGAGAGGCTTTTCTCAGCCCTGTGTTCCTTCTCTAAATTAAAAAAAAAAAAAAAATTGTTTTACTTATTTTAATTTGTTCAGAAAGGGAGAGAGCAATTGAGAGAAAAAGAGAAAGGAAGAAAGCAAGCTTCCAGGTCCAGGACTTGAACTATGGCTGGGCACGTGGGAGTCCAGCACTCTTAACCACCACACCTCCCGCCAGACTCTCTCATTCCTGTGTTCTGAGGGACAGTGTAGCAAGGAGGTAGAGAGCCCTGATCTGGAACCAGGCTGCTGGGCTTTGTCCCTCCTCCTCTCTCCCGTTGCTGTCTGAGGTGACAGGGGCAAGATGTTCGGCCTCTCTGTGCTTTGACCTCGACGTCCCAGTACCCACCTCACAGGATTGCTCTGAGCGCTGAGCGAGCTGCTCCCTGTAAATGTCCAGAACGGTACTGGCACGCTGTGAGAGTCACGTAGGAGTCTGTCGTCACTGCAGTCTCCTAGGGGAGAGAGTGTGGGCGGTAAGGCGGTTGTGGCTTTGTCTTCTACCTCGTCTGTAGCCCACTCTCTCGCCTGAGTAAGAGGAGTTTGGTTGTATACAGAAATCTGGGGTGAACATCATTTTTCCCCTGGACACTCGGAAGCATTTCTGTACTGTCTTCTGGTTATCAGGATTGTTCTGGAGGTCCAGCAGGTGGCGTGGTGGTTAAGGCACTGGACTCCTACTTAGTCGACTGAGGTTTGAGTCCTGGACCTGGTGGCTTGTTTTCTCACTTTCCCTCCCTCTCTTTCTGTCTCTCTCTGGTGAGCACACATGGTCTGTAGCAAATTAAAAGATAATAACAAACAAAGTTAAATTAATACATTTTTTTTAAGAGAAATTTTTGCTATTAGGGCATGTGTGCTTGTCAGAGACACAGGGAGAAACAGAGAGACAGAAAACAAGAAATCAGCCCCTGGGGGGATGGCCACGCTGCAGTCCCTTCTCCTCCATTCTCTTCTTGGGATTTTGGGCATGCATGCACACACGCCTGGTGTGTTTCAAGCTGTTGGGCCCAGGACTCGAACTGCTCTTGGCCATGTGGGAGTCCAGCAACGTAACCATTACACCATCTGCTGGTCCAATAATTCTTCTTCTTCTTTTTGTTTTTAAAAAAGATCAGTCTGGCTTCCGGTTGGAGAATAAATGGAAAGGAGGCAAGGACTGGAGCTGGGAGGAAGAACACTTAGGAAACTACTGGAAGAATGCAGGCAAGAGATGGTGGCTTGGACCAGGGTGGTAGCAGTAGAGGCAAAAAGGAGGGAACAGATTCAGGATAGGCTTTGCAGGTAGGATCCGTACGAGTTGCTTTTTATGATTCTCTTTAATTATGGTAAAATACACATAAGAGGGCTACCTAGGAGTGTGGTGGTTAAGGTGATTGAATCCCACACGGTTCGAATCCCGGACCCAGTAGTTTGAGAAACACACCAGGCGCGTGTGTGTGTGCCCAGAGTCCTGAAAGGAGGTGGAAATGGAGAAGGGACTGAGGAGTGACCATCTTCCACAGGAGGTGCTTTCTTACTTTCTCTCCTTCTGTCTCTGCAGTGAGCACACACAACCTCTGACAAATTAGTTATATACAGGGACCAGCAGTTAGCGTAATGGCCATGTCACTGGACTCCCATGGAGTCGACCATGGTTTGAGTCCCGGACCCGGTGGCTTAAACTCACCTTGGCCACGTGTGTGTGTGCAAGTCCAGGATCTTGAGAGGAGAACGGAGGGGAAGGGATTGCGGCGTGGCCATCCCCCCTGGGGGGTGATTTCTCACTTTCTGTCTCTCTGCCTCTCTCTGTCTTCCTGGCAAGCGCATGCACCCTATAGCAAAAAACTCTCAAAAAATATATATATATACATATACATATGTATGCATAGATCCTGACGGAGTCATCCCTGTATGTGTGTGTGTGTGTGCATATGTATGTACGTATGTATGTGTGTGTGTGTGTGTGTGTGTGTGTGTGTATGCTCGCCAGAAAGACAGACAGAGACAGAGAGATAAAAGGCAAGAACTCACCCCCCAGGAATCCCTTTTCCTCCATTTTCCTCTTGGGATCTTGGGCACGCACATACATGCACCTGGTGTGAGTTTAAGCCACCGGGTCCAGGACTCGAACCATGATTGACTACGTGGGAGTCCAATGACGTATCCATTACACCATCTGCTGGTACCACAATCCCTTTTCCTCTTCTCTCCTGGGATTTTGGGCACACACACACACCTGCACCTGATGTGATTTTTCAAGCTGCCGGGTCTGGCACTTGAACCATGGTCAACCATATGGGAGTCCAGCACCTTAGACATTATGCTACTTGCTGGCCCCTAGTTTTTAAAAATTAAATTAAATTAATTAATTTATTTTAAAAGTTTTGTTACAAGGCAACATTGTGTGTTCACCAGAGAGAGAGAGAGAGACAGACAGAAAGAGGGAGAAAGTGAAAAAGCAAGCCATCAGTTCCAGGACTCAAACCAGGGTCATCCATGTGGCCTCCAATGCCTTAACAACCATACCACCTGCTGGCCCCATTGTTTTAAAAGAATTATTTATTTAATTTTATTTATTCATTCATCCATTTTAATTTGACCAAAGAGAGATACACAGAGAGAAAAAGAGAGGGAGGGAAGGTAAGAAAGCAAGCCACCAGGTCCGGGACTTGAATCGTGGTCAGCCATGTGGGAGTGTCCAGTGCCTTAGCCACCATAGCACCTGCTGGTCCCCATTTTGTTTTTTTAATACTAGTCATCTTAATCGGTACGATAGAATTTGTTAATGAAGGAATGAGAGTTCCAAAGTATGACTCTATCTCCATCTATATCCATCTATCTATCCATCCAGATTTCCAAATATGATTTCATCCTTTCATGTCACTAACCCATCCACCAATTTACTTATTTAGTTACTATTGTCAACATTGCCTCACTTGCCAGAGAGACAGAGAGATAAAGCACCCCCCGTAGGGCTGCAATTCCCTTCTCCATTTCTCCAAATCCTATTAGGATTTTAGGCACATTTGCATGTTTTTCAAGCTGCCAGGGTTGGAATTTGAACTCAGATTGGCTATGTGGAATCCACCTCTCTTAACCACTAGGCCAGGAGCCAGCCTTCCACTGATTTAATCGTAGACACATCTAATCCTCCACTCAGGATTTCCAACTGTCTTTCCTGTTAGTGATCAAAAACTTTCGTCCACACCAGCAGGTGGCATGGTGGTTAAGGCACTGGACTCCCACATGGACAACCACGGTTTAAACCCCAGACCTGGTGGCTTGAGAATCATGCCAGGCACATGTGTGTTCATGCCCAAAATCCCAAGAGGAGAATGGAAGAGATGGGATTGCAGTATGGCCCTCCCTAGTGTGGGGTGTGATTTCTCACTTTACCTTGCTCTCTCTTTAGCAAGTGCACACACACTATGACAAAAACCTAAAGGAAACAAAACAAAACAAAACAAACAAACAAAACTCCATCCATCTCACACTGACTGACCTATTTATCTAATAAATAATATAGTAAATATCACTCATATGCCAGTCACATTGCTGGGTGCTTTGGAATGAATGAAACAGATCCTGACAGGTTCATCCTTGTAACAAAGGAAATAATTAAAAGTCCAATAATTTGGATACAAAGTAGAGAGTAACATGTGCCACAAGACCTGCATCTCTTGGTTCTCTGGTCTCAGTTTCCACATTTGAGCAATACTGAGGAAGGCCTGGGCTCCAGAACTTCTAGTCTAGTGGTCTGAGATTTCCTGAGGTTTTCTTCTTGGCTCCTCCTCTCTTGATTCCTGGTCTTTCTTCTCTTTTGATTGTACTTTTGCTCTCCTGGGGAGAGCCTGGGCTTTAGGTTGGGGTTTCTGATCTGAGGAGATAAGGTCAATTGAATGGCAATCAAGTCTTGAATTTTTGTGTGGAGACATTTTGAATATAATTTTATTTTTGTCTTGATGACACAAAGGTTTAAGTGACACCAAAAACCTGAGAAGTATAGGAATGTGTGGGTAGGTCTTTGGTCGCAGACTGAGAGCGGGTTAGAGGGAGGAAATGAGAGAGCAAGATGGATGAGTCATTTGTGGCTCAATGGATGATGGTTGAATGGATGGTGCTTCAATGATGAATGGAGCTGGCTAAGTGATGGATGATGGATGAATGGATGATGGCTAGATGATGGCTGGCTGGAGAGATGTTGATCATTGGTGGATGATGATTCAATGATGAATGGATGGATGGATACATGATGGATGATGGGTGCACCAATGATGGTTGGATGGATAGATGCATGATGGTGGGATGATGGTTAAATGATAGTTGCATGGATAGTTGGGTGATGGTTAAATGATGGTTGGATGGACAGACAAATGACGTTTGAATGGATGATGGTTAAATAATGTTTGGATGGATGTTGGTTAAATGGACCATGGTTAAATGATGGTTGGGTGGATGGATGGATGATAGTTGAATGGATGATGGTTAAATGATGGTTGGATAGATGGATGATGATTGAATGGACAATGGTTAAATGATGGTTGGTTGTATAGATGGATGATGGTTGGATGAATGATGGTTAAATGATGGTTGGTTGGATAGATGGATGATGGTTGGATGGATGATGGTTAAATGGTGGTTGGATAGATGGGTAGATGATGGTTAAATGATGGGTGGATGGGTGGGTGAAGGGTATATGAAGGATGAATGGCAGTGGATGATGGGTAAGAGCAGTCAGTAAACTCTCTTCACGTCACTACAGGTCTCAATGCTTTCGTTAGCAGTGTTGTTCCTCAGAGATGATATGATGAAGTCAGACACATGTGGGTTTACATCGTGACTCCCAGTGACTGCTGTGGAGAAAGGACTTACACTTCAGTCACAGTATCCTCAGACACTAAAGGCCGCACTGTAGTCACCACTTCCTCAGAGCTAGGTGGGGATTAAATAGAATAATGTAGCTTAGCCACTTAGCAAGTATCTGGTACATAAGAAGCACATTAAAAGTTAACTTCTTTGGACTATCTAATCAAATATTGATTGAGGCCTACCATGTGTTGGGTACCTAAAAGACAGGCTCTGGAGTTACCCCCAGATTTGTAAATAACACCATATTTTTTTTGAGGACCCGAGAGTCGCACTGAGACCCAGGGTGGCCCTTGGGTGTATGGCCTGGGTGGCCCAGCAAAGGGGGAACAAAGAGCTAACACAGTGTGCTCACAAAGTCATCTGGGGTGAGGTCCGGAGCGCCCGCATGGCTGACCTCTGCACTGAGAGGACTCCTTGTACCGAGTTCTCTCAGGGGCCCCATATTTGGAACGCTCTTGCTGCCAGACCGCGTTTATTACATAACTGCCTGAGTCCCAAATCAAGGGTAAAGGCCAAGTTTCCGTTGGACCTTTTGAAACCTTCATTGTAGCTCAGGAGTCTCTGCTGCAGCCTTCAGGGGACCCCAGGGTGGGGTTCCAGGGTGGGGTTCCAGAGTCTCAGTGTGGGAAGTTCCAGGGTCCTTCTGACTCCTACCCTCATAGTGCTTCTGAGTTAGTGGGTCTCTAATGGCGCCCCAAACCCGCAGGCTTTTCCAGCCTCCCATGGGACCAATGCAGATGAACCAAGATCAGTTGTGGGAAGGGACCTCGGGCAGGACCACCAGTGAGCTCCTGGGTCTGATGTGGGGCTAGAACAGGGGCAGGGATGGAGAGAAGAGGAGGGCAGCTGGGCGCCCCTCCTTACAAACATTCAGGGTCCCCCAAACACTGGAGCTAGAGTGGATTTGGGGATGGGGGTTGGGAGGCAGGATCCATAGGCACTTTACAAAGTTCTGGGCATTTGACTTGGGCAGAGGAAGGCAAAATGGGAAGGACCAGGAGTGGGGCCAAAGGGTGAGCTACAGCTAAAGAGGAGCCGGAACCACTCACAGAATCCTGGGACATCCTCCCTCCCGCAGGACAGAGCAAACCCACGGCAAGTGGAGAGTTTCTGAATCGCATTCACTCACTGTGAGATGCAAGTACAAAGCTTTAGGCAGGATTTTCCCTCCAGGCTTCAAGAACTTTGTGGAGGAGAGTCAGAGGGCGTTCTTCAGAGGCTGGGGTTCATTCGTTCATGCATTTGTTCAGGAAGTGTGTGTGGAGTGGCTAGTGTATTTGGACACTGAGAAGACACAGGTGAGCCAGAGCAGTCCCTGCCTTCATGCACAGTCAGGGCCCCAACTGCAGCCTCTGAGAGACAGTGACAGCCAGGCCTCCTAAACTATTTGTCTGGGCCACTGCCATGGCAGGGAGCAGGGAGAAAAAGAAGAAATAAACATGTATTAAAAGTGTACAGTATGGGGACCAGCAGATGGCATGATGGCTATGTTGCTGGACTCCCATGTAGTCGATGGCGGTTCGAGTCCTGGACCCCAGTGGCTTAAACTCACACTGGGCATATGTGCATGCGTGCCCAAGATCCTGAGAGGAGAATGAAGGAGAAGGGATTATGATGGGACCATCCCCTCTGGGGGGTGATTTCTTGCTTTCTGTCTCTCTGTCTCTCTGTGTCTTTCTGGTGAGCACATGCGCCCTATAGCAAAAAACTCTAAAAAAAAAAAAAATAGTGCTCAAGTGTTAATCCAGGCTTGTGAGAATAAAATATACCCAGGCCCTGGTATCTGCAAGGGGTGCACGATTCTGGAACTGATCGGCAGATGCCAGAATCTGCAGATACTCAAGACACTTATATAACAGGGCATAACTAGGGCCAGTGGGTGGCGTGGTGGGTAAGATGCTGGGCTCCCAAATCTTGAGAGTCTCCTTAACCATGGCCGACCATGGTTCAAGTCCCAGACTTGGGTATGCATGCCCAAAATCCCAAGAGGAGAACAGGGAAGAAGGGATTGTGGGGTGGCCATCACTCCTGGGGAGGTGAGTGATTTCTCACTTTTTCCCTCTCTTTCTGCCTCTCTCTGGTGACTGCTCTTACCCTATAGCAAAAACCTATATTTAAAAAAATAGTGTAGTGTTTGCATATTACCTGTCTGTATCCTCCCAAATACTTTAAATCCTCTCTAGATGTACTGGTGATACTTAATGCGATGTCGATGTTATGTTGTATTTTTTATTTGTATTATTTTCTATTGTATCATTATTGTTATTTTTCATTAAATTTTTTTTTCTTTTTTGCTATAGAGTGATGTGCTTGCCAGAGAGACAGAGAGACAGAAAACAAGAAATCACCCCCAGGGAGGATGATCATACTGCAATTCCTTCTCCTCCATTCTCCCCTTTCAGGATTTTGGGCATGCACGCACGCACATGTGCCCAGCCTGAGTTTGAACCCACCTGGTCCAGGACTCGAACCACAGTTGACTATGTGAGAGTCCAGTGATGTAACTATTGTGCCACCTGCTGGTCTCTAAATTTTTTTTTTTTTTGATCTGTGGTTGGTTGAGTCCACAGATGTGGGACCCCTAGATACCAAGGGAAGACTATAAATTAATAATGGTACTGACTAATAATTACTGCTTACCGAGTCTTCCTAAGAGCGCCAGGCTCCACTCTGAGCAGTTTGCAGGCATTACTTCATTTAGTCCTCACAACAAGCCTTTGAGATGGACGTAATTATTGGCTCCATTTAACAGATGAGAAAACTGAGGCGTAGAGAGGTGCGACAGCCTGCCCAGAGTCACACGGCAAAGCCACCACTGAGCAGGACTGGAAAGCGAGCCCTTGGACACTGAGTCCTGATCTTGCTGGCATGTCATTTCTCAGGGGGGTGTGAGCGAGTGTGTTTGTGTGAGGGAGAGAGAGAGGCAGGCAGACACAGGTGCACACACGTGTTCCGTGTGCAGTGGGGGGTTGACTTGTCCCAGAGCCACTGCCCTGGCCTGGTGTCTTCTCTTCGGGTCACACGAGAAAACCCCTCTTGTCACTTTAACACCACGCTTTCTTTTGCACTCCGAAGGGGGTGCCCAGGAAGTCCCTCAGACATGTGGTAGTTTTTGTTCCTGGAAAAGGGACCCAGAGAAACCTTGCCAAAGAGCTTCCCTGGTCCCAAGACAGGGTTCTCTGTGGCATGTGGCTGTCCCCAGACCTAAGTCCGCCCACCGCAGACTGAAGGCGCCCACGGTGGGGGTTTCCAAGAAAGTCTGTTCCAGAGACTGGGACCCAGGAGGAGCCGCCCTAGGCCAGGCTGTGAGGAGGCTGCACTGAGCCCGCACAAGTGCTGCTGTGTGAGGACTGTCGGCCCTTAGGCCCTGTGACTTTGCCGTCACACCTTGGCCATGTGACAAGGCCATGTGCATGTGGCTGTGGGCAGCCAGGAAGGCAGGAACCTGAAGGAGGGGGGTGGGGGAGTGGAATCCACGTTCCTTCAGCGCTGAGAGTCTTTTTTTTTTTTTTTTTAAAGAGTTATTTATTTAATTTGACCAGAGAGAGAGCGAGAGAGGGGAAAATAAGAAAGGAAGCCACCAGGTCCAGGACCCGAACCATGGTCGGCCACGTGGGAGTGTCCAGTGCCTTAATCATTATGCCACCTGCTGCCCCTCCATCCCCGCTGAGTGTCTTTACAAATGCGAACTCACTTGCAACCTCTGACAAATAGTAACCCCATTTGACAGGTGAGTCCATTGAGGCCAGAGGGGCCCACACATGTGCCTGAGGTCACACAGCAAGTAAAAGGCAGAGTTCAGGTTCAGGTTCCCGGTCCCTGTGACCAAATGGGAAGCAAGATAGGTTGGCTGCGAACACGGGCCTGGCTTCACAACAGGTCCCAGCTCTGCCCTGCAAGGCCTTTGACTTAGGACATGTTATAGAGCCACTCCAAGCCTCAGTGTCCTCTTGTGAACAGGGCCACATCAGCATGGGGAAATCGCTAAACGAGATGATGAATGGAAACTCAGCCACATGGCATGTGCTTGCCAGAAAGACAGAGAGAGACAGAAAACGAGAAATCACCTCCCAGTGGAGATGGCCACACCACAATCCCTTCTCCTCCATTCTCCTCTTGGGATCTTGGGCACGCACACACACACCTGGCGTGAGTTTAAGCCACCGGGTCCGGGACTCGAACCACGGTTGACTACATGGGAGTCCAGCAACATAGCGATTATGCCAGCTGCTGGTCCCCCTGCGTTCTTACTTTACGTTATCATAACCTTTCCCGGCCCTGCCCGCTGGCTCACCCCACACATCCTGGTCGTCCCTTGCAGACCATTGTGTGTGAGGGAGAGAGAGAGGCAGGCAGACACAGGTGCACACACGTGTTCCGTGTGCAGTGGGGGGTTGACTTGTCCCAGAGCCACTGCCCTGGCCTGGTGTCTTCTCTTCGGGTCACACGAGAAAACCCCTCTTGTCACTTTAACACCACGCTTTCTTTTGCACTCCGAAGGGGGTGCCCAGGAAGTCCCTCAGACATGTGGTAGTTTTTGTTCCTGGAAAAGGGACCCAGAGAAACCTTGCCAAAGAGCTTCCCTGGTCCCAAGACAGGGTTCTCTGTGGCATGGGGCTGGCCCCAGACCTAAGTACGCCCACCGCAGACTGAAGGCGCCCACGGTGGGGGTTTCCAAGAAAGTCTGTTCCAGAGACTGGGACCCAGGAGGAGCCGCCCTAGGCCAGGCTGTGAGGAGGCTGCACTGAGCCCGCACAAGTGCTGCTGTGTGAGGACTGTCGGCCCTTAGGCCCTGTGACTTTGCCGTCACACCTTGGCCATGTGACAAGGCCATGTGCATGAATCCCCGTTTCTTCAGCGCCTAGAGTCTTTTTTTTTTTTTTTTAAAGAGTTATTTATTTAATTTGACCAGAGAGAGAGCGAGAGAGGGGAAAATAAGAAAGGAAGCCACCAGGTCCAGGACCCGAACCATGGTCGGCCACGTGGGAGTGTCCAGTGCCTTAATCATTATGCCACCTGCTGCCCCTCCATCCCCGCTGAGTGTCTTTACAAATGCGAACTCACTTGCAACCTCTGACAAATAGTAACCCCATTTGACAGGTGAGTCCATTGAGGCCAGAGGGGCCCACACATGTGCCTGAGGTCACACAGCAAGTAAAAGGCAGAGTTCAGGTTCAGGTTCCCGGTCCCTGTGACCAAATGGGAAGCAAGATAGGTTGGCTGCGAACACGGGCCTGGCTTCACAACAGGTCCCAGCTCTGCCCTGCAAGGCCTTTGACTTAGGACATGTTATAGAGCCACTCCAAGCCTCAGTGTCCTCTTGTGAACAGGGCCACATCAGCATGGGGAAATCGCTAAACGAGATGATGAATGGAAACTCAGCCACATGGCATGTGCTTGCCAGAAAGACAGAGAGAGACAGAAAACGAGAAATCACCTCCCAGTGGAGATGGCCACACCACAATCCCTTCTCCTCCATTCTCCTCTTGGGATCTTGGGCACGCACACACACACCTGGCGTGAGTTTAAGCCACCGGGTCCGGGACTCGAACCACGGTTGACTACATGGGAGTCCAGCAACATAGCGATTATGCCAGCTGCTGGTCCCCCTGCGTTCTTACTTTACGTTATCATAACCTTTCCCGGCCCTGCCCGCTGGCTCACCCCACACATCCTGGTCGTCCCTTGCAGACCATTACTGGGACTTCCACCCGCACCACGTGCACAGCGAGTTTGAGAGCTTCGCCGAGAACCACTTCACGGAGCTGCAGAGCGTGCAGCCCCCCCAGCTGCAGCAGCTGTACCGCCACATGGAGCTGGAGCAGATGCACGTCCTCGACACCCCCATGGCGCCGCCCCATGCCAGCCTGGGCCACCAGGTGCGTGTCCGTCCTCCAGGAGCAGCCCGGCCTGTGGTGAGGCCCGGAGCTTCACAGGAAGCTGACACAGGCTCTTTCTCAACTCGGCTTCCTGCCCCACAGCGCCAACGGCGGCCGGAGCCCCAACGGCTGCGCCTGACCCCCCGGCTGACCTTGTGACCTCACGCCCTTTATCTCCTCTTGATGGACAGACCCCAGATAATGCCCACCCCCTCCATGGGTCCTCCGCACCCCAGTGCCTTGTTGTGGGCCTTCCTTGGCCTCACTGATGGCGATCCTGTTTACGGTCCCTGGGAGGCTCAGCATCCCATTGCCTGAACGCTGACCTCTGCTGACCGCCGCTGGGCCCTCTCTCTACCTACCGGCCCCCTTACTGGCCCTGCTCAGCCCAGGGACCCCAGCCCCCTCGGGGTCTCCATGGATCTCTGCAGACCCCCACTGACCTCCACTTCCCCTCCCTCTCTTATCACCTCTTTATCTGTTATAATACGTCACCTAGCCCCAAGCCTTCCTGTACCTGCTCGCTGGCCCCTCAGCACTCCTTCCTCCCCCTCTGGGGCCGTTGTTGGTCCCCCCCACCACACCTTCAGAAGCACCCCTCCCTGGCCCCAGGACCTGCCACACAGCCTTTGCCACTTGCTATCTCCGCTTGTCCCCGCGGTCCCCCAGCTCCTCTGCCCTCACTCGCTGACCCCGATTGGTGGCCCTGTACTTCAAGTGGACCCTTAGTGGCCTCTCCCCGTCCCCACCTTTCCAGGTCTCCTACCTGCCTCGGATGGTCCTCCCATACCCGTCCCCGGCCCAGCGCAGCTCGGATGAGGAGGAGGGCGAGCGGCAGAGCCCCCCACTGGAGGTGTCTGACGGGGAAGCCGATGGCCTGGAGCCGGGGCCTGGGCTGCACGGGGAAACAGGTGGGCCACCCTCACCCACATGGCCCATGTACAGCCAGCCAAGGCCGACCGTTGTGTGTTAGTACGCGTGTGTTTCTTGGGAACATCTGCGGCTGTCTCTACCTGTACATGTGTGGATCTCTGAGTGCTTGTGCATGTGTGTGAGTGCACATGGACATCTCTGTCCACAGTGTGCAAAGGTGTGTGTTTGTGAGTTTGGGGGTGTGAGTCGGTATTTGCATGTATAAAAGGGGATGTGAATGATATGGGTGTGAGTGTGAGCAGGTGTGGGTATGTGAGCATCTATGAGCAGGTGAGTGTGTGAGAGCGGGCATGGGCTTGCATGAGGGCGTGCACATGTAAGCAGGTGTGTGGGTGTGAGCATCTGCGAGCAGGCATGGGGATGCGTGAGGGGCGTGCACGTGTGCATGCGTAAGCAGGTGTGGTGGGCAGGTGTGAGTGTGAGCGTGTGGATGTTGTGAGGTGCATGTTACCGGCTATGACGTGTGGAGTGTGTGAGCAGATGTGAGTGGGTGCAGACGTGTGTGCGCGGGTGTGTGCCTTCCCCTGTAGACGGTTCAGCTGCGCAGAAGGGGGTCCGGGGATGCAGCGGGCGGGCCTTGGCTCCTCCATCTCGCAGCCCCACCTGACCCCTCACCCCACAGGCAGCAAGAAGAAGATCCGCCTGTACCAGTTCTTGCTCGACCTGCTCCGCAGCGGCGACATGAAGGACAGCATCTGGTGGGTGGACAAGGACAAGGGCACCTTCCAGTTCTCGTCCAAGCACAAGGAGGCGCTGGCGCACCGCTGGGGCATCCAGAAGGGCAACCGCAAGAAGATGACCTACCAGAAGATGGCGCGCGCGCTGCGCAACTATGGCAAGACGGGCGAGGTGAAGAAGGTCAAGAAGAAGCTCACCTACCAGTTCAGCGGCGAGGTGCTGGGCCGCGGGGGCCTGGCCGAGCGGCGCCACCCGCCGCACTGAGCCCCGGCCGCACCCCACCGGCCCGCCAGGCCTCCCGGGTCATAGCATTAACCCCTCGCCCGGCCCGGACACAGGGGGGCCGCCCCCGGGGCCGGGGCAGGACTGCGGCCTGCAGGGCTCTCCTGGCTGTGCATCCCCTACTTCGAGCCACCCTCCTCCCGGCTTCGCCTGCCAGCAGGATTCCAGCCCGGCAAGTCTAGGAAGGCCACCTGTGCATGGGACGACAGGCTCAGCCTTGCTTAGTGCGGCCAGGAGCTCTGTAAATTAGATCTTCTTCCCATCCCCCTCACCAGTAACTTCTCCGGTGAAGTTACTATCAGTTAACCCGTCTACAGCGCAGTTTCTCTTTAAAACCTCGTGCACCTTGTCGGGGTCCCCGCGTGCCACCACCTCTCTTTTCCTCCTGCCGTCCAATGTGTGTTCATTGAGGACCACACCCCATGCCCTCCCCTGTGGACAGGGCGGCATGGCTTGTGGTGCCTGACTGCGGGTAGAGCCTGGTGGCAGGGACATGTCTTTAGTTATTATTAGAGAATAGATTGTATTAAAAGATTTTGGGGGCTGTTCTGTGGTGCAGTGGTTAAGCGCTATGCAGAAGAAGCCAGATCCCCTATGCCCCACCCAGGGCTCAGGTGCTGGCCCCTGCAGTTTACATGCTGGGCACAATTGTATGTATACTCAGCATCCCCAAAAGAGAGAATAAAAAGGAAAAGAAATGGCAGTGTGACCAGGTCCTGCGAGGTGTGTTCCTCATTCTCTCTCTCTGTCTCTCTCATGCGTGTACACATGCCCTCTGGGATGGGGAGAGGAGGGGAGTAATTTAAAGAGCCTCTGCACTGAGAAATTTTTTCCTGATAACTTCTTAAAACATGTCTCCGTGGGGGCAGGCAGGTGGCATGGTGTTTGAAAGTGCTGGATTCCCACATGGCCAGCCAAGCTTTGAGTCCCAGACTTGGTGGCTTGCTTTCTCTCTTTCTCTCTCTCTCTCACTCTGTCTCTCCTGAGTCAAATTGAAATAAATAAATGAATAAATAAGTAAATAAATAATTCTTTTAAAAAAATGCCTCTGTGAAGCTTGAGCTCATAATATCTTTTTTTGGAGAGGTTTTTGCTATAGGGCGCATGCACTCGCCGGAAAGACAGGGACAGACAGCGAGAAATCACCCCCCGGGGGGATGGCCACACCGCAATCCCTTTTCCTCCATTCTCCTCTCGGGATCTTGGGCACGCACGCACACACGCCCGGTGTGAGTTTAAGCCACCGGGTCCGGGACTCATACTGTGATCGACTACATGGGAGTTCAGCAACATAGCCATTACGTTAACTGCTGGTCCCAAGAACAGCATTTTTTTTTTTTTTTAAATAAAAGAAGGCTCACAAACAGGAGATATGGTTTAAAAGTGGCTAAAAGTGGGAGCAAATGATGGACTTCAGTATTTAAAGGGGTGATACATTTCAGTCGTGGAAAAACACTTGTGCATAGAATCCCTCCTGACCCTGTGGGGGAGAGACAGCCTCTCCTGGCACTGGGGCTTTCTTGGAGGAGGTCGTGCAATTCGATTCTCTCAGTAGCAGCCCAGGCCTCTGGCGTGACAAGATAAGGGGAGGTCCAGTCGCAGGGACAGAAGGTCACAAAGAGCGGAGGGGGCGGGGGATTCACAGCATGTTCGTACCAGTCTTTGTGTTAGTCCTTGTGACCTTGCAAGAACTAGTTCTGCTTCCGTCTTCCACTTTGGGGTCACCGCCATGCCTCACTGTGGGCTCACCCCAGCCCAGAGTCCTGCCCCCCACCCCCCACCACGCAGCTGTCTCTAGACTAAGCTCTCCCAGGATTCCATGGCCT
>NW_006160074.1:3849344-3854633 GCF_000334495.1 Tupaia belangeri chinensis | reverse complement strand
CGATTTTTTTTTTTTTTTTTTTGCAATTTTTTTTTTTTGGCTATAGGACGAGTGTGATTGCCAGAAAAAGACACAGAGACAGAAAGAGAGAAATCACTCCCCAGGGGGGGTAGCCATGCCACAATCCCTTCTCCTCCATTCTCTTCTTGGGATCTTGGGCACGCACGCACACGCGCCTGGCGTGATTTTAAGCCACCAGGTCCAGGACTTGAACTGCAGTTAGACTACATGAGAGTACAGTGACATAGCCATTACGCCAACTGCTGGTCCTAGCAGGCACTGTCTTAATAAGCATTTTCTTTTCTTTCTTTAAAATTTTTCTATAGGGTACATATGCTCACCAGAGAAAGAGACAGAGCTAGAGAGAGAGGGAAAGTGGGAAATCCTCCCCTAGGGGCGATGGCCCCGCCATTAATCCCTTTTCCTCCCCTCAATTTTCCTCTCGGACTTTTCCCACACAGCTCAGCGTGTTCTTCAAACCACCGGGTTAGGGACTCAAACCGTGCAGCTGGCTATGTGGGATCCAGCTGCCTTAACCTCTGTGCCATCTGCTGGCCCAGCATTTTTATCTCGAACCCACTTCGTATGAATGACAAGCCTTTGCAGTGGGAGCTGCTGTCACCAGTCCCGCTTTACGGATGAGGACACCTCGGGGCTATGCGGCTGAGGAACGGCAGTACCAGGACATGGGGCAGTGGGCCCTGGGGTCTGTCCCTGGCAGGGATGCTCTTGATCCATTCGCCTTGGGGTAATGGGCCCACACACCCCCAGGCACAATTTGCTGTCAGGTGGACATTTGAACAGGGCTTGGGCACCCCTGAGGTTCACCGAGAGTTGAGGGGGGGACAGAAGGGCTGTCATTGTGCTGGGGGAGGGGGAAGGCACAGGAGCCAGCCAGGGACCATGTGGCCCTACCTTCTTCCCTAAGAGACCTCAGCTCCCTGGAATTTGTCTATATTTAGCAGATGGCTAGGCAAGAGGCAGATAAGCGGGGTCTGGGGAGGGGGACGTCCCATATATAGTCAGAGCGACAGGACCCCGCTCAGTCCCTCTTTGGGTGACCTGTGTCTGTCTGGGGCCCTGTGAGACCGCTCTCAAGATGCCTGAGCCAGGAAAGAAACCAGGTAGGTCCCGTCTGGGGTCGGGTCAGAGCCTGAGCATGGGGCGTGGGGCAGGGGGTGTCTGCAGTGGGGACAGGGCTAGGAGGGAATTCTCCAGGGAGTTTGTGGGGACACTGCATTGGAGTGCCAGGGCAGGGGGACCAGTCCTCCTGGGTCCTTTCCTGATTCTCAGCCCCTTTCCCAGCTCTCTGATGAAGTGAGGAGGTAAGCCCAGGGTCAGGGCGCCCAGAGAGGGGAGCGCACCAAGGCGGGAAGTGCCCAGGGCCATCCCCCATTCTCAGAGCAGAGGGGAGTCCTTCCCCGCCCCACTCCTTTGCAGCAGGGATCCTGGCAGGCAGGAGCCATGGGCCAGACTCCCTGACACCCCTGGACAGGTCCTTGCCTTTGGGGGTCTCGGTTCTGGTTCCCCAGCTGCATGGTGGGGAGGGTGGCGGATCCTTCCAGCTGTGACATCATCTGCTTCATGACCTTGTGCACAGGCACGACCCCACATTCAGGAGAGGACAGTCAAGAGGCCCCTGAGCCCTGGCCAAGGGCAGAGAAGGTCATAGCCCAGGGTCCTGGGGCTGCACTGTGCCCTTCCGGAAGTTTCCAGGGCAGGCATCCAACCCTCCTCCCCAACCCCCTTCGGTGGCCCGTGTTATCTCAGGCTGATTCTCAGGCCGAGGCCCTTGACGGACAAATTTAGCCACATTCCAAGTAGGCCAAGGGCCCATCCCCTGCTGAGGGCCCCGATGGCGTGTGTGTGGGGGGTAATCGTGTCCCCGTACAGGGCACACAATCGCCCACGTCTTGCGCGGAGACGAGGACTCCTATTGGCTGTGTGATCTTGGACAAGTCACTTGGCCTTTCTGAGCCTTGGTGTGCTCAGCTGAGAAACGGACTCCCTCACGAGCTGTCAGAGTATTACAGAGGCGGTGCCTGCGAGCGTTCAGGGTGTTTAATAAGAGGCCGCCGGGGCGGGTGCACGGGTGAGCCAGGAGCCCTGCAGCCTCCATGCGGCCCCTTCAGTCTCAGCCTTCAGCAAGAAGCCACGGTCGATGGAGGTGGCCACGGGCAGCCCCGCGGTGTTCGAGGCCGAGACGGAGCGGGCAGGGGTGAAGGTGCGCTGGCAGCGTGGCGGCAGTGACATCAGCGCCAGCGACAAGTACGGCCTGGTGGCCGAGGGCACGCGGCACACGCTGACAGTGCGGGATGCGAGCCCCACCGACCAGGGCTCCTACGCGGTCATTGCGGGCTCCTCCAAGGTCAAGTTTGACCTCAAGGTCACGGAAGCAGGTAAGATCCCGGGCGGGGGTGGCCCAGACCCCTCCAGGAGCAGCCGTGACACTGTCTCAGCTTGGGCCGTGTGCTCTGTCGGGAAGGTCCTCTCGCCCCTTGCTCAGCAAAGTCTGTCCGCTCCCCACGTGCTTCCCGGCCCGTTCCAGCCGTTGTGGAAGTGGGAGGATTCAGATGTGAGAAGGCCCAACCCCCCTCCTTGCAGTGGAGACCCCCAGAGACAGCTGCACACGCAGAGCAACTCGACTGCTGTGTGCTGGCGGTGCGGGGGCGGAGGTGGGGTGAGGAGGGAGTCCAGCCTGGCCTGGGCCTGGGATGCAGGGAGGGCCCCCAGAGCTGCTGAGAGCAGACGCACCGGGACTAGAGACAGTCTCTGAGGGTCGGAGAGGGTGAGATGCCGGATGGCTCCAGGACAGGACAGACGGACGTGGCTGGCTTTGGTAGGCAGTGGTTCATGGGGCTGACGCTCAGGAGAGAAGGGTAGAGGGGAGGGGGTCTCTGGTTAGAAGCTGCGCCACGACCCCTTGCCCGACCCCCTCCAGAGAAGGCAGAGCCCGTGCCGGCCCCTGCAGAGGTCCCTGGAGCCCCTGGAGAAGCCCTGGTCTCAGCCACTGAGCTGGAAGGAAGCACCCCAAGTTCCGAAGGTGAGGGACACTGGGTGGGGAGGAATGGGGCTGGCGGGTAGGGGTGTCCTGGGCGGGTCTCAGAAGCCTCTGCCCACAGGGTCAAGCTCCGCAGCCCCTGATGGTCCTGTCCCTGGGTGCCCTGGAGCACCCGATGACCCCATTGGCCTCTTCGTGACGCGGCCGCAGGATGGCGAGGTGACTGCGGGTGAGTGTGGACCACTGTGCCCAGGGGTAGGGTCGGGAGGGAGGCCGCAGGGCAGCCTGTCACCCTCTCCTGCAGGCGGCAGCATCACCTTCTCGGCCCGCGTGGCCGGAGCTAGTCTCCTGAAACCGCCCACCGTCAAGTGGTTCAAGGGCAAGTGGGTGGACCTGAGCAGCAAGGCGGGCCAGCACCTGCAGCTGCACGACAGCTACGACCGGGCCAGCAAGGTGGGGCCGTGGGCCGGGGCGTCTGGGGGCACGGGGATGCTCTGGGACACGTGACACTGAGCCACACGGAGGTGCAAGGAACAGGCGTGGGGGTGCTAGAGGCTGGAGACGGGGCTGGGTGTTCAGGCGAGGCCCAAAGGAGGGCTATGGGACATGTGGGTTGGGAGGACGTGATAGTCTCGAGGGGGCCTAGTGAAGTTTGGAGGGCCCAGGAGCTCAGGAAGGCTTGGGGAGCCACGAGGCACGACAGGCACCCACTAGGAGGTTGTCGAGCCCCTAAATGGGTGGGCGTCAGGGGCCAGGGACCCTCAGGGGTAGAGCAGAATAATTCCTCATGACACAGGCAGGAAAGCAGAGCTTGAGGGATTGTCACTGCTCCACGGTCACTGAGAGCCAGGCCGGGGCCTTGAGCCTTCACCTCTCAGCCTCTGCTCCCAGCCTTCTCCAGTGCTGGGCCAGGCAAGGGCCTTCGGCAGGACGGGCGGCATGTCCAGCTGGACAGGCTGTTGAGTCTCCTCTGAAGAGCTCGCCATTGGCCTTGGAGCCATCACAGAGTTGCATTTCATCACAACCACAGGCCAGCAGATGGCAGTCACGGTCTTTTTTTAAAGAATTATTTTAATTAATTTTCTTTCTTCTTCTTCCTCTTTTTTTTTTTTTTTTGAGAGGTTTTTGCCATAGGGCGTGTGTGCTCACCAGACAGACAGAGAGAGACAGAGAGACAGAAAGAAAGAAATCACCCCCCTGGGGGGGATGGTCATGCCGCAATCCCTTCTCCTCCATTCTCTCAGGATCCTGGGCACGCACGCACACGCGCCTGGCGTGAGTTTAAGTCACCGGGTCTGGGACTCGAACCGTGGTCAACTCATGGGAGTCCAGCGACATAACCATTATGCTAACTGCTGGTCCCATATTATTATTATTATTTAACCTGACTAGAGAGAGAGACTCTGGGACTCGAACTGTGGTTAGCCATGTGGAAGTCCAATGCCTTAACCACCACACCACTTGCTGGTCCCAGTAGTCATGGTCTTGAGAAGGAGCCCCATTTACAAATCACACTAACGCCCTGCTTGGGTTAGTAACCTTGAGGGAAAGGGTGGTGGGCATTTGTCACTCCTGGTCTCCTCCTGGCCCCCATCCCCTCTGACACCCACCCCCAGGTCTACCTGTTCGAGCTGCACATCACCGATGCCCAGGTGGCCTTCTCCGGTGGCTACCGCTGCGAGGTGTCCACCAAGGACAAATTTGACAGCTCCAACTTCAACCTCACCGTCCACGGTGAGAGCCCTGGCGTCCGTCCTGGGCTCGGGCTCCAGTGGGTCCTGGAAGCCACGCCTGCCTCCATTTCCCAGTACGACCAGGATGCCCTGCCTGGCCAGACCTCCGCACTGACCATGTGCTGGCCCTGCTCGACGGAGGCTCCCGGGACGCAGTGGGGCTTGCGGCCGAGTCAGGGTCTCCTGGGGGGCTCTGTGGGGGTCGTCTTGGTACCTTGGCCCTGGGAAAGACTGAGGTGGATCCTGGGGAAGATGCCCGTCCTCAGGGCTCACGGATAGGCAGGCGCCCCAGCACCAGCTTCTCAGACGACCCCTCTGGAGCCCCCTCCCTGACTCCTCCCTGTCTTTGAACCCAGAGGCCATTGGCCCTGGAGACCTGGACCTCCGATCCGCTTTCCGCCGCACGTGAGTAGCTGCCTCTTCTTGGGCCGGGGGAGGCCAGTGCTGGAGTCGGGGGACCCTCGGGATCAGGGCTGAAGTCTGCCGGGCAGGGCGAGCAGGGCGCCCCGTGCAGGTGAGGATACTGAGTCTACCCACAGGAGCCTGTCCGGAGGC
>NW_006160074.1:3839024-3846965 GCF_000334495.1 Tupaia belangeri chinensis | reverse complement strand
AAGATGCCCTGCCTCAGGGCTCACGGAGAGGCAGGCCCCCCAGCACCAGCTTCTCAGACGACCCCTCTGGAGCCCCCTCCCTGACTCCTCCCTGTCTTTGAACCCAGAGGCCATTGGCCCTGGAGACCTGGACCTCCGATCCGCTTTCCGCCGCACGTGAGTAGCTGCCTCTTCTTGGGCCGGGGGAGGCCAGTGCTGGAGTCGGGGGACCCTCGGGATCAGGGCTGAAGTCTGCCGGGCAGGGCGAGCAGGGCGCCCCGTGCAGGTGAGGATACTGAGTCTACCCACAGGAGCCTGTCCGGAGGCGGTCGGCGGATCAGGTACCCCTCGGCCGGCCCCTGCCTGCCCGAACCTAGACCCCCGGGGGGCTGAGTGGAGGGGAGCCCAATCTGGCCGGTGTGGATTCCTCCTCCACTCCTCCCACCCTCACAAGCCCCCCCCAGTCACCCCACTGCAGCCTCACAGGGGCCCCTCTCCGCAGTGACGGTCACGAGGATGCGGGCATTCTGGACTTCAGCTCACTGCTGAAGAAGAGGTGAGTTCTCGGCCGCGGCTTCCAGGCTGGCGTCAAGCCCCAGCTCTGCCGTTGTCCCGCTGGGTGGCCCTGGAGGAGCCACTTCACATCTCTGAGCCTTTTCCATGTCTGTCACGTGGGGTGATCCCGGTGTGAAAAGAGTTAAAGGGCCCGGCAGATGGGAATGATCACCCTGACAGTGTCACCCACGAACACCCCACCTCGGGTCGGCTCCACCTCACCTCGATAGACCTGGGAACCCAGGAGAAGCTGAGAGAGGGTCCCCGAAGCTGCCCAGCCCAACGGACTTACATTTTTATGTTTTTTCTCCGTCTCTCTCTCTCTCTCTCTACCTGGACTGCTCCACTGTGACCACCACTGCTGTGACCCAGAGAGTAAGAGTCCAGTCTGGGTGCTCGGGGGCCCAGGGCACCACGGGGTGTGGGATGGCCTTCTTGGGATCCCGTCCCCATCCCAGGGTTTGGTGAGAGACTTGGACAGACCAGGGTGAAGACTCACAGGCTCTGATACCGGCCACAGCCTGTCTCTCTGGGGTGGAGTATGGGGGAGTCAGAGTAGGCCCAGCACACAGGCCTGCAAAAGTGGGGGTGCGAGTGCGGGAAGGGGGAGATGGGGCCGGGCTCGGAAGGCCCAGACCTCTAACCGCCTCTGCCCTTTCTGCCCTGTCTGGAGCAGCAGCTTCCGGGGTCTGCGGTGAGTGCCCAGCCCAGCCCAGCACCCTCATCACCCCTCCCTAGCCCCAGCCCCCTAATGCTCCTTGGACCCCAGACCTGGCCTGGGACCCAGGTGGTTAGCACTGCCCCCAGGGAGGGCAGGGCAGGGCAGAGGGGCGGGGGCAGCTGGGCCCAGGCCGCCCCTGAGGCCTCTGCATGGATTATGGGGCGCAGGGACTCGAAGCTGGAGGCCCCGGCCGAGGAGGATGTGTGGGCGCTCCTGCGGCAGGCACCGCCATCCGAGTACGAGCGCATTGCCTTCCAGCACGGCATCACCGACCTGCGCGGCTTGCTCAAGAGGCTCAGGGGCCTGCGGTCCGACGAGCGGAAGAGCACGGGTGAGCCTGCCAGGCCCGGCACATGGGGGGTGGGGGGGCGAGCGGGGGCGAGGGGCCAGATAACCACCCCCATCAGAAAGATCAGGAGTGCCCAGGCTGGCGCCTCCCAGAACAGGAGCAGAGCTTCGCTTAGCCCAGGGACCGGGCAGGAAAAGCAGCCCGTCTCACCCTGTAAAACCAGGCTGCCGGCCAGCAGATGGCATACCGGTTATGTCGCTGGACTCCCACATGACCAACCACGGTTCAAGTCCTGGATCCAGTGGCTTAAAAATTATATCAAGCATCGGGACCAGCAGTTGGTGTAATGGCTATGTCGCTGGAATCCCACGTAGTTGACCGTGGTTTGAGTCCTGGACCCGGTGGCTTAAACTCACGCTGGGCGCGTGTGCATGTGTGCCCAAGATCCCAAGAGGAGAATGGAGGAGAAGGGATTGCGGTGTGGTCATTCCCCCGGGAGGGGATTTCTCGCTTTCTGTCTCTCTGTCTCTCTCTGTCTGTCTGGCGAGCGCACGTGCCCTATAGCAAAAACCTCTCCAACAAAAGAAAAAAAATTATATCAGGCACATGCGTGCATGCCTAGGTCCCAGGAAGAGAATGGAGAAGAGACTGGTGTGGCCATTCCTCCTGGGGGGTGATTTCCCACGTTCCCGCTCTGTTTCTGTGTCTCTCCCCCCTGTGAAGGCACACCCCTGTAGGCATAAACCTTTTTTTAACAAAAAATCAGGCTGCCGCCTCCTTCTCTAACACCCCTGAAATCAGCCTAGTGCACTCTCTTCACCCCCAGAGGTGGGCCAGAGGTGAGAGGTGGGGGTGAGAGGGCTGAGCCTGGAGAGGCCGCTGGGAGGGGACCCCCTGGTAGGAGCGAAGAAGCCGGGTTGGTGATAGAGCCACAGTCCCCAGTCCTGACGTCAAGCTTCTGTCATTCTGGAGGCCCCTAAGCCATCCTGAGCTGAGCGGGTGGAGAGGACCCGAGGAAGGCCGGAGGACAGGGACAGACAAGGAGGCGCTCACTCGCTCACACAGAACGGCCACAGGAGGCACAGAGGGCCCGGGCAGAGGACCGCGCTCCGCCGGGGGTGGGGTGGCGGTGGTGGGGCAGGGCGGAGGGCCGGCTCTCAGCCTTTCAGAAGAAGCTGGAGCCGGCCTACCAGGTGAGCAAGGGCCACAAGATCCGGCTGGCCGTGGAGCTGGCCGACCCCGACGCCGAGGTCAAGTGGCTGAAGAACGGCCAGGAGATCCAGATGAGCGGCAGGTATGGCTGGGGGGGAGGGGGTCCTGGGGGAGGGTTGGAGGGGTGCCCCCACCCAGCCCTGCCCCTCTCCATGGGTGTGGCTCTCTGGCTCTGTCTGGCTCTCGGTCACCGTCTTTCTTCCTCCGTGTCTAATTCCCCATCTTCCTGTCTCTCTCCCTGTTTTTTCCCGGTTCTTTCCATCTTGCTTCCTTCCGTCTGGACTGGTCTGATGGCCCCTCCTGTTCCACAGCAAGTAAGCCCCCCTGGATGGCTTGGGGTGGTGTGGTAGGGCACTTGGGCCCGGGGCTGCAGCCATGGCCCACCCCACCTCCCACGCCCCCGCACCCCCAGGTACATCTTCGAGTCCGTCGGCAACAAGCGCACGCTGACCATCAGCCAGTGCTCGCTGGCCGACGACGCGGCCTACCAGTGCGTGGTGGGGGGTGAGAAGTGCAGCACGGAGCTCTTCGTCAAAGGTGGGCCCAGGCCCAGGGACCTGGGGACTCGGGAGGGGGCACAGCCGCAGAGGGCCCGACCCTCACGGTCCCCGGGGCCTGGACAGAGCCGCCAGTACTGATCACGCGCCCCCTGGAGGACCAGCTGGTGATGGTGGGACAACGGGTGGAGTTCGAATGTGAGGTGTCCGAGGAGGGGGCCCAGGTCAAATGGTGAGTGCCAGGGGCCCGGGGCATGGGCAGGGCTGGCGTCTGTGGCATCCCGCCAGAGGGACCTCAGCACATGCTGCCACCCCTGGCCAGGCTGAAAGACGGGGTGGAGCTGACCCGGGAGGAGACCTTCAAATACCGGTTCAAGAAGGACGGGCGGAGACACCACCTGATCATCAACGAGGCCACGCTGGAGGACGCGGGCCACTACGCGCTGCGCACCAGTGGGGGCCAGGCGCTGGCTGAGCTTATCGTGCAGGGTGAGGCCGGGAGGCCGGGACAGGGACACCCTCAGTCCCAAACCCGCCCAGCTGCATAAGGGATCAGGCACAGCCGGGCTCTAAGCCTGTGTGAACCTGGGCAAGTCGCCCTCACACCCTGAGCCTCAGCCTCCTCGTCTGTAACAGGGGGCTGCCCAGGTGACCATGCTAGAGGGGGCCAGGCAGGTCATTGGTCCAGTTGGCATCAGCCCCCCCGAACACTCACGGGTCCTCGAGTACAGGCACACGTGTATGTCACACGTGGCACCTGTGTGTTCTCCCACGGTGCACACACCCAGACACATGCACGCCACAGCCCCGAGCCCGCGTGCTCCACAGGGACTCGAACCACACACCCCCTGGCTCACGGGCCTGCCTGCCCCCCAGAGAAGAAGCTGGAGGTGTACCAGAGCATCGCCGACCTGACGGTGGGTGCCAAGGACCAGGCCGTGTTCAAGTGTGAGGTCTCGGACGAGAACGTGCGGGGCGTGTGGCTGAAGAACGGGCAGGAGCTGGTGCCCGACAGCCGCATCAAGGTGTCGCACATCGGGAGGTGAGTGTGCCATGAGGCAGGGGGCAGGCAGAGCCTGTGCGCGAGACACTCAGAGACAGGGAGTGGGGCCCAGAGACACAGATACAGGGATGAACAGAAAGAGATAGGCCCACAGAGACAGCAGCAAACACACAGAGTCTGAGACAGAGACACACAGAGAGACAAAGAACCAGAGAAAGATAGAAGCAGAGACAGAGGCAGGACAGAGACTGAGCTGAGGAGAGAAAGAGACAGAGAGAGAAAACACAGAGAAATAAAGTTTCAGAGAGACGGAGCATGTGGAGGGACGGAAACACATCAGAGACAGAGACGGACAGAGACACATAGAGATACATAGACAAGCTGCAGCGAGACAGGTAGGGTTGGGAGCCCCAGCCTCCTCCCCCAACTCGTGACCAGGTGGCAGGAAGCTGCCGAGGAGATGGCTCTAGCCAGGGGCCCTCGCGGTCTCTCCCACCCACTTGCTCACCCCCTGGAGCATGTGGACCAGCTGGTCGTGCTCGTCCTAGGTTCACAGAAATTAAGAGACTCGGCCCAGGAACAGCAGTTGGCGTAATGGCTGTGTTACTGGACTCCCATGTAGTTGACTACAGTTCGAGTCCTGAACCCGGTGGCTTAAACTCATGTCGGACACTGTGCGTGCGTGCCCAAGATCCCGAGAGGAGAGTGGAAGAGAAGGGATTGCGGTGTGGCCATCCCCCTGGGGGGTGATTTCTCACTTTCTGTCTCTCTGTCTGTCTTTCTGGCAAGTACACGCGCCCTATAGCAAAAACCTCTAAAAAAAAAAAAAAAAAGAAAAAAAGAAAAAACAAAGAGAGACTTGGCCCCGGCCCGGCCTCCAAGGAGCCAGCCCAGGGGAGAGCTTTTGGCGCACAAGTCGTTTTCATGCTGCTCGCCCCTGAAAAGGAGTGAGGGAGAGGGAAATAGGAAAACGGACCCGAAAGGTCTTTGCAAAAATCCACGCCCCCGGGGAGCCAGTGCAGGGACGGGCCCCGGGCAGCCTCGCTGGGGTGTCCGGTGAGGTGGGGTTCCTGAGCCGCTGCTGCCCTGCAGGGTCCACAAGCTGACCATCGACGACGTGACGCCCGCCGATGAGGCTGACTACAGCTTCGTGCCCGAGGGCTTCGCCTGCAACCTGTCAGCCAAGCTGCACTTCATGGGTGAGCCCTGCGGGGTGGGCGCCTGTCGCCGGGCCCTGCCTTCGCCCTGGTGCCACTTGCTCTTCCTTCTCTTGCAGAGGTGAAGATCGACTTCGTGCCCAGGCAGGGTGAGTCCCTCGGCTCTGCCGTTTCCCCACGCCCCACCCAGCCGGGTCTCCCCTCCATTCAGAGGGAAGAGCAAGAATCGGACGGAGTAGGGTCCCAAGCTCTGTCACTCACCGTCAGGGGCCAGTAACAGTCTCTGAGCCTCCGTGTCCTCATCTGTGAAGCGGGGACCCGACAGTGACTCTTGCACGGAGTGGCAAGGAGGTGATGCATGAGTGAAGGCGCCTAGTGTCCCAGACGCCAGGTTTCATCCTTATCTCTCTTCTCCCTCAAGTACCGCTCCTGTGTTTAGATTGACCTTTGTTTTTTGAGACAGAGGTTTTTGCTATAGGATGCATAGGAAACACAGAGACAGAGAGACAGAAAGTGAGAAATCACCCCTCGAGGGGATGGCCACACCACAATCCCTTCTCCATTCTCCTTTCTGGATTTTGGGCACACACACACACACACACACACACATTGTGAGTTTCGGACCAAGAGTCGAGGACTTAAACCACAATCCAGTG
Organism: Tupaia belangeri chinensis; assembly: GCF_000334495.1. Taxonomy (NCBI): domain Eukaryota; kingdom Metazoa; phylum Chordata; class Mammalia; order Scandentia; family Tupaiidae; genus Tupaia; species Tupaia belangeri. The sequence continues at coordinate 3,840,896 of NW_006160074.1, read as the reverse complement.
GGAGTCCAGTGCCTTAACCACCATGCCACCTACCTGCTAGCCCCTAGATTAATTTTTTAAAGAATTATTTATTTTATTTATTATTATTATTAATTTGACCAGAGAGAGAGAGGGAGAGAGAAGGAAAGTGAGAATGCAAGCCACCAGGTCTGGGACTCGAACCATGGAGTCCATGTAGGAGTCCAGCACCTTAACTACTCTGCCACCTGCTGGCCCTCCCTAGATTAAGCTTTAATCAGACATTTCAGGGTTCTCACTTCAGGAGAACTGGCCAGGCTGAGGCAGGCTCTTAGCTGGGCTTTCCAAACAAGGCCCACTTAGTATTATTGACCTATGTAAAAGGATTCCCTGGGGCAATTAGTCGGGGAAACACTGAACACTTGGATCCAGAGGCGTCTTCACCTGGAAAAGGCTCTGAAAACCCTCCGGTGAAGAGACTTGCTTAACTCGGTTTAACCCAGGGCACTGTTTGGTGTCTTCCCAACAGTTTGTGAATGTTCTGCTGGTGACCTTAATGTCACAACCCCGGAGAGCTTCCTGGGGTGGCAGACTCATTCTCCATGTGAGCGGGATGGTGGTTCCACAGGTGTGCACGTTTGTCAAAACTCATCAGACTGATCAAGCCCGTCTAATTGATCGTGTCCAAATTATACCTCAAGAGACTTGGTGGAAACACTAGCAGCCATGGGACCCGTGGGTGGCATGGTAGTTAAAGCGCTGGACTCCTACATGGCCTACTAAGGTTCAAGTTCCAGACCTGGTAGCTTGCTTTCTTGTTTTCCCTCTCTCTGGTCAAATTAAAATAAGTGAATGAATAAATAAAAATAAATAAATAATTATTAAAAAAAAAAAAAGTAGCAGCCACAGAGTCTGGCAGGTGGCGTGGTGGTTGGGAAGCTGGACTCCCTCATGGCTGACTACGGTTTGAGTCCCGGATTGGGTGGCTTGCTTTTTCACTTTCCCTCTTTCTGTCTCTTTCTGGTAAGCACGCTTGCCCTATAGAGAACTTAAAATAATGGGGAACCAGCAGTTAGCATAATGGCTATGTCACTGGACTCCCACGTAGTCGACCGCGGTTCGCGTCCCGGACCCAGTGACTTAAAACTCACGCCAGGCACGTGTGCGTGCGTGCCCAAGATCTCGAGAGGAGAATGGAGGAGAAGGGATTGCGGCGTGAACATCCCCTCTGGGGGGTGATTTCTCGCTTTATGTCTGTCTGTCTGTCTGGTGAGCGTATGCGCCCTATAGCAAAAACCTCTCAAAAAAAAAAAAGATAAATTAGTAAGTAATTAATAAATAAGCTACCAGCCAGGGCGTGGGCTCCCAGCATAGCCCTCCCCCGTGGCCAGTGCTCTCCAGGTTCCCCTGCTTTCATGGGCCTGCCCCTTTCTCTGACATCAGCTGCCTTCCCCCCAGAGCCGCCTAAGATCCACCTGGACTGCCCAGGCCGCACACCGGACACCATCGTGGTTGTGGCTGGGAACAAGCTGCGCCTGGATGTCCCCATCTCTGGGGACCCTGCCCCCACCGTGATCTGGCAGAAGATACTCTCTCAGGTACGTGAGCCCCTCAGTCTCCCACTGTGAACCGGTGTGCAAGACCCAACTGCAGTGGCGGAAGTGGTGGAGCCCTGCCCTGTGAGGCTGGGCCACATGGGAAGTCTGGGTGTGACCCTCGGACCAACCCAAACAGGAGCGTGTCACCGAAAGGCTAGGACAGGAGGTCTGTAGCTTGGTGAGACCCTATCAAAAATACCTCTCTCCCCTTCTCATTCCTCTTTCATAAAAAAGGGAGAATATATATATATATATATATAATTTTTGAGAGGTTTTTGCTATAGGGCGCGTGTGCTCACCAGAAAGAGAGAGACAG
>NW_006160074.1:3834803-3838811 GCF_000334495.1 Tupaia belangeri chinensis | reverse complement strand
CCCTCTCCTCCATTCTCCTCTCGGGATCTTGGGCACGCACGCACACGCACCCGGCGTGAGTTCAAGCCACCGGGTCCGGGACTCGAACCGTGGTCGACTACGTGGGAGTCCAGCAACACAGCCATTATGCTAACTGCTGGTCCCTATTTTTTTTTTAATTTTAGAAATGGGCATAGGGGCCAGCCAGTGGCATGGGGGTATTTGGAGTCTCACATGGCCGACTCTGTGGTTCAAGTCCCAGACCCAGCAGCCTGAAAATCATGCCAGGCCATGCCCAAAAATTCCTGAGGAAAATAGAGGACCAGGGATTGTGATGCGGTCATTCCCCCAATGGATGACTTCTCATTTTCCCTCTCTTTAACTCTCTGTTCCTCTCCACTGTGTGCATGCACCCTGTGGCAAAAAAATAAAATTAAAAAAGGGTGTGGGGGCTAGCCAGTGGCGTGGCGGTGGTCAGGTAGCTGGATCCTGCACGGCCGTCCGCATCGCAGACTCAGCAGCTTGAAAAGCACGTGCATGCGTGCCTAAGATCCTGAGAGGGGGCTGAAATGGAGGGGACGGGCCTGCAGTGTGGTCACCCCCTGTGGGAGGAGCTTTCTCACTCTCCTTCTCAGTCTCCAGTGAGCCCATGCATCCTTTGGCAAAATGTAATAAAAAGTTGTTTTTAGAAACGGGTGTGTGGAACCAGGCGAGTGCTGGGACGTGCCCCCAGCCACTGCAGATGAGCACAGCTGACAGCTGGCTGCCCCGTGGGAGTGCAGGGGCCCCCTGGCCAGTTTTTTTTGGGGGGGGGCGGGTCTCTGCTGAGAGCCTCTGCTCTGTTCCCAGGGAAATAAGGGCGCAGCTGGGTCAGCCCCCGGTGCCACGGAGGATGCAGGGGACAGTGACGAGTGGGTGTTTGACAAGAAGGTGAGTGAGGCTGAGGTCAGGACGGAGCTGTGTCCTCCCCGGGGCGAGGTCTCCAGGAGGTGCCACACCTGGCCAGGGGTGTTCCTGTCCCAGGCGGGGGCCCTGCACACCTCAGGCAGGTACAGTGTGGAGGAGGTGACTGACCCTCCCATGGCCAGGAAGTCCTTGTCACGGCGCCCCTCCATGGCTGCCTTTGTCCTGAACTGACCTCGATTCTATGCTCCCTCCCAGTGGGGAGTGGGTCTCCCTGGAGCTCTCTGGAACGCGCCACTGCCTGGGGCGCCATCCAGGTCTGCTTCTCCTGCCCGCCCTTCCGGAGGCCCGTCCACCTGGGCCTGCGAGGTCAGGCATTCCCCCTCGGCTGACGGGAGAGCGTGAGGACTGCATGACAGCTGGAGCAGTCGGAGCCCCGGCCGGTGGCCCTGTCCCCACAGGTGTCGGGGCAGGGTTCCATCGGCACTCACTACACGCAGTCTCCCCTCGGGCTGTGCCCACCCAGAGACCCCGCACCGAGCTCAGCTCCCATCTCAGGCGCTGAGTATCGCAGCGGCTGCAGGGGCCTCTGGGGTCCGACTCGAACCCCACTGCCCACCGGCTCCCTTCAGCTGCTGTGTGAGACCGAGGGCCGGGTCCGCGTGGAGACCACCAAGGAGCGCAGCATCTTCACTGTGGAGGGAGCGGAGAAGGAAGACGAGGGCGTCTACACAGTCACTGTGAAGAACCCAGTGGGCGAGGACCAGGTCAACCTCACAGTCAAGGTCATCGGTGAGGCTGGCCGGGGCGCAGGTTGAAGAACACAGAGGGACAGCCCGGGGCGGTGACGCTTGCCACAGAGCAGACCTCACCGAGCAGGGCAATGAATGAATGGGCACGTTTTTCTGCCTGCCAGGCACCCTGGCCTGGAGGGGACACATCCCACAGATGTCCCGTGACACTGGGTCCCTGAGCTGAGCACTGAGCGAGGCGCAGTTCTTTGCTGGTGTGGGGGCATGGGGTGTGTGTGTGTTGGAGGGCCGAGCCTTTAGGAGGCTGAGAAGATGGTGGTGACCCGCATCCCAGGGAGAGGGGACAGCTGTGCAAAGGCAGGGAGGTGGAGAGGGTCCCTTGCGTGTGGCGATGAATGAAAGGGTTCCGTGTGCGTGCAGGACCCGCGCAGGGGGGACGGGGGACTGGCAGCCACAGGGAATGCGTTCTAAAAGATCACTCTGACTGGGGGGGCCCGCCAGACGGGCCAGACCCCCCCGCGGCCCCCCAGATCAGCAACGTGGGCGAGGACTGCTGTACCGTGCGGTGGGAGCCGCCTGCCTACGATGGAGGACAGCCGGTGCTGGGTGAGCGCGCGGGCAGAGCCAGGGCAGGGCCTCGGGGTGCCTGGACCCCACCCGAGCCCCGCCTCCCCCTCGCCAGGCTACATCCTGGAGCGCAAGAAGAAGAAGAGCTACCGCTGGATGCGGCTGAACTTCGACCTGCTGCGGGAGCTGACCCACGAGGCGCGGCGCATGATCGAGGGCGTGGTGTACGAGATGCGCGTCTACGCGGTCAACGCCATCGGCATGTCCAGGCCCAGCCCTGCCTCCCAGCCCTTCATGCCTATCGGTGAGCCTGCCTGGCCTGGCGGGTCAATGGGCTCCCAGAATAGCAGCCGCTCCGCGGAGGCCGCCATGCTGGGCAGTCACAGCCACGGTCCTCTTCAGTCTTCCAGAAGGAGTGATCCATCTCCTTTTACAGACGAGCTCAGAGAAGTTACACGGTCACCCCGTGGTGGGGGCGCAGCTGACACGCACCCTCACTCTGGGTTCACTTTCAGGCTTCACTGTTCACATCTGCACGTGGGGCTGGTGCACAGCCTGCCGCAGAGCTGCCATTGGGGAGGAATGTAGGGCTCCCGCACACACATGCCGGCCATCCCATTCCCGCGCCCTGCAGCCCAGGGCTGTCATACGTGGGACAGAACAAGGGCAGTGGGTACCTGAAGGAAAGAGCCCTGGACTGGGCCAGTCAGTGGCGTGGTGGTTAAGATACTGTATCTCACATGGCTGGTGTGTGGGGTTCAAGTCCCAAACCTGGTGGTTTGAAAAACACTCTGGGCACATGCACGTATGTGCCCGAAATCGCAAGAGGAGATGGAGGAGAAAGGATTGCGGCATGGCCATCCCTCCTGGTAGGTGCTTTTTCACTTTCCCTCTCTCTGGCTCTCGGTGGTGAGCACAAGCTCCCTGTAGCAAAGAAAAGAGAGAGCCCTGGATCAGCCAGAGATGTGACTTGCAGGGCCTGCTCCACTGTCCACAGGAAGCCATCAAGAGTCACTGTCGCTCCCTGAAGCCTGTTTCCTCATCTGTGTGATGGGGCTGGGGCAGAGCAGATGCCGTGGGTGCGGTGTCTCTTGAGAGACGTTTGCCCGGCCAGGGTGTGTGGGTTGGGGGGAGCTGTCTGTGGCAGGGGCAGGCACCCCTGATCCAGGGGGAGGCACCTCTGGGGGCCATGGCAGGAACTGGGGGTGCCTGTGGGGAGAAGGGTCTGGCCTCTTTTTAGGGGGAGACTCCGGTTGGCTCAGCTGCTCGTCAACTCGACCACACGGCTCCAGGAAATGCCCATGTTCTAGAACATTTCCAGGGCTTCCTACACTGTCTGACAGAGGTGGGCTGGATGAGCAGCTGTGTTCTCTTGGATAGCTCTTCCTACTTCCACCTCTTTAATTGCTGTTTGTTGTTGTTGTTGTTGTTTTTTTTTTTTTTTAGAGATTTTTGCTCTAGGGCGCCAGAGAGACAGAGACAGAAAGCAAGAAATCACCCCCCTGGGGGATGGCCACGCTGCAATCCCTTCTCCTCCATTCTCCTCTCGGGATCCTGGGCATGCACATATATATGCCACCAGGTCTGGGACTCAAACCCTGGTTGACTACATGGGAGTCCAGCGACATAGCCTTTACACCAACTGCTGATCCCTGTTGGTTTGTTTTAAGTTGATCTAGGAACATGTCTTTTTGTTTTGTTTTGTCTCTGCCGTAGGGCATGTGTGCTCACCAGAGGAAGACAAAGAGGGAAAGTGAGAAATCACCTGCGGGGGAGAGCCACGCTTCAATCCCTTCTCCTCCATTCT
>NW_006160074.1:3827502-3832044 GCF_000334495.1 Tupaia belangeri chinensis | reverse complement strand
ACACACATGTGCCTGGTGTGATTTTCAATCCGCCGATATGGGACTTGAACCACAGTTGGCCATGTGGGAGCCCAGCACCTTAACCACTACACCACCTGCTGACCTGCATTTATTTTAAGGAGAGAGAGACACTGGGACTTTGACAGAGTCTCACCCATTGCGGTGCTCCTACCCTAGCCTCAGGGTCAGCACTGTGCCTGGTCCCTTTAGGTTGGGCAGAACCGAGCCCGGACCTCCCACGTGGCTTTGCTCACTGCACCCTCCCAGCAGGCAGTGGAGGGCTGGGGCGTGGTCTCCAGCCCCCCTAGCTGGTAGTCTTGCTCAGGCCCCTCTCTGGCCTCCTGTCTGCCCAGGCCCCCCCAGTGAACCCACCCACCTGGCAGTGGAGGACGTCTCTGACACCACCGTCTCCCTCAAGTGGCGGCCCCCGGAGCGCGAGGGAGCAGGAGGCCTGCACGGCTACAGCGTGGAGTATTGCCGGGAGGGGGGTGAGTGCCCCACCCCACCCAGCACCTGTCCCCAGGGCGGGCCCAGGCAGCATCAAATGGGCGGGTGTCAGTGGTGTCCACGGTGACGCAGCTGTGCCTTGCCTCCCCGCCCTCGCCGCAGGCTCAGAGTGGGTGGCCGCAGTGCAGGGTCTGACGGAGCGCACGTCCATGCTGGTGAAGGACCTGCCCACGGGTGCCCGGCTGCTCTTCCGCGTGCGGGCGCACAACGTGGCCGGACCCGGGGCCCCTGTCTCCACCAAGGAGCCCGTGACGGTGCAGGAGATACTGTGTGAGTGCTCCTGGTGCAGTCACAGACCTGTCATCGACACCCAGGACCCTGGCATCCCTGCCCGGGGGAGGGGTCGCATGCCAGGCGGGGCTGGAGGGGTCGGAGCCTTCATTCACGCCGCGGCTCTGGTGCAGGTTTGGAGAGGTGTCTCAGGTTCTCCAGTCTGGAACACAGCTTGGTCTCCAAGCTCTGTCCTATGGACCCCTCAGTTCCAGTGGTGGCCGTCGTCCCTGTCCTAAGGACTGAGCAGTGAGGCCAGCTGGGGTCAGATCGGTCCGGCCGAGAGCTGCCCCATCCCTCTGTCCTTCACCCTAACAAAGGGTTAATCCCAAGGCATTGGTTCTCAGGAGTCGGAAAGAGGCAGCGAACTGGGGTGGGCGCAGCCCTGGCAACGGGTCTGGGAGACTCGGGGTGCACTCTGGCCCCATGTCCTGTGTGGCCTCAAGTCTCTGCTCACCCTCTCTGATTCCTGCGTCCTGAGGGGGGTGGCAAGGCTGGCCAGGCAGCCTTTCCCTGAGTGGCAGCTCCTGGCCACGCCCCAGGAGAGAGCCCTGGCGTGCCTCAGCGCCATGGCGGGTCCTTGCTGAGCGCCCTCCCTGTGCCCACAGTGCGACCACGGCTCCAGCTGCCCAGGCACCTGCGGCAGACCATCCAGAGGAAGGTCGGGGAGCCCGTGAACCTCCTCATTCCTTTCCAGGTAGGGCCGCCCTTGCCCGGGCCTCAAGGGCGGAGGCGACAGTGTGCTGTCCGCATCCAGCAGGTGACCACGTCTCGGGGCTGACCACGTCCCGAGGCCTCACCCACACGCTCCAAGCTGGGGTGCTGGCCAGCCCTCAGGGAGAGCCTGGCTCAGGTTGAGGTGTCCCTGCCCTCAGGGCAAGCCCCGGCCTCAGGTGACCTGGACCAAAGAGGGGCAGCCGTTGGCAGGCGAGGAGGTCAGCGTCCGCAACAGTCCCAGCGACACCATCCTGTTCATCCGGGCTGCTCGCCGTGCCCACTCGGGTGCCTATCAGGTGGCCGTGCGCATCGAGAACATGGAGGACAAGGCCACGCTGGTCCTGCAGGTGGTGGGTGCGTGGCCCTGGGGCCTCCTGCTGGGGCCTGGGGACAGCCTGGGGCCCTGACCCAGAGTGTCTGCGGAAAGCAGGTCAGGGCTGGTGGCAGAGGGCAGGGGCCCCTGTAGCCCGGAGTCCCTGCCCTCACTGAGGCGGCATCAGGTGTGCGACCCGGCCGGGTCTGTCTCTTGCAGATAAGCCAAGTCCCCCCCAGGACATTCGGGTCACCGAGGCATGGGGTTTCAATGTGGCTCTGGAGTGGAAGCCACCCCAGGACGACGGCAACACGGAGCTCTGGGGTTACACAGTGCAGAAAGCCGACAAGAAGACCATGGTGAGCTGGGCCCCCGCCACACCCCCGCCATGGGCCACCTCGATTTCCCGTGGTACCCTGGGCGGCCCCCACAGGCCCACGCCTGGCCTCGCTCCCCCAGGAGTGGTTCACCGTGCTGGAGCACTACCGCCGCACCCACTGCGTGGTGTCCGAGCTCATCATCGGCAATGGCTACTACTTCCGGGTCTTCAGCCACAACATGGTGGGGCCCAGCGACAGAGCCGCCACCACCAAAGAGCCTGTCTTCATCCCCAGACCAGGTGCAGTTCCCTAACGCCAACCGCTGGGGAGCGGGGGCCCCTTGGTGTGGCCCTCTGGGAACTGAGTCCTGTCACCCACAGGCATCACATACGAGCTGCCCAGCTTCAAGGCCCTGGACTTCTCGGAGGCGCCAAGCTTCACGCAGCCGCTGGTGAAGCGCTTTTTTTTTGCCACACCAGCCTCTGTTGCGCCGTCCGGGGCAGCCCCAAGGTGGGTGCCAACTGGAAGGCAGCCCTCGGCCTCCTCTCCGCCTCGGGGTTCCTGGGCTGGGTTCTCCCCTGAGCAGGGCCTGGGATCCCTGCTAGCCCCGTGTCCACTCCCGGCCTGGGATGTAGTGTGGGCTCCGGCTGGTCTCCAGAGCAGGTAGGTCACAGCTGGTCCCCAAAGGGCTCCTGCAGGTTTCCCCCTCAGGTGGTCTCTCCCCCTCCTTGCCCTTGACGTAGCCCAAGATCTCCTGGTTCAAGAACGGCCTGGACCTGAGGGAGGACGCCCGCTTCCGCACGTTCAGCAAGCAGGGCGTGCTGACCCTGGAGATCAGGAAGCCCTGCCCCTTCGACGGCGGCGTGTACGTCTGCAGGGCCACCAACCTACAGGGCGAGGCACAGTGTGAGTGCCGCCTGGAGGTGCGAGGTGAGGAGCCCGCTGGGCCAGGGCCTGGGAGAAGTGGGCAGCACAGGAGACCAGGGCAGGGGGCTGTGGTCCTGGCCCCGCCCTGGCTGCAGGAGCCCCGGCTCTGCCACGTCCATGCAGCCTGGGCTCCAGAGGGCTGGGAGGGCGCGTGTGGCAGCGTCCTTTCTCCTTCCCGGCAGTACCGCAGTGACCAGGCCGGCTCCCCACTCTGGCCAGGTACGTACTGCAGCCCCCCAGCCACGCAGGGCCCAAGGCAGAGGCCAACCCCTGGCCTCTGGTCCAGGGGCGGCCGTGACAACGTGGGGCGCCCAGGTGGCCTCAGTTCACCCGTGTCACAGGTACAAGCAGATGCCAGTCCTGTGTGCCAGGAGCCGGAGGACGCCGGAAAAGCCACCTCTGCAGGATGTGTGCACGCACCCGGGTGGATCTGGGCTGGGGCGGGGGCAGCCTGGTGGGCTTCTGGGAGAAGTGCCTGGATTTTCAGGACAAAAGTGGGTGGACTCAGATGGTGGCTGGGGACAGGCCCGGTGACCTGCCATGTCTTCTCAATACATGCAATAAAGACCAGGGCAACTGCAGAGTCAGCTCTTGTCCAACGCGCTCGTTGTCACCCTAAGGCCCGGGGACACCGCCTTCATCCTTGCAGTGAGCCGAGGGCGGGCAGGCATTCTGTCTTCTGGACGATGAGATGAGGCCCCAAGGGGAACCCTACATTTTTTTTATTTTTGGAGAGGCTTTTGCTATAGGGCGAGTGCGCTCCCCCAAAAGACAGTGAGAGACAGAGAGAAAGCAAGAAATCACCCCCCAGGGGGGATGGCCACACCGCAATCCCTTCTCCTCCATTCTCCTCTCGGGATCTTGGGCACGCATGCACACGTGCCCGGCGTGAGTTTAAGTCACCGGGTTCAGGAGTCAAACCACGGGCGACGACATGGGAGTCCAGCGATATAGCCATTACACTAACTGCTGGTCCCGGGGAACCCTAAATTCACAAGACACTAGAAGGAACCCGTGTTCCCCTGCACTCCCCCTTCAAAGGCGGAAACTGGGGGAGGGGGCTGCGATGGGGACGGTGCTAGCGAGAACCTGAGCCCGAGGTGCTCCTGCCTGGGCTTGTCCTCAGGGGACCCATGGTCACAGCAGCCGGGCAAAGGGTGTGGACCCACCAGTCATGTCCACACCTGCAGTGGGACTGCACTGGCTCCAGTGAGTCCGCAGCCCCTCCACTCCTGGCTCTCGTGTGGGCAGGCCCGACTGTCCGGCTAGAAACAACAGGAGCCAGGAAGGGGTGAGGCCAGGCTCTGCTCTGGCTTCCCTGCAGGGGCCCACCTGCCATCTGTGAGGAAAAGGCCAGCGGGTCTCAGAGGTGCCCTTGCAGGGTGGCGGGTGCTTCTCGCCTGTGGAGCTCCAGGGCCTTCCCACTGCAGAGACCTTCTGGGAGTGCTGGTCTAGGGGTGCCTCTTAGAGTCCTACCCAGTGTAAGAA
>NW_006160074.1:3795746-3827471 GCF_000334495.1 Tupaia belangeri chinensis | reverse complement strand
CTGGCTCAGGACCAGCAGGGGGTGTGGTGGCAAAGGTGCTGGATCCCACATAGCCCTCAACGCAGTTCAAATCCCACGTGTGTGCCCAAAATCCCGAAAGACGGGAGAAGGGACTGGTGTGGCCATCCCACTGGGGGGTAATCTCTTACTTTGTTTAGTGAGCGCACATGCCCTACAGCAAAAACTGGGGGGAAGGGGACAATCCTGGCCTAGAACCCAGTACTGGGCCTCAGTCTGCGGAGGCCAGGCCCACTCAGCGTGCCCAGGCCCGGGTTTTTCTCGCTGTCACACCAAGCTCGGTTGTGTCGGTGCTCAGTCCAGTGGCTCCCTCTAGTGGCAGCTTGTAGCACCCGGCACGCTGTGGGGCCCTAGGTGGCACAGCAGAGGGAAACTGCCCCCCCCCAGCTTTCTGGGAGCCCACCAGGCCCAGAAGGTGGGAGGCAGGAGCTGGGGCCACAATGTCCCAGAGCTTGGGCATGGATGACCTCATCTCCCCCCATCCTTCAGGATGGAGGGGCCTCTTCAGAGTCAGGCCTGGCCTGAGAGGAGGTGTCACTTAACACAAGGTGGCTGGGGAGCCCAAGGGGAGTAAAGGACATTTATTTCACATTCACACAGCTGTACATTTTCTATAAATAAAGTGGAGCTGAAATATTTACAATCACTTCTTGCCCCCCTCCCCCACGGCCGCCCTCCCCCTGCACCCCGTGCCCGGAGGTGCTGCCTGCAGGTGCAGACCCTCCCCACCCTCCCTGGCCCTCCGACAGAGCAGCCAGTGGTCCCTGGGACTCCATGGCCCCAGCTCCTCCGTCCTCCCTGCCCAAAGGCAAGGCAGCCCACAGGCGGCTGCTGCCGGCTGTGCGTCCTGCCACAGCTGCGTGGCCTCATGGCCAGTGGCCGGGCTTGTGGCCCATGGGCAGGAGCTGCCAGCTCAGGAAATGCACGAGGAAGCTGGGAGGTCCCACACCATCACCCAGCGGCTCCCGACTTCCCTGCCCTGCACAGCTCTCCTCTGGGGGGGCAGGCCCTGAGTTCCTCGCAGGCCAAGTGGAATCGCTCCTGGTGACCAGCTATGCCGGCCACCAAGGATGGAGCGCTGGACTCTTGCACTGGAGGGTTGTAATGCCCAGGACAAGGCCCAGGACCAGGACACGAGCTGTCTCAAGGATACACACGAATGGGCTCGCATTGGCCCGACACACACGCACGCACACTCTCGAGTCCTGTGGGGACAGTGGGCGGGTCTCCGGGAGCGGAGAGGGAGGCAGTGGACGGGGCTAGCTCAGCCCTGTGACAAGACATTCAAAGACACTCAGAGACACAGAACTGGGGACCATCGACCACGTGGAGGGACTGGCGAGGACGCACACACGGTCCACTCGGTCGTAGCAGCGTTGTGCACTGGGAACAGTGAGCGGCGACGGGCGCCCTCCCCGTCAGCTAGACACAGGCCGCGGCGGCGTTCGGAGGTCCTCCTCGCTGCTGCGGACCGCGGCCACGTAGGAGAAGAGACACAGCACGGAGTAGCAGATCTCGTGGGCCTAGGGGGAGAAAAAGCAGACGGATGGATGACGCCGAGACGCCGCCATCTTCGCACGGGGAAGACCTGCCCTAACTCTGGGCGCAGGCCTCGGGGCAACGCGGGGGCCCGTCCCCGTGGGAGAGGTCACCACACGTGTGTCTCCCAGGGCTGACGCCTGGTTTCAGCCTCAGCGAGCCACGGTATCTAGACCGAGGCCCCACTCACCCCTGCGCGCCCAGAGCCGCCCTCCTGTGCGAGGTCCCGGGGGAGCCCTGGCAGGCTGTGGCCTCGGGCGGGGTGGCACACTCACCATTGGTGTCTTGTACTTGTGGCTCACCACTTCTTTAATTTCAGGAACTAAAACCGGACGGGCAAGAGACAAAACAGAAAGTTCAAAACTAAAAGAGCCACAGGGCCATGCTCCCCCAGGCGGCAGCGCCCGGCACTGGGTCCCCGTCCCGCTGTGGCCTCTCTCAGTGGCTGTGGCAGCCTGGGCTGTGAAGGGCAGAGGCCGCCCGAGGCTTCGGCTGCAGTGGGCTCACTTCTCACTTGCTGGCTGTGTTCTACCCACTTGGAGAAAGCCCTGGGGTGTGCGGGGCTGGCCTCGCACTGGCCTGGTCAGCTACCATCCGGGACCTGAGGACCACAGGGGCTCCTCTGCATCTGGGTTGGGAAGAGAGAGCTGTCTTCCAGACTGTGCTTCACCTTGGTGAGCTCCCCGGGGGCCCCAGACTGGAAGTCTGGCCGTGTCAGACAAGTTCCTCTCCTCCCAGCCCCTACGCACAGGGTCCTGAGGCTGGAGGAAGTAACAGGACCACCCCCATCACTCCTTCCCCAGTGGCAGGAGCAGCCCGGCCTGCCTGTGTGAGGGAGAGCGTCAGACGGCTCTGGAGCAGACACCGAGCGGACAGGCGAGCACAGTGCCGGGGAGGGGAGGGGGAGCATCAGGCAGCCACACACACGTCCACAGCCCAGAATGCAAGACGAGTCCCCTGCCCCAGCCATGCAGGGCTTCTGCTTGGCCAGGGGAAGGAGGAGGGCCCCCAGGCCCAGCCACCCGCATGGCGCTTTGAGACTGGGCGCAGAGAGGCGCGGCGCCCCCTGGGGACTGGAAAAGGTAGGAAGAGCGCTGGCCACACCTTCTTCTGACCCTGGGAGGTAGAGTTAGGGAGACCCAGGATGGGCAGGGAATAAAGTCATCGAAGGCAGCGCAAGAAGCCCCGGGTCGTTCTCCTGAGTTGGAAGACTCCCCTAGGTATCTCTCTGGTAGGAGAGAGAAGGGAGCACACGGGAGAAAACCGGAGACCAAGGAGCCAGCAGGACGGCGGGGGAGTCAGGAAGGAAGGGGGAGAGAGGACCAGATGAGCTGGCGGTGCGCGGCCCGGGCTGAAGGGAGCCCGCCCACCCGCTGCAGGGCCCAGGGCAGGCCTGGGGGAGGCAGCAGCCGTCGCGTTACCTGCTGGAGAACGAAGGTTTTCATAGCAGCGATGAGGGGCACAAAAGAATGAAGCACAGACACAGCAGAACTCAAAGCCCCGTGGGCCCCACTCCAGCCCCGGTGCTCGCTGGGGGGCCTGGCTCCCTGCTTCCGTTCCCGTGCCCCCTGGGTGATGCCCCCTTGCTCCTGGCCCCTGGCTGGTATGCCTGTGATGCCCGAGCCCTGCCCGGCACGGAGGCCAGGGGAATCCTGGGTGGTGCCACGGAGGAGCACTGGGCTGCTGACTCTGCCCTAGAACCTTCCGACCACAAGCGGGCCTCGACCGACCTCGCTGTGCCTTTCCAGGACCACTTCTCAGCTGTCGTCTAAGGCTGCTTGCTCCTGTGACTGGCTGTCCTTGCCTTCGCTTGCACTTCTCGTCTCAGCGCTCCCTCTCCTCCCCTGTCACTCCTGCTTCCTCCTGACCTCTCTGTGGAGGGTCTTCATCTCCCTGGCCCTAGTCCCTCTGGAGCTCCGAGGTTTGAGTTACTGCCATGTGAGTCCAGACCTAAGAGCAAAATAGTGTAATTACCAAATTCCTCCAGGACAAAGACGCCTCGAACTGTATTGCACTTTTTAATGTGATTCAGCTCTATGAAAACCTGCAAGAGAGGGAGGGAGGGGGCGTAAGGCCCAGAGGCTTCACCCCTGCCCCACAGAGCCCGCTCTCCCAGCTACAGCCCCACCCCCACAGGGAAACCTAGTTCCCAAAGGGGGGACAGAGGCATCCACACACACACAACTCAAAGCGCTAAGAAGCGAAGACGGCAGAAAGGGCATGTACCTTCCGCTCCTGGCCGGAGGAGAAAGCATGGGAGAGAAATGAAGGCGTTAGTTTGAATGGTCAACCCGTCCCGAAGGCCCCGCTGCTGGCCCGGGCTGCCCGTCCGCACCCTCTGCCCAGGGCAGCGATCGTAGGACACTGTGCCCCAGGGCCCCCCGGCCCGTCTGGTCTCTACACTTCCATGCCTCCTCCTCCGGCGCAGAGGGCTAGCACGGCGCAAAGCTCCCCCAGGCTGTCCTTGGGGTGACAGGTGCTGGCATCTTCCTCGGAACAGGATCCAGAAGCTCCCAAGAAGTATGTGGTGGTGACAATGACGGCAACCATTTGCTGAGCACCTGTGCCTGAGTGCCACCGTGTCTGACACTACCCTGTGCACAGGTGAGGACGTGACCTGCCCGTGAGTGACGAAGCCGGGCTTCCATCCAAGCACGTCTGGACTCCAGAGTCCTGCCTGCCCTGCCCTGCAAAGTCCCCACTACCCCAGACGCACAGTGCCCTGGAGGGCTCGGTGCACGTCCTCACCTCCTCCTGCTGAGGGTAGGAAGTGGACCACAGGCCTCTCTCGTCAGACCGAGGTGAGACCGAGAAGTCAGGGTTTCCTGCCTGAGTCTGTAGGGCATCTCCTCGGGGGCCCGAGCCTTAGACTACAGACAGCTCGGATGTGCTCTGGAACCAGACAACGGCGTAGGCCCAGAGGGGGACGCTCAGGGCAGACGGCCTGGGCTCCCTGCTTCTAGGCATCATTTAGCAAGACTGTGTCTTCAGAATGGAGGCCACAGCGCTGCAGTGTGGTCACAAGCCTGCTGCCCAAGAAGTGTGGCACCTTCGTAGGCCAGAACTCAGGTTAACCCCTCTTGGACTGACCTGAAGGTCCCCGGGTTTGCTGCCACCCTGAGCCTCAGCCTGAGTATACACCCGGGGGCTGTGGGCAGCCTTTCCTGTTACACACAGGCTGCCCGCTGGGTTCCAGAGGAGGGACAGCTATGAGGACAGGTGGAGAGGGAGCCACAGGAGAGTGGACGGCCCCTCCCTGGTGTCTGCTGCCTGGCCGGCGGTAGCGTTCCACGCACGCGGATCGGGCTCAGAGCAGCTGGGAGAGGGGCCAGCACCATGGGGTGGAGTGGGGCGTGGTGGGCACTTGTGCGGAGCCTGGGCCATGCACAGACCCGGGAAGATGCGCTGACCTCAGAAGGGGATTAGCCTAAGGACGGTCTGGTGAGGAAACGGTAACACTGTGTTAAAAGAGCAAGAGGAAAAGTCAGCTCCTACAGTGGAGTCGGGGTGAGGGGAAGGTGGGTCCTGAAGGGTTCCCTCGGCCAAAGACGGGGCGTGAGGCCTGAGGAGCAGGGGACAGTGTGGGGCCACTCAGAGGATGGAGAAGAATGGGAAGAGTCGGCAGGAGAAGAAAAAGGCAAATAAACACACTCCAGAGAGGACGGGTACAAGCTACACACACACACACACACACACACACACATACACACACCGGAGATGCACGAGATCGGCCAGTCTAGACTCTCGAAGCGCGACCACCAAGCCAAAGCGCACCCCGGGGCAGAGGAAGGCAGAGCTGCTGCAAGGAGGGCCACGGGAGACGCTCCCACTCACACCGTGCCGAGTCCAACGGCGGGCACACGGCCCCGGCCCCCCAACTTCCCGCGACACCTTCTTGGTGCCTGGCGGTGGCCAAGGTCTTTGAACCCTGCCCCCTGCTCGCTCTCTCTCTCAGGCCCTGAGGATCTGATTCTCCCTCGAGTCCCTGAGGCCCTGACTCAGCTTGCTGGGGAGGCTCCGAGGGCCTGGACGCTGGTCCTCAGTACGGATGGGACCATGGGGCTCGGCCGCCTCTGCCACCCACCTGGTTGTGCATGAACTTGAGATTGATCCCTTCCAGGGTGACCTGCAGCAAGCCCCCCTCACCAGTCTTCATGTCCTGCACAGGGAACTCGCCCCCGAGCTCGGGTCCTGTGGTGAGGGAGGAGGCTGTCAGGGCTGGCGAGCCAGGGGTCCCACACCCCGACGCCTCGCCAGGCCTCTGGCGCTCAGAGGTGCAGCGCGGGGAAGGAAGGCAGGCTGTCAGGTCCCTCTCCTCACCCGGCTTGATGCTCTGCTGCCGGGCGGCCGCGCGCTCCATGCTGTCCTTCACGCAGTAGTACAGCTCCCGACACTGCGGCACGGGGGAGAGCGTCCTGTCACAGCAGCCTCCCGCGGTCCCCACCCTCTGCTCCAGCGGCCACGGAGGACTGGGGCCGATGCCAGGACCTCAGCGACCGCGTGGGCGTCCCACACGATAGCTGGAGGCCAACGTGTGGCTCCAGATGTCAACTCTGGGATTTTAACTTCCCAGCGAGAAACTCAAGGCTCGGCCCTCGACGCGGACGGAGAGCCTGGTACCTTCTTGGTGTAGAACTTGTTGAGCTGTGTCTCCGAGCCGTTTCTGCGCCACAGGCACAGCACCTTGGTCTTGGGGCAGTAGGTCATGTTGATGAGCTTCTCGTACCACCAGCGCTCGTACACCGTCCCGATGCTGCTCCGCAGCACCACGCAGTCGTCACACACCTGGGGACACGCACGGGGCGCTCAGCTCCTGCCTGGGCGTGCTCCCGCCGGGCGCACAGGCCTGGGGGCGGCCCCGCTCCCACAGCATCTCCACGGTCAGGCCTCCTGCCTCCTGCACGTGGCTCCCTATGTGGAGACACACACGGAGAGGCCGCAGGTGCCTGCCGGGACTGCTGGGGCATGGAGGCCCTGGAGGAGACCTGTGTGCCGGGCAGGGCTTGCTCTTCAAATCGGTCGGTGCTGTCCTCGCCTGCATTCCACAGACTGAGTGTTCGGAGAGTGGCTCATGCCTTTTTTTTTTTTTTTATTTTTGCTGTAGGTCGTGCACACTCACCAGACAGAGAGAGAGACCAAGAGAGGGGAAGCGATCCCCTCGCCTCCATTCTCCTCTCGGGATTTTGGACATACATGCACATGTGCTTGGCATGTTTCTCAAGTCACCAGGTCGGGGACTCACGCCACGCAGTCAGCTATGAGGGACCAGCTGCCTTAACTTCCACGCCACCTGCTGGCCACATGCCTCCCTTATAGGCTTAGGAGTCACCTCTGCCGACATCACAAAGGCAGGGGATTATGGCAGGCTTCCCCGAGGAGAAAAAAAAAAGGAGCCCATGCATTTTCTAACCCTGGCTTTGTACTATGTCCTATAAAAAAATATTTCTAGAGAAAGACAGAGTGAGAGGAAGAGAGAGAGAGGGGGAAAGTGAGAAAGTGAGCCACCAGATCCGGGACTCAAACCACAGTAGGCCATGTGGGAATCTAGAACTCTTAACCACCACGCCACCTGCCAGCCCCTATAAAAATATTCCCAAAAGTTGGTCACACACACGGCACATTAACAATGCCTACTGCACAAGTCGTGTGATACGGGGTAAGTTAAAGAGCCAAGTTCTGTCTGTCCTCTCTTCTTGTTCAGTGTTCTCCCTTGGGTGATCTTATCCATGCTTACAGCTTTGAATACGTCAGAAGACCAGGCAATGGTGAAGAGAAAATGCAACGCGACCCACATAGGCAAGGGCCTGGGTTCATGCCCTGGGACCTCCCGCAGCAGGCCAAGTGCACACATACCCAGGATCCCGGCCACCTGAGACTAGTGGTGGATTATGGCATGAAGGCCTTGTTGGAAGGGCTGTGTCTCTCTCACACAGGAAAAATAAATCAATAAACTTTGAAGGAAAAGACAACAATGACTGTGGGAGATGTTGTAGCATGATGGTTGAGAGAGATCGCCTGGGCTTTGATTCCGGCTTTGCCGTGACATGGCTGTCACCTGTGGAAGGTTAACCTGTGCCCACCTTTCCTCATGTGCAAGACAGGAAGAGTAACTTCCGTCAAAGACAGCTTTGTAGGCTGCTGTGAAAGCTAAACGGCTTAATGTGTGTAAAATCCCTAAGCCTGGGCTCCCCTCCGGTGAGAGGGAGTTCTCTACTTCAGGAAATCTGGAGAGGCTGACTTTCTAAAAGGAAAAGGGGAGAAGCACCCCGAAAAACAGCACACTCTGACTCCGAAGGAGTGATGTGAACACGACTCCCTTCTCAGCCACACTGGCATCCGTGTGTCTGCCTCAGAGTGCTCTCCCGCTGTTCGGGAAAACACGTTCAGAAGGCTGCGAATGTGAAATCAAGTTCAACCAAGCCAAAGGGAACAGGAACTGGTACCCATTCTTTCACCACCTTACACGGCAGTTGTAGCTGGCTCCTAGAATTACTTAGAAAAGACTCAGTTCAGAATTTTAGAAAACACGGAAATGAAGGCCGATTTCCTCTACAATCCTGGAGCAAGGCAGGCTGTACTCTATGACTCAAAAATCCAGATGCCACGAAAGAAATGACAGATTTGATCAGATAACAGTCAAAACCGCTGCAGAGCAAAGATACCACAGGCAACATCAAAAGACAGGGGAGGGGCTTGGCAACGGATCGTCAGACTGCCCCCATGGAAACCCGCTGGCCACCAGGGAGGAGGTGACCGTGAGGGTAACAGGAAGTACATGGCCCCACCTGAAGCATCCGTCCCAACACACTGCATCTGAAACTGATCAGACCTGCAGCGCAAGATACTAGGTCATATGAAATATGAGAGGCAAGGGGCTGGCAGAAGGCGTGGTGGTTAGGGGTGCTGGACACTCCCACATGGCTGACCATGGTTCGGGTCCTGGACCTGGTGGCTTGGTTTCTCTCTCTCTCTCTCTTTCTCTCTCTGTCTCTGTCTCACTATGGTCAAATTGAAAATAACTGTAATGAAAAATAAAGTAAAAAGGAAATAGTTTAAAGAAAAAAGAAATACAAGAAGCAAACACGTTAACATCACCAAGGAGATGCAATTAGTAAAAAATATAGAATGTGAGATACTCCACAGAGCAAATGACCCAATTTCTTCAACAGAATAAGTGGCAAAATGGGGGAGTATTTATTTAAAGATACTTAAGAGTCATATAGACCAAAATGACAAATGTACTGTCCCTTTGACCTAGCGATCCCACTTCAAAGAATTCTTACATATATACTCGTGCAGGTATGAAATTAATCATGCATGGTGTCATTCAGAGCAACCACTGGGGACAGCAAGAAACTGGCAACAGCCCAGGGGCCTGCATGTGCCAACTGGTGGATAACCACGGCACGGCCACAGCGCGATACCGCGGAGCTGTAAAAGGAAACTAAGTTCTCTATTCTGACAGGGGTTTCAGGGTGTTTAATGATGGAAGGAAGGTACAGATCAGCGAATACAATGTGTCACCTTTCTGTAAGAAAGGAGAAAATAAGAATATGTATTCTGGACCAGCAGACGGTGTAACGGTTACATCACTGGACTCCGATGTGGCCAACTGTAGTTCTAGTCTTGGAACTGGCAGTCTGAAAATCATGCCGGGCGCGTGTGCCCAAAGTCCCAAGAGGAGAATGGAGAAGGGACTGCGGTGTGGCCATGCCCCCTTGGGGGTGATTTCTTGCTTTCTGTCTCTGTCTCTGTGTCTCTCTGGCAAGCACACGGGCCCTATAGCAAAAATGTATCTTAAAAAAAAAATTGTGTTCTTATTTTACTGTTTGCATAAAAATCCACTGAAAGATACAAAAGAAACCAATGAGAAGGACTACCTAGAGGATGGAGGGTGGGAGACGGGGAAATTAAGTGGCAAAGGATAAGAATGCACACAGGCATCCCAATGGAAATTAAGTGGCAAAGGATAAGAATGCACACAGACATCCCAATGGAGACTCTCTCTCTCTCTCTCTCACACACACACACACACACACACAGGACATGTATATTGACTTTATTTATTTATTTTAATTTGACCAGAGAGAGAGAGAGAGAGAAAGCAAGCAAGCCATCAGGTCTGGGACTCAAACTGTAGTCAACCATGTGGAAGTTCAACACCCTTAACTACCACACCACCTGCTGGCCCATATATATATACTTCTAAGACACGGTCTTGTTCTGTTGTGATCCTCCTGTCTCAGCTTCCTGAGGTGCTGAGACTGTAGGCATGCACTATTGTTCCTGGCCTTCAGACTGGTCTGGGAATTGAACCCCCCTGTCCATGTAACCTCAGCCTGGGAGTGTCTTACGAATGTGCACCACTGCAGCTGGGCCTCACTGTATGCTATTTTATCTTGTTCTGATTTACGGACATTGACTACATCACGTATTTTATGTATAAAAGAAATGCTGTCTGGGGTTAGGCAGGTGGCGTGGTGGTTGAGAGGACTGGGTTCCCACATGGCCAACTGCAGTTCGAGTCCTGGACCTGGCCGCTTGCTTTCTCACTTTCCCTCTCTCTCTCTGGTCAAAAGTAAAATAATAAAGGTAACAATAACAAACAAAGTTAAATAAAATAATTCTTTTATTTTAAATTCTTTTACTTAAAAGAATATACAAACATTTAATTCCATTTGTTATTGTTATTTTTAATTTTTTTTTATTTTTAGAGAGGTTTTTGCTATAGGGCGCGTGAGCTCGCCAGAAAGACAGAGACAGACAGAGAGACAGAAAGCGAGAAATCACCCCCCAGGGGGGATGGCCACACCACAATCCCTTCTCCTCCATTCTCCTCTCGGGATCTTGGGCACGCACGCACACGCGCCCAGTATGAGTTTTAAGCCACCGGGTCCGGGACGCGAACTGCAGTTGACTACGTGGGAATCCAGCGACATAGCCATTACGCTAACTGCTGGTCCCCCCACCCTTATTTTTTTAAAAGAATTATTTTATTTAACTTTGTTTGTTATTGTTACCTTTATTATTTTACTTTTGACCAGAGAGAGAGAGGGAAAGTGAGAAAGCAAGCCACCGGGTCTGGGACTCAAACCATGGTTGACCATGGGGGAATCCAGCACCCTTATCCACCACACCACCTTCCATAGCCATTACACCAACTGCTAGTCCCTGTTATTGGTATTTTTTAATTGACGAGAGAGAGAGAGAGAGAGGGAGAGAAAGGGAAAGTGAGAAAGCAAGCCACCGGGTCTGGGACTCAAACCATGGTTGACCATGTGGGAATCCAGCACCCTTATCCACCACACCACCTTCAGGCCCCAAATAAAATAATTCTTTTAAAAAAATAAGGGTGGGGGGACCAGCAGTTAGCGTAATGGCTATGTCGCTGGATTCCCACGTAGTCAACTGCAGTTCGCGTCCCGGACCCGGTGGCTTAAAACTCATACTGGGCGCGTGTGCGTGCGTGCCCAAGATCCCGAGAGGAGAATGGAGGAGAAGGGATTGTGGTGTGGCCATCCCCCCTGGGGGGTGATTTCTCGCTTTCTGTCTCTCTGTCTGTCTGGCGAGTGCACGCGCCCTATAGCAAAAACCTCTTAAAAAAACAACGATGTGGGACCAGCAGACAGTGCAGTGAGTACATCGCTGGACTCCCACATCGCCGACCGTAGTTTGAGTCCTGAACTGGGCAGCTTGAAACTCACGCCAGGCACAGGTGTGCCCCAAATCCTGAGAAGAGAATGGAGGGAAAGGACTGCGGCATGGCCACTGCCCCCGAGGGATGACTGCTCACTTCCTAGCTCTCTGTCTGTCTCTCTGATGAGCACACACACCCTATGGAAAACACCTCTTAAAAAAAAAAAAAGAAATGGTGGAGAAATCATTATATTACCTTAATTATTTGTGTAATAATCTGACAATTTAATGGTAAACGAATCATGAAGATAAAGAAGATAAACGGGAAAAATATTCTAGCATCCTTGCAGGAGTTCCTCGTGATTCTCAAATATCCTTGGAGCCCCCAGCATGAACCAGCGCCTACCTCCATGAAAAAGATATCTCCGTTTGTGTCTGTGCCTGCATGCACCACGAACGTCTGCTTCTTCATGTGCCGGCTGCCGCTGGAGCGGATGGAGAGATCACGTCCATTCTGGGAGAAGAGATTTTTTAAATAAGGACATTCATAGATCCCTCTTATCCCTCTTAAGGCTCGGGGCCAAAGGAACTAGCAGTTAGCATAATGGCTATGTTGCTGGAGTCCCCTGTAATTGACCGCGGTTCGCGTCCCGGACCCGGTGGCTTAGAACTCATGCCGGGCGCGTGAGCGTGCGTGCCCAAGATCCCGAGAGGAGAATGGAGAAGAAGGGATTGCGGTGTGCCGCCCACCCCAGGGGGTGATTTCTCGCTTTCTGTCTCTCTGTCTGTCTGTCTGGCAAGTGCACGCACCCTACAGCAAAACCAAAAAAAAAAAAAAAAAAAGAAGGCTGGGGGCCAAGAATCCCCTGTTCAGCAATTAAACTTGGATCGCCTTCCTTAGCACGCACTGTCTTATCTCTGGCTACTGGCTACCAGGGAAGTGTTCTCAGGCATTTTGGTCTCAGGACCCCGGTACCTCTAAAAAATTATTAGAGATCCCAAAGAACTAACTAACTTCCTTCCTTCATTTATTTATGGAGAGGTTTTTGCTATAGGGCGTGTGTGTGTGCCAGAATGAGAGAGAGAGACAGACAGAAAGAGAGAAATCACCCCCCAGCAGGGATGGCCAGGCCGCAATCCTTTCTCCTCCATTCTCCTCTCGGGATCTTGGGCACGCACGCACATGCGCCCGGCATGAGTTTAAGCCACTGAGTCCGGGACTCATACTGCAGTCGACTACATGGGAGTCCAGCGACATAGCCTTATGCCAACTACTGGTCCCCCAAAGAACTTTTATTTATGTGAGTTACATTTATTTATAGGTATTTACCATTCTAAAAATTAAAACGGAAAAAAATGTAAATGTTTATGAATTTATTTAAAAATATTTCATTAATAATAATCCATTACATGGTCATATAAATGACGTGCTTTTCTGTAAAACAGAGACATTTCCAGGCCAGCCAGTGGGATGGTAGCGAAGGTGGCTGGATCCCCACACAGCCAACTGTGTGATTAAAGCCTCAGACCCGGTGGCTTGACAAATACACTGGCATATGTGTACATGTACCTAAAATCCTTACGGGAGAAATGGAGAAGGGAATGCACCATGGCCATTCCCCCTGGGGTAAGTGTACACACTCTGTAGCAAAATTTAAAAAAAGAAAGAAAGAAAGAAAGAACTCTGCTTCTAAAACAAACAGAAAATGAACAGTGGCACTGTTTTACATTTTTGCAAATCTCTTTAATGTTTAGCTTAACAGAAAATAGCTGCCTTCTCCTATCTGTCTCTTCACTCCACTTGTTGCATATGCTGCTCTGTTTTCAATCAACGAAGAAAATCTGCCTTCAGAGTATGTATTTGGTAAAAGGAGGAGGGTTTAACCTGTTCAGACAACTACGTGTATTCTCCTTTGATACAATACCAGAACTTGGAAGTATTAGTTTCTTTAAGTTAGTTGCAATGTGGAATCTGAAAACACTATCAACAAACATTTTATACTATTATGTTAAAAATTAATTTGGGGGGACCAGCTGTTAGCGTAATGGCTATGTTGCTGAACTTCCACATAGTCGACTGTGGTTCGAGTCCCAGACCCGGTGGCTTAAAGTCACGCTGGGCACATATGCATGCGTGCCCAAGATCCCGAGAAGAGAATGGAGGAAAGGGATTATGGCGTGGCCATCCCCCCTGGGGGGTGATTTCTCGCTTTCTGTCTTTCTGTCTCTCTGTCTCTGTCTTTCTGGTGAGTGCACATGCCCTACAGCAAAACCCTCTCAAAAAAAAAAAAAAATTCTTGTGGGTGGCCAGCAGGTGGCATGGTGGTGTAGACGCTGGAATCCCACATGATGGACTGCAGTTTGAGTCCTGGACCTGGCAGCTTGCTCGCGCTCTCTCTCTCTGCCCAAATTAAATATAGTAACAATAAAAGGCAATAAATAAAATAATTACTTTCTTTTCTGAGAGAGATTTTTGTTATAGGGCACGTGTGCTCACCAGAGAGAAAAAGAGACAGAAATAAAAAGCAAGAAATCATCCCCCAGGGGAGATGGGCATGCTGCAATCCCTTCTCCATCCTCCTCCCAGGATCTTGGACACGTACACAATGCGCCCAGCTGATTTTCAAGCCAGCGGGTCTGTGACTCGGTCCGTGACTCCAGCTGCAGTTGGCCATGTGGGAGTCTAATGATGTACTTGCTGCAGCATCTGCTGGTCCCTAAATAAATCTTAAAGTCATTTGGACATTACATTCCACCTCACACTGAGTGCCACACTTGGATATGCAACATCACACGTCGGCTCAGCAACGCACGCAGCTTCTCCGAAGGCCGACATGTTCTATTGTGCGATTCAAAAACACACATTCATTAATGTCACCACCAATCTCATTTTAAAAAGTCCAAAATGTGGGACCAGCAGATGGTGTAATGGCTATGTCACTGGATTCCCATCTGGTCAGCCACGGTTCAAGTCCCGGACCCGGTGGCTTAAACTCACACCAGGAGTGCGTGCGTGCGTGCCCAAGATCCTGAGAGGAGAATGGAGGAGAAAGGATTGCGGTGTGGCCACCCCCCTGAGGGGTGATTTCTCGCTTTCTGTCTCTCTGTCTTTCCAGTGAGTTCATGTGCCCTACAGTAAAAAACTTCAAAAAAAAAAAAAAGTCTGAAATGTTTTTCTGTTAAAGTCTATTATCACAGACAAGTACCTGCCATTTGTTTTCCTTGAAACGTTTGCCTCACGTTAGTAACATTAGAGAAAATATCTTCCAACTATTCAATTCCGAATAACCAAGTTGTTAGTTACTCTTTCAAGTAAAATGGCATTCCTTGAACAAAACTACTGGTTCACTTAGCAACTCAAACTGTTGCAAACTGCTTTTTCTCAAATCAACCATAATTATGGGGCCAAGAGGTAGCCTGGTAGTTGGGGTGCTAGACTCCCACATGGCCAACTGTGGTTCGAGTCCTGGACCTGGAGGCTTGCTTTCTCACCCTTTTGCTCTCTGCTCAAATTGAATAATAATACTGAATAAAATTAAATAATTCTTTTAAAAAAATAATTGCAGCAGAAATGCTTTACGTATATGTCTAATGTCTCATATCTAATATTAATATCAATGGGAAGCATATATAAAACAAAAGAATATTGAAATGTATAATAACCCAAAAACAAATGATGTATGACCAATAATCAGTGATGGATATTTAATAAAACTAATGGTTTTCTCTGCCTCGTCCAGGACACTCGTTAGCGAAACTGGCCTCTGTAAACCTAGAGTGCCCTGCTGTAAGGAGCACGACCGGCTGCCAGCGTGCTTTGGGGCCTTGGCCTTCCTCCGTGTTTACGCACCAGCAGCTTTGTCCCCCGCTGCTTTGTACTAAGTGCAAATGCCAACCCGGTGGAAAGGCCAGTAACACCTCGGGGTGATGACGAAAACGGTCTTCGGCTGAGGGTCCTCAGCGCCGCGGGAAGGACGCACGGCGGAAGTGCTGCACCACGACTATGTCAGCACAGAGGACCCAGATGCAGGACAGAAGCCCTAAGCCTTGTCCGGGTGGAAGACTCTGCCCCAGTTTCAAAGCGGGGAGTGACCTGGACTGTACAGTGACACAGGTCAAGGGATCTGTGGAGGGACTTCTGCATTATGCCAGAAGGCCCAGCCGGGGGCGCTGGCGAGGGCAGCCAGGCTCCCAGGGATGGCCCACACAGTGCTTACCAGGTTCGCCAGCTGATCGAGCACCTCGTTGATCTGCTGGCTGTACACAAGCCCAATGTGGGACTTCCCCATCAGGCGCCTCACCTTCTTCCTGATGTCGTTCTTATTGACCTGGAGAGCCACACAGGGTTTTAATAAGGGAGCTGCCTTCCTCTTAACTGAGAGAAGAGAAAGTTTAAATAAGGTTCCTGCCACCTAAGATAAGCAAAACTCGGGGCCGGCAGGTGGCACGGTGGTTAAGGGCACTGGACTCCCACATGGCCGACCATAGTTTGAGTCCCGGACCTGGTGGCTTGCTTTCTCACTTTCTTTTTTTCTCTCTCTCTCACTCTGTCCCTCTCTGGTCAAATTTTAAAATAAATAAATAAAGTTAAAATAACACAATTTTAAAAGAGAGAGAGAGAAGCGAAATTCTTAAAGACCAAATCACTGAAAATGGAAGAAGCTGTTCAACAGTGTGGAGCCAGCAGGTAGCGTGGTGGTTAAGGCACTGAACTCCCATAGGACCAACCACAGTTTGAGTTTGGGACCTGGCAGCTTGAAAATCACACTGGGCATGTGTGCGTGCATGCCCAATCCCAGGAGGAGAATGGAGCAGAAGGGACTGCAGGGTGGCATCTCCCCTGCGTGGTGATTTCTTATTCTCCCACTGTCTCTGTCTCTCCCGAGCAAGTGCCCATATACTCTTTGACAAAAATTAAAAATTAAAATTAAAAAAATACAATACAATTAAGCTGTATTGTGACAACGCACTAGGAAACAAAGCCCGGCCCTGTCACTAGCTTCTTCAGAAAAGTGGCTCTTAGGGCAGTGCTGGTTCAAGAGACACCTCCTCCCCACCCCCAAATAATACCACAACATTTGCTCCAAAGGGGCTCTAAAATCCCCAGGATCCCTCAGAGAACAAAGGAGAAACAATGGCCCAGAGTGCCAACACCAGGACTTGGCTATGGCTGAGACACCCGGTGACAGTCAGGGCTGTCCTCTCCCAGAGATGATCTCCCCGTAACTCCGGAATTCAGCAGAGGACAATGGTCCTTACAACAGAAAATGAAGCAAACCGACAGGACCGGTGGGACAGTTTCCACATTTGCTAGACCGATCCTTTCACGTTTAGGGAGGCTGGGAGGAATGGGAGGAGAAACCCAGGGGTTCAGTCTCAAAACGCCTCTCTTCTACCCAGCAACCCCAAATTCACATCTCCCCTTCAGGGTAGGACTCTTCTGTTTGCTAACATACTTCTTTCAAGGTGACAAATACCGCATAACTCAACCCAACTAGAACCTATCATTACTTTGTTAGTGGGTAATGGATTTTACAGTTTTGGAAATTCTACATGATAAAGAGCTGGTATTGAAAAATGAATTCTGAGTCATCCTTTCTAGGGTTTTAAAACCTACAATTGTAAAAAAAAATATTTTAAAATTCACTGCATTCTGCGGGGAGCTCTACTGGCATCTTAAAACTCCTTGGCAGAGGAAGCACATACAAAATTCAAAATAAACAGTATAGAAGAATCGATTACTTTGACAACATTCCGTAACAAAACAGCCTCGCTGCTTCAGATAAATGACCCGTGTGTGAACTGGCAGAAAGAGCTCTAACTTCCAGTCAGGAGGAGAGCCTTAGTAAGACGCTCTGACGGTTTCCAACTGCCGCAAAATATCGACCCGGGAACGAGCCTGGCCCTTCCGGAGTCAGAGGCTGGACACAGACACGGCGTTACCTTCATCAGCAGCATGTAGGAGATGAGGTTGTGCAAGAGTGTGGCCAGCAAGCGATCTTCATCATCCTCCAGTCGCTTCCGGTCGTGTTCGCCCAGAGACAGGTACCTAAGCAGGAGACCAGGCACGAATCAGCCCTCGACCAGGTGACCACAGGACAAACGGGGAGGAGGCGGGTGTGCACAGGCTCAGGGGTGTCCTAGGCTCCGTACCTGTCGATCATTTCTTGGGGACCCTGGTCCATACCCATCCCTTCCCTCTCCAACATCACAGCATCTAAGAACGCATCTTCCCAGAACTGCATTTGGTCCCATAAAGTAGAACGCTCTTTGCCTGTGTGGAATAAAGGTGATTTTTAGGGGTTTATCTAACATTTAAATAAAGCTGCTAATGAAAATGAAGAGTAAACTCCACACACACGAGAGTCATGACAAATTCCAGGGCAATGGAAACCTCAGTCTCTTTTTCCCCAGATTAACATTCCTGCCACCACCCCCAGAAGCTTCCAAGGAAGGCCCAGTCCCTCCCAAGGAAGACGGATGGACACAGCACACAAAGAAGAGAGGCGGTTACTTATAGAGAAGGTCTCCATAGCGGCATCCTCTAACTGGTCCCACATCGATCCTTTGTCCCTTCCTGCCAGTTTGTGAGCAGGAAGACCACGGTAGCAAGCGAGAGAGGAAGGCAGACGGAAAGACAGAGGCTGTTGAGTCACACCAAAATCTGATCTCCCCTAGTCCTCACCCACTTGTTAGAGACCCAGGAAGCGGCTCTTTTCAGACACACCAATGCCGCCTAAGGACGGCACTGAGATGAGCAAAAGGTCAAGCTGTGACTTGCTCAGTGCAAGCCGCCCCCTGGCTGAGCCTCCTGCCGGCTCTCTCCCCAGGGCCAGGGGCCTCCCCAGGCTGCTGCTCACCGAGGAGTCCCTCATAGAGGTAGACTCGCTGGCCCGCATCTTCGGAAGAGGAGAGCGAACTGGGCTCCCCACCAACTTCTCCTTTGCACTTGGCTTCAAGCTGTGGGCCTTCCCCTAGAGACAACAGGTGATAGGTCAGCTGCCAGGGACAACAACGAACAGGGACAAAGTTGACCAAGCATGTCATTAAGAGGCTCACACACGGGTCACCACCCCTCGGCAGCACACAGCACAGCACCTCTGCTTCAGCTACTCTACTTGCTTCTAGGGTCTGGCCAAAAGCTAGGAAGCCACCGGGTGGCATGGTGACTGACTTACTGGACTCCCACATGACCAACAGTGGTTCAAGTCCCATATCAGGCAACTTGCTTTCTTTTTTAGAGAATTATTTTACTTATTTATTACTATTATTATTTTTCAGTTTGATCAGATAGAGGGAGAAAGGGAAAGTGAGAAAGCAAGTCACCAGGTCCAGGACTTGAACCATGGTTGGCCACATGAGAGTCCAGTGCCTTTAACCTCTACACCGCCTTCCAGCCCCAGGCAGCTTGCTTTCTCACTCTCTCTTCCTCTCTATCTCTGTCTCTCTCTGGTGAGGCACATGCCCTATAGCAAACTGAAAAATAATAATGATAAATAAAACAAAATAAATGATTTAAAAAAATAGCAATAATAATGATAAATAAAACAAAATAAATAATGATTTAAAAAATAGTTAATCAGCCAATCTTGCTTTCTGTTACGTCTCCTTAACCATGTGATCATGTTCTCATTTTGAATCATCTTTCTCCTTAGTCTCTATAAGGCTATTTTTTTAAACAAACAAAAAACTGGGGCCAGCAGGTGGCATAATGGCTGAGGCGTTGAAATCCCACATAGCCGATCACAGTTCAAGTCCCGAACCTGGCAGATTGCTTTCGTGCTTTCCCTTTCTCTCTCTCCCTCTTTCTCTGGTGAGTGCACATGCCCTGTAGCAAATTAAAAATAATAATAATGATAAATAAAATTAAATAAGTAATTGTTTTTGCTATAGGGCGCATGCGCTCGCCAAAAAGACACAGAGAGATAGAAAGCGAGAAATCACGCCCCCAGGGGGATGGCCACACCGCAATCACTTCTCCTCCATTCTCCTCTTGGGATCTTAGGCACACACGCACATGTGTCCAGCATGAGTTTAAGCCACCAGGTCCAGGCCTCGAACCGCAGTCGACTACATGGGAGTTCAACGACATAGCCATTACACTAACTGCTGGTTCCAAAAAATCAGGCTAATTTCTGTAGCAGCAAGACCCAGTAGAAGGAATGCGGGGTTTGAAGTCACGTGACCAAGGTCCAGATGCCATGTGAACTTACCAGCTGTGTGAACTCAGGCACAAAGCTTTACCCCTGAGTCTCGTTTCCCTCATCTGTAAAAGGCAGGCTATAATACCTCCCTCCCAGGGTTGCTGTAAGGGTTACATCTGAAAATATATAGCAAGCGTTTAACAGTGCCTGGCACATGGCTGGTAACTGACGAAGGTTCACATCCTACCGCTTCTTACTGCCCCTGAGAAACAGCACCAACCTTCTCAGTCACTTCTGCAACATCGGACTTTCTGTTCGTTCAGAAGACTTCCAACTAGGTTAGAGGTAGAGACTATTACCATCTCACCACGTAGGAACAAAATAGGCAGAGAAGCAATGGATCCAGAGACATTGGGCAATACCTAATTAGTATGAGTAAATGCCAGTCTCCTGGCTCACAGCAGTACTGTGTTCAATGGACCATACTCAACATGATTGATTTCTTGTTAAAACGACCTTTCTTTGAGCCAAAACATTTTATTTACTTATTTATTTTACGGATTTTTGCCAGAAGCATGTGCACTTGCAGGAAAGAGACAAGATAAACTGAGAGAGAAAGTGAAATCGCTCCTCAAGAGGGATGGCCACGCCATAATCGCTTCTCCTCCAATCTCCTCCTGGGATTTTGAGCACATGTGCACACGCAACCAAGCATGATTTTCAAGTCACCGGGTCTGGAACTCGAACTGTGGTCGGTCATGTGAGTCCAGCACCTTAACCACCACACCACCTGCTGGTCCCTTGAGCCAAAAAATTTGGGTAACTGCCCTCAGTAACCCAACTACACAAAGCCTCCTTGCCCACGAGCATAAAATGAGAAAGAATTTGTCCCAGGAAGATGTCAGGAAAGGTAGCACACGGCTGGATGGCTTCATACAAGATGGATGCTCCATTGTTTTTATCTTAACATCCAGAATGGAAGCTTGTCGAGAGGATTTGAAATACTATTTCTTTGTGTGTGTGTGTGTGTGTGTGTGTGTGTGTGAAATTTCGCTATAGGGTGTGTGTGTGCTCATTGGTGAGACAGAATGAGAGGAAGAGAGAGAGAGGGAAAGGGGAGAGCACCCCCTGGGGGACGGCCACACTGCCGCCCTTCTCCATTCCCCTTGGGACTCTGGGCATGCCCCACACCAGCAGGCTTTCCAAGCCGCCGGGTCTGGGAAACCCACAGTTGGCCTTGTGGGATCCTACTAGCCCCCCAAACACTCTTACCAGAACAGCTGCTTAGGCTCAGTGAGAGTTAAGGCCTACTCACTCGAGACACCTCGCTGACTCTCAGTCCTACTCCCAACCTTCACTCCGGGAGGTCCCAGTTTTATGACAGACATATATGCACAAGGCCTGGGGTCGAGAACGAAGTACGTAATCTCATTTACATTCTCATCATATCTTCCGTTCTTCCCACATACCAAAGACAAGGATCTAGGCGCTCCTGCAATACCCATTCTCATCTCTGTGTTCAATGCTGCCTAAAGAGGCCCGTATTGGGCCACTGGTGGTGTGGCCAACAGTCGTGTAATGTAGGCAAAGTTCTTCTCTTCCTAAGGCTTTGTTCCCTCACCTACCAGAAGAGACTATTCACAGCCGTAGACTGAATTGCAAATTTCTTTTTTTTTTTTAAGAGAGATTTTTTTCTATAGGGCGCATGCACTCGCCAGAAAGACAGAGACACAGAGAGAGAAATCACCCCCAGGGGAAATGGTCATGACTTGTTCCCTTCTCCTCCACTCTCCTCTTGGGATTTTGAGCACACATGCATACAAGCCCAGTGTGGGTTCTTTTGTTTTATTTTGTTTTAAAGATTGTTTAATTTTATTCATTCGCTCATGTTTTTAAAAAAATAATTATTTACCTTTATTTATTTATTTTAATTTGATCAGAGAGAAACTGAGAGAGAGAAAAAGTGAGAAAACAGACCACCAGGTCCAGGACTCAAACTGTGGTCGGCCGTGTGGGAATCCAGCACCCTTAACACCACACCACCTACCAGCCCCTCATTCATTTTTAATTTGACCAGAGAGGGACAGAGAGAGAGACAGAGAGAGAAAGTGAGAAACCAAGCTACCAGGTCTAGGACTCGAACTGTGGTTAGTCATGTGGGAGACTCTGGCACCTTAACCACATATCACCTGCTGGTCCCTGGTGTGAGTTTGAAGTCACCGGGTCCAGGATTAGAATTGTGATTGACTATGTGGAGTCCAGCAACATAACCATTATGTCATCTGGTGGTCCCCTTGCAAATTTCTTCAGAGTAGAAATGCATTCTTATTTCTTTAAAAAAATATTTTTTGTTAAAAATTATTTATTTTAATTGTATTTATTATTATTTTAATTTGACCAGAGAGACAGAGGGAGGGAAACTGAGAAAGCAAACCACCAAATCAGGGACTCGAACCAATGTAGGCCACACGGGAGTCCAGTGCCTTAACCACCACATCCCCTGTTGGTCCCTTACACTTTTTTAAAAAAACATCTATTTCGTTATTTCTTTATCTGTTTATTTGTTGTGATTTTCAAGCCACCATGTTTGGGTCTCAAGTCACGGTCGGCCACGTGGGAAGCCAATGCCTCGACCACCACGTCACCAGCCGGCCCAGCCCTGTATCTTGAATACAGAACCTAGCACTTGGTAAAAGATTTCATAGGCGTTGTTCTTTGTCTGTTTAGGTTTTTGCCATAGGGTACGTGCACTCGTAAGAGAGACAGAGGAAAAGTGAGAAATCACCCGCCCAAGAAGGATGACCACACCACAGTCCTTTCTCCTCTTGGGATTTTGGGCACATATGCATGCCTGTCCAGTGTGATTTTCAAGCTGCTGGGTCTGGGACTGGAACCGTGCAGCGAGCCATGTAGGATCTAGTACCTTAACCTCCATGTCACCTGCTGGCCCCACAGATGTTTATTAATGAATGAAAACTCCACATGACTGATAGGACTAAACTACAATGAAACGCTGTGTTACAGGGCTATACAAACAGAGCAGTCCACAGAGACAGGTAGGCAGGCACTCAGTGAGAGCTCTAACTGCCCTCCCGTTACCACAGAGGTTTCCATCACTGTTTCAAACATGTTACTACACAGGGCCTGGGGCTCCAACCCGACTAGGGGTGGGCAGCCTAACTCAGCAGTGATTTAGAGAGGGCCTAACTCCCTTTCACCAGGATGTCAAAGGACTCTATTAAAAAAAGCCTGAAGAGCCAGCAGGTGGCGTATTGATTAAGGCAGCTGGACTCCCACATGGCTGACGGTGGTTCAAGTCCTGAACCTGACAGCTTGCTTTCTCACCTCTGTCTCTCTCTGGTCAACTTCAAAAAATAATAGTAATAATAATGACAATGAAAATAAATGAAATAATTTTTTTTTTTTGAGAGGTTTTCGCTATAGGGCACGTGCACTCGCCAGACAGAGAGAGAGAGAGACATAGAGACAGAAAGCGAGAAATCACCCCCCAGGGGGGATGGTCACGCCGCAATCCCTTCTCCTCCATTCTCCTCTCGGGATCTTGGGCACGCACGCACACGCGCCCGGCGTGAGTTCTAGGTCACCGGGTCCAGGATGCGAACCACGGTCGACTACGTGGGAATCCGGCGACATAGCCATCACGCTAACTGCTGGTTCCCAATGAAATAATTCTTAAATACACACACACACATATCCATTTTCCTTATAGCCCAAGTATATGAGGATCATCCGCTCCTTATTTTATCTTTCTCTCCTTACTGTCGTTTAACTTTTCATTCTTTCCTAACGTCCCACGCACATCTCCTTTCGTGAGTAATCAGAGCTTACAAAGATGGCGCTCGTGGCAGAGTTGGTCTCAATTTCACTATCAGACAACGTGCCCCGAGAGCCGGCCAAGTGGGCGCTGCCCTCGCCACCGGGTCCATCACCTGCATTGCTGCTCAGGTCGCTGTCCGCTCCCAGGGTCTCTCCAGAGCTATTACTCACCTAGAGGGAGAAAAGGTAGTGAGGGCCATTTCCCAAGGAAGGGCCCCAGAGATGCCCAGCCATTAGAGCTCCTTGCCACCGTGAGAAAGTATCAGAGTTCAGAGGAGCACCAGCCTCTGGAAGCACCTTCTTTGTAAGGGGAGCAGAGCCTGAAACCCCGCACAGACACACCTATGACAGGTAAACATCTCCCCTAGGAGAACCGTGCTGACCTGACGCTAAGAGAAGCCTCCCAGGAGAGAGTATCCTCCTTTTCCGCACCCACCCACCAAGATGCCAGTGTGGTGTTCCCCTACCACGGTGCTAACTTCAGAATCCTGACTCGAGCTGCGCATCATCACAGCCGGACTCACGCCGCTGACAGAGTCGTGGTCAGTCCTCTGAAACAAGGCACAGAAACCGGGCACGTTAGGAAAGCTGTCCAAACTGTTCTGTTTCCCTTAGAAATACTGTAACTTTCAGGACCAGCAGATGGCATACGTCACTGGACTCCCATGTAGTCGACCGCGGTTCGAGTCCTGGACCCGGTGACTTAAACTCACGCCAGGTGCATGTGTGTGTGTGCCCAAGATTCCGAGATGAGAATGGAGAAGAAGGGATTGTGGTGTGGCCATCCCCTCTGGGGAAGTGATTTCTTGCTTTCTGTCTGTCTCTTCTGTCTGTCTTTCTGGTGAGTACACACGCCTCCTACCAAAAAAAAAAAAAAAAAAAAAGCTTCAACTTTCAAAGGCCAGCCAGTGACATGGTGGTTAAGCTGGATCCACCTGGCCAACTGTGCAGTTCAAGTCTTGACTAGGTGATTTGAGAATGTGTGTACTGGGACCAGCAGATGGTGTAATGGTTACATCCCAGGGCTCCCACGTAGTCGACCCTGGTTCAAGTCCCAGACCCAGCAGCTTAAAACTCACACCAGGCACGTGTGCAATGCATGTCGAAAATCCAGGGAAGAGAAGGCGCTGTGGTGTGGCCATCCCCACCCCGGAGGTGATTTCTCACTTTCTATCTCTCTCTCTCCAGCAAGTTCATGCACCCTATAGCAAAAATCTCCCCCTTAAAATAAGAGAGAGAGAAAAAAAAGAGATCATGTGTGCATGCCCAAAATCTCAAAGGAAGGGAGAAATGGAGAAGGGACTGTGATATGACCATTTCCCATGGAGGATGCTTTCTCACACCCCTCCATCTCTCTCTAGCAAGTACACACACCCTCTTGCAAATTATGAAAAAAATAAAGAAGAGGAGAACTATTGTAACTTTTACTTCTCCCTATCCCTACTCTTCGGCTACCATTCCTACAAATGTCTTGAGCAACATATTCTTTTTGTGAATATCAAATACGTGTGATGGGCCGGCAAGTGGCATGTTGGGTTAAGGTGCTGGACTCCCATATGGCCAATTGTGGTTCAAGTCCTAGACCTGGCAGCTTGCTTTCTCACCCTCCATCTCTCTCTCTCTCTCTGGTCAAAGTGAAGAACGATAATAAATAATTATTTTAAAAGTAAATAAATAGGGGGGCCAGCAAGTGGCATGGTGCTTAAAGGCACTGGACTCCCACATGGCCAACCACGGTTCAAGTTTCGGACCTGGTGGCTTGCTTTCTCACTTCCCCTCTCTCTCTCTCTCTGTCTCTCTCTCTGATCAAACTGGAAAATAATAATGATAATAATAATAAATAAGGTTAAGTGGAATAATTCTTAAAAATAAAATAAAAGTAAATAAGTAGGTATGACCTACATAGCAGAAAAGGAAAAAAACACATGAAAAGAAATGCATGCATGTGATTAAAAATTACATGTGCAAGTAAGGACATAATAATAATACTTTAAAGAATTATTTATTTGATTTTATTTGTTATCATTATTTTTTAATTTGTTATAGGATACATGCACTCACCAGGGACAGAGAGAAAAAAAATTAAGCTGCCAGGTCCGGGACTCCAACCACAGTCGGCCATGTGGGAGTCCAGTGCCTTAAGCACCATGCCACCTGCTGGCCCCGCAAAACAATTTTTGGAGCTAGACAGTGACAGCAGTAAAACACGATGCTCTGCCAGGCAACCCCGCATGGGAAGGTTCCCAGCTGAAGTCTGGACGCCTCTGAGTGTGCCAGGCCGGCAGGTGCCACAGTCTGAGGCTGACAAAGGCAGGACTAGGTCCAGATTGTGTTGGGAGTTGGGGGGAGGTCCAATTTCTCTCCCTCTCTCTTTCTTGCTCATGGAAAAAATAAACTTAAAAAAATAATAATTTCTTATTAGTTCTACCACCCACATTAACTATATTACCATTTCAGTACATTTAGTATTTTTTTAAGAGAGATTTTTGCTATAGGGTGCATGCACTTGCTGGAGAGACAGAGAGAGATAGAGAAAGAGAAAGTGAGAAGTCACCCCTGGGGGAATGGCCACGCCACAGTCCCTTCCCCATTCTACTTTCGGATTCTGGCACGCACATGTCCCTGGCATTGAGTTTAAGCCTCTGGGTCCGGGACTCGAACCATAGTCAGATAAGTGGGAGTACAGTGACATAACTGTTATGCCATCTGCTGGTCCCAGTATATGTATTTTATATATTACTACATATATTTAGTAAATATATTTTTTAAAGAATTAATTTGGGGCCGGCAGGTGGCATGATGGTTAAGGGAGCTGGACTCTCACATGGACAACTGCAGTTGGAGTCCCAGACCTGGTGGCTTGCTTTCTCACTTTCCCCTTCTCTCTCTCTCTCTCACTCTCTCACTCTCACTCTCACTCTGTCCCTCTCTGGTCAAATTAAAATAAATAAACAAATAAAATAAAGCTAAATAAAAATAATTCTCAAAAAGAAGAACTACTTAGTTTTATTTATTTTTATTCAATTTGAGTGAGAGAGAGAGAGAGAGGAAAAGTGAGAAAGCAAGCTACCAAGTCCGGGACTCAAACCGTGGTCGGCCATGTGTGAGTCTAGCGCCTTCACCACCATGCCATCTGCTGGTCCTAGTGTGCATATTTTAGTATATATCCTTGGAATCTTTTAAAAATATGCTTTAAAAATGTGTATAGCTTTATAAAGAATTTCCTATATTTCAGTATTTTTTTTTTTGGAGAGTTTTTTTTTTTTTTTTTCCTTAGGGTTGTGTGCTTCCCCGAAAGAAGCTCACCAGACAGACAGAGAAAGACAGAGAGACAGAAAGCGAGAAATCACTCCCTAGGGGGAATGGCAATGCCGCGATCCCTTGTCCTCTGTTCTCCTCTTGGGATCTTGGACACAAACACACACACGCCTGGCGTGAGTTTTAAGCCACTGGGTCCGGGACTCGAACTGCGGTCGACTACGTGGGAGTCCAGCGACATAGCCATTACATTAACTGCTGGTCCCATGTCTCAACATTTTGAAAACACAATTTTTTTGTTTGTTTTATTTTAGGTTATTTCTCTAATACAGAGACAGACACTCTAACAGGGTCTTGCCATGCTGTGCTTCCCTGCATTTTTTTTTTTTTTTTTTGGAGAGGTTTTTGCCATAGGGCGCATGCGCTCGCCAGACAGACAGAGAGACAGAAAGTAAGAAATCACCCCCCAGGGGGGATGGCCACGCCGCAATCCTTTCTCCTCCATTCTCCTCTTGGGATCTTGGGCACGCACACGCGCCCAGTGTGAGTTTCAAGCCACCAGGTCCGGGACACGAACCGCGGTCAACTACATGGGAGTCCAGTGACATAGCCATTACGCTAACTGCTGGTCCCTCCCTGTAATTTTCCCAGTCAGCCAGACCTCAGGAGCATCCAGCCTGACCGGATGGACCCGGGATCCAAACCTGGGCCTTCCACATAGTTCCAGCATTGTGTGGCAGTGCCCTACCACACAGCACTGCAGCTGGGCCCGAAAACACAACGTAGTGGATCGTGACACTGTACCATATCACCCCAGAGCCTTCGCTATTCATCTAGGGTCTCCCCATGCTGTGACCCCTCCGTCTCAGCCTCCCGAGCAGCTAGGACACGGGTGTGCACTACGGCCTCCAGCCTTCATACTGAGCTGACTATTCTATTATTAAGTAGTTGTGTGGTTTCAAGCTTGTTTTGCTATTTTTTTTTTTTTAACTTGAAGAATGTTAAGCTGGCAAATAACCCTTCCTATTCTCAGCAAGATGGTCACAAACCTGGGACCCAGACGTCAGGCTGACGCCACTGTCCGCGCTGATCTGGGACTTCTTCTCCTCTGTCTCCCCAAGGTCAAAGACAGGTTTGAGGACGTCAGGCCCTGAGGAGGGGAAGATGTCTGTTACTCAGTGCACCAAGGCTGGGGCAGGCTGGGGACAGAGAGGGACAGCAGCACGGTCAGACCCGGACCTGTTCGGCCCCTCCCAGTCACCTTTCCAGAGCTGCCCTCCTCGGGACCCACTGGAAGATGAGGTTTCCGGATGCCTTAAGAACCAGGCAGGACAAATTAGACCTGGTCTCAAAGGACCCCACAGCCATCTTCCCAACCTGAGAAAATTCTGAGCAAATCGTCCTCACACAGAAAAGCTCCACAAATGTCTGAACCACAGTCCAAATCACTCAGGGTCAGCGCTTCCCTCATGTTGAGACCGTAAGGGTCCCCAGATCGCTCAGTTCTCAAACAAGTACATCCAAAGGAGTCAGAAAAGATTAGGCCCAGTGAGATGCACACACCAGGTATTTCAGTGGGCACTGCTATCCCCACGCCAAAACTTCCACATTTCAGAGAAAGACCACCCCCATTTCCCCCCGCCCACCCGCAATGGTATGGCAGAAGGACAGAATGACAGAAAGCAAGAAAGCGTGCCTATGCAAGCCACCAGAGTTGGGCAGCTACACACTCAACACAGAGGGACGGCAACCATCTCTGCCAACTATGCCCACAGGCCTTCTCACGGGGGGGAGCTTTCAGCCAATGAGGGGCGCTGAGGGGCATTCGTTCTCCCCACCCGCTCTGAAGCAATCGAGAGCCAAGTCCCTGGGGACTTAACTCAGCAGACGCCCTGACTGCTACGGGGGGGAAGCACCCTACAAGCCAAGTACCTAGGAGTCAGACCACCTACCTGCTTTCATTCCAAACACCCCCCCCAAGAGCAAAATTTGGGGTGGGGCTGACAAGGGAGCCTGCCCCAACTGGGCCTGGGGAGTTGGCAGGTATGGAAGACTTGGGAACAGGAAGGGGCATTTGTTCCTTACTCGGTTTTTCCAAAGCTTTTTGCTTTTTCACTTCCTGGTGCTTGTTCCATAATTCTACCCCAGATGCAATGCAAGCAGGAGAGAGAGACAGAGAGTCAGAGGCTGGTCAGACAGGGGAATGGACACCCGCCCACCCAAGCTGCTTCCGGCTCAGGCAGATTACCAATCAAGAGACACAGAGATATCTTCTTTGTGTGTGTGTGTGTGGGGGGGGGGAATGTGAGGAGAATCGAGAGATCCAATGCCTTCCCCCAAACTTACATACTAAAGACTCCAAATTCCTAATGCTAACCCCCCAATACGGCAGTGAAAACTCTAGAATGTTAGAGCTGGAAAGGCCCTTCCTGCAGCGCCTTCGTTTTTGCATGAGGAAACTGACCTAAGGGGGTGGAGCCCCTGGTGAGAGCCACGCACCTTAGGAGCAGCCTAAACCTCACCACACCGTGCTCCCTCTGCCACAGGAGCTGGGGACGGGCACTGGCTAGAGCCCAGGGAAGACCTCGCACACCAATCTGGACACTGCGCTGGACAGAGGCCAATGCAGGCCGGCAGGAGACATCCCTCCTTGTTGCTACCCCAGAAACCAACTCACCCTCAGACCCTGTGCCTGCCCTACCAAGAGACAAGGTTTTAGTCTGGGTTCTGGGAAGCATTTCGTACAAGCAACAGAGAACATGACGTGGTCAAGACGAGCATCTTAGTAGGGAAAAGCAGAGTGAATAGGGAGCGTGGTCGTTCTTCTCCCGAGGGGAACTTTGGGGTTTATTTTGTAAGATTTCCTCATTTTCCAGATGAGGAAATAGAAATCCTGAGAGGGAAAGTGATTTGCATCAAGTCATCCCTAGTTGGGGGTAAGCACAGGCCTAAAACTCCTAATTTTCAAACTGGCCAGTCTCTTTTCTTAGAACGTCGCATTAGGTAAGAGAAAACCAGGGCTGAGGAGAGCGCTATGCTGGCTGGAGGAGTGTGGCTCCCCTGAGGAGGAGACTGAGTCCCCACTGCCATGTTGTGGGAACTGTCAGCAACCACTGATGGCGGTGGCGAAGAGGTGCCAGCTGCAATCACTGTGCCTAGGGACCTAGAACCAGAAAGACACGACCTGGATGACTAGAGGCCAAGAAGGAAGTGAGCCAAACAGAGGTGACACCTGGAGAGCTCACCAAGGCAGCGCCCTAGTGGGGAAGAGGAAACGCTGAATGCAAACCAGCCTTTTTCTTTCTTTCTTTCTTTTTTTTTTTTTTTTTAACAAATTATTTGTTTAATTTTATTTATTGCTATCTTTTTTTAGAGTTTTTTTTTGGCTATAGGACACGTGCACTCACCAGAGAGACAGAGGCAGAATGCGAGAAATTACCCTCCAGAGGGGACAGCCATGCCAGAATCCCTTATCCTCCATTTTCCTCGTGGGGTTTTGGATACACACATGCACCCAGCGTGAGTTTTACACCATCAGGTCCAGGACTCGAACTGTGGCTGACTATGTGGGAGTCCACTGACACAACCATAATGGAATCTGCTGGTCCCTATTGCTATTATTATTATTATTATTATTATTATTATTTAGAGGTTTTTGCTATAGGGTACGTGTGCTCGCCAGAAAGGCAGAGAGAGACAGAGAGACAGAAAGTGAGAAATCCTTCTCCTCCATTCTCCTCTCTGGATCTTGGGCACACACACACGCACATGTGCCCAGTGTGAGTTTAAGCCACTGGGTCCAGGACTCGAACCGCGGTCAACTACATGGGAGTCCAGAGACATAGTCATTATGCCAACTGCTAATCCCCATATTGCTATTATTTTTTAAATTTGACAAGAGAGAAACAAAGAGAGAGAAAGACAAAGAGAGCAAATGAGAAGGTAAGCCACCAGGTCCGGGACTCAAACCATGATCAGTCATGTGCCTTACCCAGCATGCCACCTGCTGGCCCCTAAACAAGCTTTTAATCAAGTCAAGTGAAGAAGGTTTAAAGATGGGCTTGCTCTGAAATCTACACTCTGA
Source organism: Tupaia belangeri chinensis (assembly GCF_000334495.1). Classification (NCBI taxonomy): domain Eukaryota; kingdom Metazoa; phylum Chordata; class Mammalia; order Scandentia; family Tupaiidae; genus Tupaia; species Tupaia belangeri. Next base: position 3,796,955 of record NW_006160074.1, on the reverse strand, counting down.
GGTCCAAGCGAACAAATTCCAGGGCAGTGTACCGACTGGGTGGGCGAAAACTGCCTTCAGAGACCCAGAGGTGCACCTATAAACATCCCTAGAGCTTTCAAGGCCTCACGTGACCTCTCTACTCTGCGAAGAAATCCAGATACAAATAGAGGGACCGGGACTAGAGCTCTGACCCCCCGCTCTGGGACTCACTGGACCCTCTAGACAAAATGTCCAACCTCTCTGTGAGATGTAGGCGGGGTGGCTGCAGATGAAGCACAAGTGACAGAGGAGCATAAAGAAATGCCATCGGAAATGGACACTGACCTATCTCCCTCTCTAGACAGCAAAGCATGGGGAAGAGCAAGGTGGGCTTCTGGATGAATTGATAAGAAGGGGGGGTATTTACAAAGCCAGGACCCTTCTACCACACCAAACGCAGTGACACGTACCAATAGATGCCACGAAATTCTCTTCCTTTAGGCTCCTGGTGTCCGGTTCCTTAGGACCCTTTCCTGCAGCACTGGGTGCCCGAGGTCCCAGCTGGGGAACTCTCAGCTGCGCCATAGCCTTTGGGTCCCCCCGCCCAGACAGACCAGGATCCTTGCTGACGGGGGTACTGACACTCTCGGTTGGACTTCTCTTCCGTTTGTCTGGTTCTGAGGAAAAAGACCGATAGAGGAAGTCAAGAGAGAGCGTGAGTGGGAATTGAGGCACGGAATTGAGGTGGGAGAGGTCAGGACACGGGATGATGTAGAAAGGAAAAAAAAAAAACCTGACATCTTTCTTATGGCAGAAAAGTTCCCACCCAAGTATAAACATGCGCTAAAACACAAAAGGCTGACCGGAAGCACCGTGACGTTTGGGAGAAGTACGGTGGGAGAAGAGTGGGAGAGCTGTGGCGGCACGACCCCTACCTTTGCTATAGTAGTGGGTCTGGGCGATCTCCAGAAGCCCAAAGATGCTGGCCATGCCGCCCAGGCCCGCGTGGGCATAGGACTGCTCCAGGCTGAGCACCGTGCACTTGAGGAGGTCGAGCATGCCCTTGTACACCTTCCGGCTGATCTCCTGCAACAGCAACCAGGGACGACAGTGGGCAAGCTGCCTCGGGCACTCACGTCCCTCTCTGCAGTCGACTCGGACTCCCCCTCCCAGACACTGACCACGTCCGGGATGACGTCCTGCCGGGCTTCATCCTCTGACTGCACCGTGCGGGTCAGCATGCTCCGC
>NW_006160074.1:3790814-3795253 GCF_000334495.1 Tupaia belangeri chinensis | reverse complement strand
GCGGGTTCAGCTTGCTCAGGACGAAGACTCGCAGCTGCTCGCTCTCCAGCAGCCGGCGCACCTTCTTCATGTTGAGCCAGCCGACGCCCTGGCCGTCCAGCACGCTGTGCACCACCTCCTTCAGGAACTGCTGGTTCTCGCTGGGGGGGCCACACACCACGTCTGTAGGCATCGTCTCCTTTGTGGCACCTCCCGCTCTCACCGGCCCGGCTGTTGGCCTCCAGGGGCAACAGTCAAAGCCACGATTCTGACGTCCGAGTCCACCGCACCCCCTTCTCCAGATAACCTGGTTTACACAAGTCCCCACCACGACGGCTGCACCCTTTTCAGTAAGTGTGTGCCGTCACTCCTACAGGGGGACTGGGAGCTGGCAAGGAACGACTTCCTCTGCCCTCCTGGGAGCTGTCTCCTGCTCTGAGCGTCCCCACAGTTTTGCACAGCAATCACTTCCTCTGCCCAAAACTTCAAAGCAGCTGCCCGGTATTACCTAGAATTGCTGGCTCGACCTTGGGGCGATGGAGGTTCTCTTTTCACCGTTGGGCTGTGCTTAATGACAGATGACTTCTGATCCACTAAGGCCCTCCTGTTCCCTACGGCAAGAAGGCAGGAATGAGAGACCTCAGGGTCGCCGTCCCAGAGCTGGTGTCACAGCCCTGGGTAGCCGTGTTCTGGGCCCGCTCCTGGACGGGCTGGGTGAGGGAGGCGCCAGGCATCACGCAGAGGTAGAAACCAGCCATGGCAATGTGGAGGAGGTGGGGATGGAGGCTCAGGCCACTCCACATGCACCACGCCCCACGGGCAAGCACAGGCGTCACGAGGGACGGGGCAAGGCAGGTCACATGTGTAACACCGCTTGCTCCATGAGGAGGATGGCCCTGAGGCAGGCACGAAGATGCTAGGAAGAAAAAGTTCATGCACAGCTCACGGGCAGGACCCACCTTCACCACTCCCGGGGCCGGCTTCAGTAACAATCTCCATTAGAGTATTTAGCCCAAATACTGGGACACAAAATACACAATTAGTAGGTGCACCGCGATACCGCAACCCCGGAGCCCCTCACGGAGCAGGGAGCCAGATCACCCGAGCATTCTCCAATGCCTGAACACCGCGCCCAGCCTTGGCTCTCAGGCACCTCCGAGCTGGAGCCAAGCCGCCAGGAGGCGACCAAGGCGCTGAGAGAGACCACCCTTAAGATCGGCCTTCAAAGCCAGGGGCAGTAAACGTGTGCGGAGCCTTCAGGTGCTAAAGGGGCACATGCGTGAAAAATGGCTGCTGGTATTCACGGACATCTAGCACGAGGTCCAGAGCGCCTGCGGCATGCACAGGGAAGAGACCCACCGCGCAGATGCTGTCATGGGAAGGGGGCGGGGCCGGAGGGTGGGAAGGGGTGCGAGGGGAAAGTGCAGCAGATGAGGTGAAGCATCGATATGCAATGCAGTGGTGCCACTGCGCTGCTCTCCGATGCAGCCGATGAAAGCCAGTGCCGCCCCCTACCCGGCCTGCGCTGCCCCTTGAGGAGTCACTAGGCTGCACCCCTAGCTCTGATGTCATTTTGCTCATCTGTCCCGTTTCCATCCCCACTGAGGAACCTCTCTTAGATTCCTATGTTTGTAATCACTGGGAAGGGGAGTCGGTTAACGGACACAGCCACACAGGTTGTGTTGTCGCATGGGATGCACGGGTCTGGTTTCAAACCAACCGGAAGTGCCGGGCGCAGCTAAACACACCTGTGCTCCTGGCTAACTGGGACGATGGAGCAGGAGGATCACATCACCATACCTTGTCAAAAATACCTATGTCTTAGGACCAGCAGTTAGCATAATGGCTATGTCTCTGGACTCCCATGTAGTCAACCGTGGCTCGAGTCCCAGACCTGGCAGCTTAAACTCACGCCGGGCGCATGTGTGTGTGGGTCCAAAATCCCAAGAGAAGAATGGAGGAAGAAGGGATTGTAGCATGGCCATTCCCTCTGGGGGGGTGATTTCTCGCTTTCTGTCTGTCTCTCTCTGTCTTTCTGGCGAGCGTATGTGCCCAGTAGCAAAAACCTCTCCAAAAAAAAAAACCTACATCTTGCTCTATTTCCTTCTCGCACTCTCTCTCATAAAGAAAAACAAGAGGATACACATAAAGTTGCTTCTCACTGTACTTCTACTGTAATTTAAGTACTTCAGAACAATATCCTCAAAAAAAAGTCAAATAAAATTCAGAAGAATCCCCTCACACTGTTGGAAGTCTCAAATGAAATTCGAGTAAGCAGCAGTTAGTGTAATGGCTATGTCGCTGGCCTCCCACATAGTCGACTGCAGTTCGTGTCCCAGACTCGGTGGCTTAAAACTCACGCCGGGTACGTGTACATGCGGGCCCAAGATCCCGGGAGGAGAATGGAGGAGAAGGGATGGTGGCGTGACCATCCTCCTTGGGGGGTGATTTCTCGCTTTCTGTCTCTATGTCTCTCTCTGTCTGTCTGGCCCCCAAAAAAAAAAAAAAAAAAAATTCAAGTAAAGCCCTAACTGCCCCTAGAAGCCAAATGATTTTTTTTTGAAAAATTATTTTATTTAACTTTATTATTTTTTTTTTATTCTAATTTGATAAAATAGGGACAGAGAAAAAGAGAGAGAGATGGAAAGTGAGAAAGCAAGCTGCTGGGTCCAGGACTCGAACCACAGTCGGCCATGTGGGAATCCAGTGCACCATCCGCCAGACCTGAAGCCAAACAATACTACCTGGCCTGGTGACAAACCTCAAGCTGACAGGAAGTCATGGCAGGAGGCAGGGCTCTGTCACACTGCAGGCCCCCCACAATCGCTCCAGGGGGCCAGTTCCTTGGGGTGGAGCTCCCCTAAGCTCATGCAGTGGGGACCTGGCAGGTGACTGAGGGCAGCTGGTAATCTTGGTGTTAATCCAAGATTAACAAACCCCAGCAGCAGCAGAAGGCCCACCATTGTTACTACCCTACATGACACAACGGGACCTTGTCGAGATGCAAAGACGGTTTCCACCTGACGACCGTCACAAGCCACGATGCAGCGAAAGCAATGAGAAGCGCGAGGAGGGGCAATAGCCGGACCAGACGACTGGGCACCCACGGGGCCCCGGACCTGCCCCGAAGGCCAGAACAGCTCCTGCAGAACCCTGGTTTGGTAAAAGGAGGGCTGTAGTTACCTTTCAGACTGGGGAAGGGCGTGGTCTTCTCTCGGACACCTTTGGTGGGCAGCGTGAGGTTTGAAAGGCTGAAGCTCGTGCTGTGGTTCCGATACAGGCTGCCTATCCCGGGGAAGGTGTGAGAACAGGGTTAGCGGGGTAAACAGCGAAGCACTGTTCTCCGGTGACTCCTTCGAACATGACCCAGTTTGGTAGCTCAGATAGTCCCTCTGTATCTTAGAAAATATCAAGTCAAACTTGGGGCGAAGAAGCCGTAATCGGGACTGCGTCGAAGCCAGCAACAGCTTTCCCTGACTCCCTCTCATGGTAACGTCCACGCCTCTCAGCCACGCCAGCACAGCGTGGGGGTGCGCAGTGAACGTGGCTCTGGTCCGGTCCCTCCCTGACTCCCTCTCGTGGTAACGTCCACGCCTCTCAGCCACACCGGCACAGCGTGGGGGTGCGTGGTGAACGTGGCTCTGGTCCGGTCCCTCCCTGGCTTCTGAAAACACCCACAACCACAATGATTGCATGTCAGCGCTCTGTCTCTAGCCTGCCTCTCGTCTGTAAGTGATACCACCCCTCACTGATAGAAATACCCTCTAAACACAAAACCCAATCTCACCAATTTCAAAGCATGTTCATGAAAAAGTCCCTCACTGGGCACAGAAGGGATCAGATATACACTCATACCAAATTTTTTTTTTTTTTTTGGAGGTTTTTGCTATAGGGCTCATGTGCTCACCAGAAAGACAGAGAGAGACAGAGAAATAGAAAGTGAGAAATCACCCCCTGGGAGGGTGGCCACACTGCAATCCCTTCTCCTCCATTCTCCTCACAGGATCTTGGGCACGCACACACACACCCAGCGTGAGTTTAAGCCACTGGGTCTGGGACTCGAACTATGGTCAACTACATGGGAGTCCAGCGACCCAGCCATTACGCCAACTGCTGGTCCCCCACCCATACTAAATTTGACCAGAAGAGTTCCACAAAATATACTGGGGCCAGCAGACAGTGTAGCGGTTTCATCACTGGAGTCCCACATAGGGGACTACAGTTTGAGTCCCAGACCCAGCGACTTTAAAATCATGCTGGGTGTGTGTGCATGTGTGCCCAAGATTCCAGAAGGAGAATGGGGGAAAATGGATTGTAGTGTGGCCATCTCCCCTGGGGGATGACTTCTCACTTTCCCTCTCACTGTCTCTGTCTCTCTGGTAAGCGCACACACCCAGAGACAAGACCTCTCAAAAAAAAAAAAAAAAAAGGGAGACCAGCAGTTGGCAAAAGGGCTATGT
>NW_006160074.1:3776186-3790748 GCF_000334495.1 Tupaia belangeri chinensis | reverse complement strand
CTAAACTCGCACTGGGCACGTGTGCATACGTGCCCAAGATCCCGAGAGGAGAATGGAGAAGGGATTGCGGCATGGCCATCGTCCCCAGGGTGTGATTTCTCACTCTCTGTCTCTCTGTCTCTGTCTCACACGCGCCCTGTAGCGAAAACCTCTCAAAAAAAATTACGAATAAGTGTATGATTTTTAATTTAATGCTTATTTTTCAATCACTCAGCTATGTTATGTGTGAGAGCCTGAAACCCCCAGTTGCAATAATGACTGATATGTCCCTTTCCTTTTTTAAAAAAAAATTATTTCTTTCTTTCTTTTTTTTTTTCTGGAGAGGTTTTTGCTATAGGGCGCGTGCACTCTCCAGAAAGACAGAGAGAGACAGACAGAAAGTGAGAAATCACCCCCAAGGGGGATGGCCACGCCGCAATCCCTTCTCCTCCATTCTCCTCTCAGGATCTTGGGCACATACGCACACGTGCCTGGCGTGAGTTTAAGCTACCGGGTCCGGGACATGAACCACAGTCGGCTACATGGGAGTCCAGCGACACAGCCATTAAGCTAACTGCTGGTCCCCCCAAAATTATTTCTTTAATTCCATGTATTGTTATTTTTTAATTTGACCAGAGAGAGAAAGAGAAAGGGAGAAAGCAAATTGCCAGATCCGGGACTCAAACTGCAGTTGGCCATGTGGGAATCCAGTGCCTTTAACCACTGCGCCAGCTGCCGGTCCAAATTCCTGTCCTTTTTGGACTTTACCTGAAAATACTTGGTTTGGTATCAGCAAAAATGGCCTGAATTAGGTCTTGAACACGTCAGCCTGGCCCTACGTCCGAAGTTCTGAGTCACATCTGCCAGTCAGGCCCCACTATAGAGAACACGGGCATGAGAGCGCTCAGGGTACTTACTAGCGAAGGACATGATGCCCCCAAAGCCCTCGGTACTGTTGTTGGAGATGGTGGAGTTGGGGGAGCTTGCTCGAGAGTCGGACTCTGCGTCGGAGTCGCTCGCCAACTTCAAGCTGTTGGGCCGCAGCAGCTTTTGAGCCCTTGAATCATAGCGTACCTGTGAGCCCAGGCAGGGGGGCCTCGCCTTGGCAGTGAGAGCCTCACGCTACACGGCAGCCACCCCTCCCTGCCCACGGTGCCTGAGCCCCCAGGTCAGAGCACCACGCTCTGGGGATGGCAGGACCAGGAGAGCACTCGGCCTTCTCAGACTTCCTGATTAACCCCCGCCTGGGGCACACTGGCGTGACATCCTTCAGTCACCCATCCAGAAGGGATCCCCGGACTCTCACCGATTGCCACTGACAAGCTGGCTGAATCGGGGAGTGTAGCTTTCCCCCTGTTCATCATCGTCTTCCTCGGGGGGAAGGCCATACTGGGGCTCGGAGTATGGGTTCTCATAGGTTCGCCGGTGCACTGACCCCTCTCCAATTTCTGTCTGACGCCTGTCCACGTTCGATTTGCCGACGCCGGGAGGCCCAGTGGGGAGGGCCTTGGAGACACCCGCCGCTGTATCCTCCATCTCTGCAGAGTGAGCGGGTTCCTAGGGACCGTGTTGGACAGAAAGTGGTGACCTGGTGCCCAGTGACCTCTTCCCTGACAGGGCCAGTCCCAGGCCTGTGAGGTTCCTAGACTAGAGTGTGTGGGAAAAGGTCTCTGTGGTCTCCATGAATTATGCTTAGGGGGATCTTAGCTCAAACTAAGCCCAATGACCTTCAGAGCTTAAAACTGCATCTCATTAGGCTCTAGGGCCCATGGAGCGATGAGACTGTGAGGAAGCAAATCGATAGCTGTATCAGGCTTTCCTCACAGGGATGAGGCTCAGACCCGAAGCCATAGTGTTCACTGTCCACCCCCCAGTGCTCACGTACAGAGGCGGCTCCGTGGACGACGGTGCTGGGGCTACTGCTGGCCGTGGTGCTGGAGCTAGAGCGTGGCGGGGGGTTTTCCTGAGAGTTCTCGCTGTCCGGGCCAGGCCCCTCCTCTTCCCTCCGGTTCTGCAGCTCGTCGATCTCCACCTCGCTGGCATCTCCCAGGGCCGCGTGTGTCAGAGGGTCCACATCTGCCGGACCCCGAGGGAAACAGGGATGGACTGCCCTGTGCCTGGGCCCCAGCCTCTGCCCACAGCTGGCCCGCCTCCCCGCGCACTTACTGGGAGTGTCACCATTGATGTCACATTTCATCATTTCACTGACAAAGTCACCGAGGGATGAATAAGACGAGCTCGAGTCGTCATAGTCCATACTGTCACTGCCACTGCACAGGGAAGAGAAATGAACAGGAAAAGAATCTGATCAGCCCTAGGAGGGGTCCAAAGGGGAACCCTGAACTCAAGGCCACAGAGCAAGTCCAAATACAGAAGCAGGGAAAACCACCACCCGGAATATATTCCAAGGCGTCAAACACTGGCACCAAAATCCTATGAGTTTTGCCTTCCATGTGCTCAAGGGCAAGGGAGAGACTCCTCGCCTTGAAATTGGTTTCATGGGACCAGCAGCTGGCGTGGTGGTTAAGGCGCTGGACATTCCCACATCGCCAACTGTGGATCGAGTCTTGGACTTGGTGACTTGCTTTGTCACTTTCTCTCTTTCTCCCTCTCTCCGTGTATCTTTCTCTGGTCAAATTTAAACAAATGAATGAATGGGGACCAGCAGTTGGCGTAATGGCTATGTCGCTGGACTCCCATGAAGTTGACCACAGTCTGAATCCCAGACCCAGTGGCTTAAACTCATGCCGGGTGTGTCTGTGTGTGTGCCCAAGATCCCAAAGGGAGAACAGAGAAGGGATTATGGCGTGGCCATCCTCCCTGGGGGATGATTTCTCACTTTCTGTGTCTCTATCATTCTGATGGGTGCATGCACCCTATAGTAGAAACCTCTCCAAAAAACCCACAATGAATAAATAAATAATTTTTTTTAAAAATAAAAGAAATCGGTTTCGCGGCCGTGAGGGACTGCGCACCTGTCATCGGTAGGCTCAGAGTCCGAGTCCCGCTCCAATGGCATGCGCAGCGCCTCGGCCAGCTGGGAGTTGCTGTCGTAGACTCGGTAGTGGATGGGCTGCAGCTGGTGAGCATACCACTTGGGCTTGTCACCAATCAGGGCTGGGTCAAACATATCTACGGATGAGGAAAAGGACAGGGTTAGCAGCAAGGGAGAAAAGGCACAAGACGCATGAAAGAAAGGTAGGAAAAGGCCCTAACAAAACAGAATGGCGGGAGCAGGACAAAGGTTAGCAAACGCAAGAGCACAGGCAGTCAGGACGAAGGCCGGGGTGGGCAGAGCGAGGGCGGGTGCACTCACTGTTGTGAATCCGCTGGAAGGCATAGTTGCTGGGGTTAAGGATCCACTCTCCAAAGTACTCCACAGCCTGAGTCCTGGCCAATTTTTCAGCAAAAGGAGTCTGCCGGGGACGAGAGGCTAGAAAGGAGCCAGCTTGAAACGCCACCACAGGCCGAGGGAAGAGACGCAGGGTACGTGTGTGCATCTGAAAGCCCTGCAGCACGTTGGCGGAGTTGAAGAAACGGACCATGGCCACTCTGAGGAGAAGTGGGTGGTGAGATAATCCTAGACGGGACCCTGTCCCAGGATCCAGGGCCTCAGACCACCTCCCAAAGCTGCTGGTAAGCAGTCTTCCAACATCAAGGGGAGATTATCTTTTTTTTTTTTTTTTTTAAGTTTATTTATTGCTTCCATGAGCAAGACAGAGACAGTGAGACAGTACCCCCCAGTACGGTCTTGACACCGTGACCCATCCCCAGCTTCAGCCAGTCCTGGATCATGAGCACGCGCATGCCCAGCATCCTCGGGAAGGTCTCCAGAGGCTGGCCTGCAGCCCTTCCCTTGGGCCAGCCTTGCAGAATGTTGTGTTTTACCGCTGCACTTAAAGTAAGCCCTAGGTCTGGCCCCCAAGGGGAGAGGTATCTTAAAGAATCATCAGTCCCCCTTTTCATCCTGAGACTGATGAAGTCGTTTTGATTTTACTTTGATTTTACTAAAGTGGAAAATACAACCAAACAGCACACACGCCTTATACAGAAACTGGCTCAGGGAAGCAGTCTGTCCCAACGTCAGTGAGAGAGCAGAGACCAGTTTAAGGACTCGTGATTGTACAGTCCACGTGACCTACCTGGTGGCAACATCCACAGAATCCACGTCGTTGCCATAGATGAGGGGGTTGAATTCAGTGGAAGGTGTAGACTGCAGGTCACTAGAAGGCCTTCCCAAGAGCAGTGGGATCTCCTGGCCCTCGTGAAATTTTTCAAGGTTGAGGATGGGCTGGGTGTTGAGACTCATGCTGGCTAAGGCCTATGGAACGAGAAATTCCTCACAGTAAGCAGATTCCAGGACAGAGAGCCAATCGCAATTCCTAGGAGAGAGATTTCTTAAAGCTTTCTACCACACTCTAATCAAAAAGTTCTGCAATGGGGACCAGCAGGTGGGGTGCTGGTTGGGGCGCTGGACACTCCCACATGGCCGACCAGGGTTCAAGTCCTGAATCTGGTGGCTTACTTTCTCACTTCCTCTCTTTCTCACTGTCACCCTCTGTCTCTCTCTGGTCAAACTAAAAAATAAGTGAATGAATAAATAAAATAAAATAAACAATTATTAAAAAAAAATAAAGTTCTGCAATGATAAATCATGCTCATTTGCAAATCATGGCCAATCCATTTCAAGGCCTTCTTCTTTGAAATAGGAATCTAGACAGTTTACCTTTAGAAAACAGTCTGAATGATCCAGCTTTCTATCTTAAGCCAGCCTAGCTCAAGGGCACTTGATCAAATCTGAAGTCCAGGACAATAGTTTTTGTTTTTGTTTTTATTTTTTAAGAGGTTTTTGCTATAGGACGCATGCGCTCACCAGACAGACAGAGAGAGACAGAGAGACAGAAAGCAGGAAATCACCCCCCAGGGGGGATGGCCACGCCGCAATCCCTTCTCCTCCATTCTCCTCTTGGGATCTTGGGCACGCACACACACACGCCCAGTGTGAGTTTAAGCCACCGGGTCCGGGACTCGAACCGCAGTTGACTATGTGGGAGTCCAGTGACATAGCCATTATGCTAACTGCTGGTCCCAGGACAATAGTTTTTAAATTGATTTTAGCCATGAAATATTTTTCAAAATTGAAATTTATGTAAAAACTATGTGGAATAAACATGAAATGTACACACAGGGGTTCTCTGAAGGACATAAGGAACCAGAGCCTCCTAGGCTCAGTGTTCCCTGCCTAAATTAGCCCCTAAGAAGCTCTAGGGGCAGTCTGAAAACCACTGGTCCAGACCCTCATCACTTGTTACCAAGCACAGCAGTGCAGAATCTTGCGGCCAACAGGAGGCATGGTGGTTAAGGCTGCAGGACTCTCACATGGCTGGCCACAGCTCGAGTCCCAGACCTGGTAGCCTGAAAATCATGCTGGGCACATGTACATGCACGCCCAAAATCCCAGGTGGAAAATGGAGAAGGGGCTGCAGCATGGCATTCCCCTAGGAGAGTGATTTCTCATTTTCCCTCTCACTGTCTTCTCTGTCTCTCTCTTCTCCAGCAAGTACACATGCCCTATGGCAAAAATCTTTAAAAAAAAAAAAAATGCAGATCCTGATTCAGTATGTCTGCAGTGATTCTACACGTTTTGTTTTTAAGATTTATTTACTGGGGAGGCCAGCAGGTGGCATGGTGGTTAAGGCGCTGGATACTCCCACATGGCCGACCACAGTTTGAGTCCTGGACCTGGTGGCTTGCTTTCTCACTTTCTCTTTCTCTCTCATTCTGCCCCTCTCTGGTCAAATTTAAATAAATGAATGAATAAAATTAAATAAAATAATTATTTTTAAAAAGGAATTATTTATTATTATTATTGTTATTATTATTATTATTTTCATTTGACCACAGAGAGAAAGGGAAATTAAGAAAGCAAGCCCTAGGTCCAGCACTCAAACCACAGTCGGTCAAGTGGATGTCCAGTGCCTTAACCACCATGCCACCTGCCGGCCCCAGTTGTGCACTTTTAACAAGCTCGAGTGATGCTAATGCTGCTGGCTCGTGGACCATACTCTGAACATAGGGCCAGAAGACAGGATCAATAAACCCAAGGATCTTAGCACATACAAAAGTGTAAAGTATAATTCCATACATATATCAGTCTCTCCATCTCATCGGTCATACTCAGGCGATAATCAAGATTGAACCATAGCAAGTAAGACAGCTACGGAACATTTTGAACTTGCAACCCTCACCAAAGTCTGCAGGGGCAAGCGATTATGTTCCATCAGGGATGAAGCAAATGAGAGGGAGAGGGAGGATACAACACTACCCATTCGCTCCAAACAGCTATCAGCTAGGGGTACGACAGTGCTGCGGAAAACACACAAAACGATTTCTAAAGACCCTTCAAACAGAGAGCAGAGATTCCGGAAAAGAAACACAGCGCTATCTACTGGTGGTCCCACGTAGTACACAGAGCAGAAGGGAACAGAGCCCGCCGTGGTTTACCTTCAGGTACTGTGCTCAGCATGCAGAAGAAGAAAACACATCAATGGAAAATGGATGTAAGAAATTACTCAATGGACTCTTTGAAAAATAAAGGCTCTATAGGGACCTTGGGGTCAATTCAAGAGGACATGAGGAGCCAGATGTCCACACCACTCATGCCCACCTCACACGACTGAGAGCACGTGCCAAAGTCGTAAAGAACGGCAGACAGGACAAAAAACAGAAAGCAAAGGGCTCTTTTACACAGTGTCATTGGCGTTACAGAGTAATGGGCATACGATGAATCAGAAGGAATCTAAAAGGCTCTTTCTGAGATTCACTTTGACATCTAGAAATGGCACAGACCTCTTAAGCCCATCTGAAGGCAGAGAGTCGACTCTGCCGGAAGAGTGAAAGGAAACTGGCTTTTAGAACAGCTGTCTTCCCACAGCAATCCTACGGCATATGCCACTTCCCTTTTTCCGTAATTTCTCACGTACCTGCTTTAAATGTTTCCTCAGCTCTAATGATTCTGGTTCTGGCAGGATAGGCAGCACTTCTGCATTGGTGGGTGCAATCACCTGTACCGGGGAGAACATAAGACACAGAGCCTTAGAATCAGGAGCTCAGGGGGCCAGTAGGAGGCATAGTGGTTAAGGTGTCGGACTCCCATATGGCCAACAGTGGTTTGAGTCTCAGACCTGACCCAGTGGCTTGATTTCTCGCTTTCTCTCTCTCTCTGTCTCTGTCTCTCTCTGGTGAGCTCACATGCCCTACACAAATTTTAAAAAATAATAATAATGATAAATAAAATTTAATAAATAATTGTATTAAAAAATCAGGAGCTCAGAAGCTTCACTTACATAAGGGTTAATAACAAGAATGGGAAGACAATATTATCATACATATGTGAACACATACATTATATACCTGCACATAGGAGGGGACTCAAAAAGGTCCTATATTCTAAACGAATGATTTAATTTAGGGGACCAGCGGATGGCCTAATGGCCTAATGGCTACGTGACTGAACTCCCATGTAATCAACCGCGGTTTGAGTCCTGGACCTGGTGGCTTAAATTCACACTAGGTGCACGTGCATGATACCGAGAGGAGAATGGAACAGAAGGGATTGTGGTGCAGCCATCCCCCCAGGGGGTGATTCCTCGCTTTCTGTCTCTCTCTGTCTTCCTGGAGAGCGCACGTGCCCTAAATCAAAAACCTCTCCAAATTAAAAAAAAAAAAAAAAAGAATTATTTTCTTGGGAACCAGCAGTTAGCATAATGGCTATGTTGCTGGACTCCCACGTAGTCGACCGCGGTTCATGTCTCAGACCTGGTGGCTTAAAACTCACGCTGGGCGCGTGTGCATGCGTGCCCAAGATCCCGAGAGGAGAATGGAGGAGAAGGGATTGCAGCGTGGCCATCCCCCCTGGGGGTGATTTCTCGCTTTCTGTCTCTCTGTCTCTGTCTGGTGAGCGCACGCGCCCTATAGTGAAAACATCTCCAAAAAAAAAAGAATTATTTTCTTTAACTTTATTTATTTATTTGTTTTTGGAGAGGTTTTTTTTTTTCCTTGCTGTAGGGTGCATGCACTTGCCAGAGAGGCAGAGAGACAGAAAGTGAGAAGTCACTCCCCAGGAGAGATGGCCATGCTGCAATCCCTTTTCCTCTATTCTCCTCTCAGGATCTTGGGCACACATGCACACAGGCCGGGCGGAGATTAAGCACCGGGTTTGGGACTTGAACCACAGTCGACTACATGAGAGTCCAGAGACGTAGCTATTACACCATCTGCTGATCCCTATATTTATTTCTTTTATTTGACCAAAGAGGGACAGAACGAGAGAAAGAGAGAGAGAGAGAGAAAGTTGTCAGGTCCAGCACTCAAGCCACAGTTGGCCATGTGGGAGTCCAGCGCTCTTAACCACCACACCACCTGCCAGCCCCAATAAAATAATTCTTTTTAAAACATCTCTGCACTGAGAGATCATTTCTGGCTGGAAACTGAACCCCAGGAAAGCCATTAGGAGGTGATCTATACCAGGTATAATGCTCCCACAACCATGGCTGACCTACTGCTCTTGGAGAATGAGGGCAAAGTACTAAACTCTGGCAAAATTAAATCCTGTAATTCTTTGTGTCCTAACCATGAGCCCACTTGGCCAATAAAGTAAAAGTAGCATTTAAAAAAATTGTTTCAGTGAATCTCACAATAGAAATAATTTGCCAACTTAGAACTTTCTACCAATTAGAAAAACAAATGTCACAGGATTGGGTCATTTCTAGACCCTGCAATGTCTTAGACAAGAACTTCACCCTGCAAAACCAGCAAATGGCATAATGGTTATGTTGCTGGACTCCCACATGGCCAACTGCAGTTCGAGTCCCAGACCTGGTGGCATAGAACGCATGCCAGGCACATGTCTCCTAAGAGGAGACTGGAGGAGAAGGAATTGTAGCATGGCCCCCTACTGGGAGGTGATTTCTCATTTTCCGTCTCTCTCTGGCTCTCTGGTGAGCACACGTGCCTTAAAGCAAAAAAGAAAAAAAGAAAAGAAAAAGAAAAGAACCTCACCCTATTGCTATCCAGATCCACCAGCCATACATCGTCAGGCATTTTGAAGTCCAGTTTGTAGAGGAAGAAGCTGGCAGGGACCCCAATGATGTATGGGGTGGGAGCCAACAGCAGCTGTGGAAGAGACAAAGAGGATAAGAAACAGCGATGAAATATCGTGAGCACTTATCACGTCAGCATTTTCCAAGAGAAGGAAAAGATCCACACTTGCTTTTTTACTTTTGGAGAGGTTTTTGCTATAGGGCGCGTGCGCTCTCCAGAAAGACAGAGAAAGACAGAGAGACAGAAAGAGAGAAATCGCCCCCTCAAGGGGAATGGCCACGCTGCAGTCATTTCTCCTACATTCTCCTCTCAGGATCTTGGGCACACACACACGCGTGCCCAACATGAGTTTAAGCCACCGGGTCCGGGACTCAAACCGTGGTCGACTACATGGGAATCCAGTGACATAGCCATTACGCTAACTGCTGGTACTATACACTTGCTTTTTAAAACCCTAGAGTCCACATGTATTTCAAAATTGAGAACTTTCCGGATTTTAGAAAGGTATCACACTGTTTTCTGTATACCGCATCACACCTGCAGCAGTGTAGCCAGCAGTCTGTCATCATTAACTGTGATAAGCAAAAACAATATATTGGTTTTGCCACCAAAGCAGTTCAAATCAGTCAGATTTTGCAGACAAGGTAAATCAGAGGGGCCACAAGACCAGTACTGATGTGCAACTCCTCTGGGTACTGAGCTGCCTCCCTCAGGGGGACAAAGCTGGAGGGAGCCTTGAGACTCACCTGCTCTGCGGACGCCATGCACGTGGGGAGCAGTGGAATGACAGGAAACATATACTCCAGGGGGTAGATCATGGCCACGAACGCCATCACGGACATGGACAGTGCGTTGTAGTCTCGGGACTGTAGCACCACCTGCAGTCAGACGCTCCGTGAGGCTCCCTCTGCAGCACGTGGCCAGCCTGAGAGGAAAACAGCCTCCACGGACAGGCCGATCTCTGTCCCACCACGCCCACAGCTCCCGTTTGGTTTCCGCAGTCTCCGCTGCCCAGTGCCCCCTGACGCCGACCACCTCCCAACTCAAGCACTGCAGAAATCTCCCCTGAACCACTCCCTTGCCCTCCTAGTTCTTGGACTCCCATCCCAGGACCACTCGTTGCCACGGAACTACTGACATTTCCAGGTCAGTGTAACTAATCATTCAACTGAGTGGCAAACCTCTGACCGCATCCCACGGGGTCCCCGGACATTAGTTCAACCCATGTCTATTAAGTATCTGCCGTATGTGGAATCGTGTTACCTCCTGGACGCAAAAAGATGAAAAAGACCTATTTCCTGTGCTCGAAGAGCTGGGGGTCTAGCCTCTGCCATATTCCAAAGCTCTTTTTTTTTGTGTAAAGATGGCCTCTCACCTTATGCTCTAAGAGGATGCAGGTCAGCACCTGAAGACAGGCATCCACTCCCAGAAGTTCCAAAGGAAGGTGCAGTGGGAAATCCACTAGAGTAAATCGAGAGGGGTCTGGGAGAGCAAAGGTCAGCGCTGGCTGGAGCTCCTGGGGCAGGACCTCAATGTCTACTCGCTTCTGCCCCGAGACAGGTACTGGGGAACGCAGCAATCGATAGATCCAGGCCTCGATCTCCCGGAGGTCTTGCAGGAGGGCGCTGGACTTCTCCTCCACCAGATAGACTGTATAGTAGGCAAGGCATGTATTCATCACTCCCTTCCACAAAACAAAAGAGTTGTCTAAGGACATACAACATTTAGTATTAGATCTGAGACTAGAATCCTCAACACTTGTTCCTGACACCACTGTGTCTTGGACATATTTTGAAGCACTAACAAAAAATCATGGGCTGGGAACCAGCAGTTAGTGTATGTCGCTGGACTCCCATGTAGTCGACCACGGTTCACGTCCTGGACCCGGTGGCTTAAAACTCATTCCGGGTGCGTGTGTGCCCAAGACCCCGAGAGGAGAATGGAGGAGAAGGGACTGCGGCATGACCATCCCCCCTGAGGGGTGATTTCTCGCTTTCTGTCTCTATGTCTCTCTCTGTCTGTCTGCGAGCACACGTGCATGCGCCCTATAGCGAAAACGTCTCAAAAAAAAAAAAAAAAAAACTAAGAAAATGGCCAACTTAATCATAGGGACACGTCTGGAGTTGAATATTATATCCCAGAATTGAATTGGGAAGATCGAACCACAACAGAAGGTAGATTAAGGACATGAGACTGAACTGGTGAAATAGCATTTTATGACTTTTGACTGAAACATTGCTGCTTTTCTTCTAGGCTTTGTTTTCCAGTTTTAAGGATTTTTGTCCTGTCTTAAGCCGTTGTTAGGTTCATGTACCTATTATTTGAACAGAATCCTAATCTGTTTCCTGGCTTTAAGTTTTAAGCAAACTTCCTTAGCATTTCTTTGATTTCTTAAAGTTAAAACTGCTTTTTTGGGGAAAAAAAAAAAAAAGAGTATCCATAGGAGGACTTCCTGCCCTGCACGCCACAACACATCAAATTCCTCGGCATTTTCCAAACACCGTTGTGGTAGGAGGTCCAGCATCACAACAGGTATTTACTTAGTAAAGACTAACTGCTTAAGTAGAGGGGCCAGCGGGTGATGTGGTCGTTAAGGTACTGGACTCCCACGTAGTTGACCACGGTTCAAGTTCCGGACCTGGCAGCTTACTTTCTCACTTTTTCTCTCTCTCTGGTCAAATTAAAAAATAAATAATAATAACAAATAAAATTAAATAAAGAAATGATTTTTTAAAAAATAATAATGCTTAAATAGAACTGAAGGACTGGGACCAGCAGGTGGCATGGTAGTTAATATGCTGGACACTCCCACATGGCTGACCACGGTTCAAGTTCCGGACCTGGCAGCTTACTTTCTCACTTTTTCTCTCTCTCTGGTCAAATTAAAATAAATGAATGAATAAATAAAATGAAATAAATAATTACATTGGAAACATTAAGAACCGAAGGGCCTCAGGTCATAGAGGAAATTTCCTCTTCCCCACATCTCTAAATGCTTCCCAATCTTCGGAGCATCGGCGGCAAACCGTACCTTTGTACACCTCGAGGGATGCCCGGCTTCTTGCCCAGCAGCCGCTCACTACAGCAGTCCACCAGGCGTTTGAGGGTATACAGACACTCCCGGAAGGTGGAGAAGAAAGGGTAGTGGCTGAGCACGCACAGGGATGTCAGCGTGCTGTTGCGGGAACGGCTCCCGCCCTTGGCCCGGCGCTTGCCCCGAGGTGACTGGTTCACTTCGGGGGTGGAGTCTGCACTGGGAGGCTGCAGGGACGAGCCACTCTCTGAGCTTTCAGTGCCCACCTCCTCGGAGGCACAGGGGGCACGAGTTCCTTCCTTCCCGCGGGACCCTGCCCCACCTTCCCCCTTGTCCTTGGGCATTCGCTTTTGGAAGGAGCGGTAGAAGTTGACGCAGATCCCATAACGTGTGACTCCAGTGTCCTTGTCAGTGAGGGTGAAGACAAAGGACGTGTCATCCCGGAGGCTCATGCGCCGCTGCCGCATGCTCAGACAGCCCTCGGGCTGGCAGAAGAACACCACGTCCGGGGGCAGGGGAAACTCAGCGTGATCTTCCAGTGGGTATCGTCGGAGCAGTTCAGGAGTCTGGGCCACACTGTCACTGCTCGGGTGCCTGAGGGTAGAAAAACAAACTCAGCGGCCTGAAAGGACAGAACACTCTTATCAAATTTTAACCACGGCCAACAACTAAAGCTCAAAATGCTATTTTGGATGAAGTAACCTAACTAGGACCTTGGGAAATATGGGTGCTACTTGCCCCTTTTAGCTGATAGGCTAATAAAGTCTGAAATGAAATGAAAGGAAAATGTCAACCATAAAATCATCGCTAACACCTTAAGACAATTAGCACCTTTCAAGGTGAATCAGCTAATTAATTATCAAAAGAGCATATTGGGAACCAGCAGTTAGCGTAATGGCTATGTTGCTGGACTCCCACGTAGTCAACTGCGGTTCGCGTCCCAGACCCGGTGGCTTAAAACTCACGCTGGGCACATGTGCGTGCGTGCCCAAGATCCCAAGAGGAGAATGGAGGAGAAGGGATTGCGGCGTGACCATCCCCCCTGGGGGGTGATTTCTCACTTTCTGTCTCTGTCTGGCGAGCGCACGTGCCCTATAGCAAAAACCTCTCAAAAAAAAAAAAAAAAAAAAAAGAGCGTATGCAGGTAGAGAAGGAACACAAGGAACACAAGGTAGTGTTTTGTTTTACAAAATAAGAAAATTGGGGCCGGCAGGTGGCGTGATGGTTAGGATGCTACATCTCACATGGCCAAGCGTGTGGTTTGAGTTCTGGACCCGGTGGCTTGAAAAACACACTGGGTACATGTGCATATGTGCCCAAATCTCAAGAGAAGAAGGGAGGAGAAGGGATTATGGCACGGAAACTCCCTCAGGGGGATGATTTCTCATTTTCCCTTTTTCTCTGTCTCTCTCTGGTGAATGTGTGTACCCTATGGAAAAATCTAAAAAATAGGGACCAGCAGATGGCATAATGGTTACGTGGCTGAACTCCCCACATATTTGATCACAGTACAAGTCCTGGACCCGGTGGCTTAAAATTCACGCCAGGGGACCAGCAGTTGATGTAATGGCTATGTCACTGGATTCCCATGTAGTCGACCGTAGTTTGAGTCCCGGACCAGGTGGTTTAAACTCACGCCAGGCGCGTGTGCGTGCGTGCCCAAGATCCTGAGAGGAGAATGGAAGAGAAGGGATTGCAGAGTGGCCATCCCCCGTGGGGGGTGATTTCTAGCTGTCTATCTCTGTCTGTCCCTCTGGCAAGCGCATACACCCTATAGCAAAAATCTCTCTAAAAAAAAAAAAAAAATCTAGGGACCAGCAATTGGTGTAATGGCTATGTTGCTGGACTCCCATGTAGTTGACTATGGCTCAAGTCCTGGACCGGTGCCTTAAACTCATGCCAGGCGCGTGTGTGCGCCTGCCCAAGATCCCGAGAGGAGAATGGAGGAGAAGGGAATGTGGTGTGGCCATCCCCACTGGGGGGTGATTTCTCACTTTCTGTCTGTCTCTCTCTTTCTGGCGGATGCACATGCCCTATAGCAAAAACCTCTCCCCTCCCCCCCAAAAAAAATCTAAATAAATAAATAAATAAATAAATAAATAAATCGGAATATACAAAATATATTTGCTTATGATCACCAAGATGCTTGCTAAAACCAACAGTCTCAAGCCACCTGACTAGTTTGCCCTGCTGGGACAACAATGCTCCCCTCAGAGTGAAATAATACCCGCGAAGGGTTCCACAAAGTAACATGGGAGGGATGGGATATAAGTGCAGATTTTGCGAATACCTCGGATGACAAGACACAAATCAGTCTCTTTTTAGTTACCTGGCCCCTACGATCACCAGGTAGTCAAGTAACCGAGGACAGAGCTTCTTCTTTTGCACCATGGTTCCAACTCATTGGTTCATCTCAGAGAAACTTCAGAGCATCGAGCAAAGACTCG
>NW_006160074.1:3774803-3776155 GCF_000334495.1 Tupaia belangeri chinensis | reverse complement strand
TTCCCAGTAGGAATTCTGATACCTGAAAAACCCAAGTCCAATAGGAAAAAAGTTCTGATAAGATCCATTGCTGTGCCTCGGAAACTCATCCCTCTCAACGTCATCCCAGCCAGGGGCACAGGTCAGAAGGTCTTCCACTTCAGAACTAAAGACAGGAGAATGTGACACTTGCCTGGCCTCGTATCCAGACTTGTGGGCTCCCAGAATCGAATGTCAAGAAGCAGGCCACATGGGACCAGCAGTTAGCGTAATGGCTACGTCGCTGGACTCCCATGTAGTCGACCGTGGTTCGAGTCCCAGACCTGGTGGCTTAAACTCATGCCAGGGTGCATGTGTGCCCAAGATCCCGAGAGGAGAATGGAGGAGTAGGGATTGCAGTGTGGCCTTTCCCCCTGGGGGGTGATTTCTCCAACAGCTAATAATGCATTTTCAGTCCAGCCCTGGGGTTCTGTTTCTGAAAAACAGACCTAGGCAGTCTAATCTGGACTCAGTCACTATGATAACAAAAATTAAGTCACTTTCAGGACCGCCCCAGGGTGGATCAGGATCAAACCAGACTCTCCAACTGGCACTAATCTGCACTTCTAGGCCTAGATGCAAACCTCCTCATTGTGTTTCAATGGTCTGCATTCAGGTTCACGTGAAACTACCACGCAGACTGACTAGTTAATGGTGCTCAGACAGTAACGACAGCTGGCCGCGCTTCCCCACGTGATCTCAAGCGCAGACTGTGTCCCAGTCGCCTCATCTGAATCATCTTCCCCCTTCAAGTAGACAAGGGCCCAGTGGCCACTGCTACTATCTCTGCCCTTGGTGCTGAATCAAAGTCTCTCTCCAGTTTTAGGATTAGAATCAGTCATTTAAGGGAACCGGCAGGTGGCGTTGTGGTTAAGGTGCTGGATTTCCACATGGCTGGCCACAATTCGAGTCCCGGAGCTGGCAACTTGCTTCCTCACTTTCTCTCTCTGTTTCTCTCTAGTGAGTGCATGTGCCCTTCAACAAATTAAAAATAATAACGATAATAGATAAAACTTTTTAAAAAAGGATCAGTAATTTAATATATATATGTGAGGTCTTACCCTACTATGTTATAGACATTATGAATTTTCCACAGAAATACTAGCATTTCTTGCAAAAAAAAAGGGGGGGGGGAAATGCTCCGAGGAATTTCTAAACTATAGTCCTGAAATTAGGAAAAGCTTACATGGTCTTGACATACTTTATTTCCTGTTGGATCTCCCTACACTTCTCTAGATAAACTTTTTCACTGCACTACAGAGCTATTCCCAGTGTATCGGGATTCTACCTTTGGATTCTGCACATGGCCACACCATGACTGTTCACTGCACAGA
>NW_006160074.1:3769637-3774772 GCF_000334495.1 Tupaia belangeri chinensis | reverse complement strand
TCCCTACACACCCACTCCCTCACCTCCCGTGGCGTGCACACCCATACAGATACGTGCCCTCCCTGTATGCATAAGGCTCTATTTGACATAGATAGTGAGCAGACGTTCTTTCTTCTCCCCTACCTGATCATAAACAAGATCTGTTTGCAACACCTCTCAAGTTCACAAAATACTGCTCCCTCTTTTCCCCTGCGCCCAGCCGAGGACGGCAGGTAATAGGATTCAATGTTGTCGCCATAGCGACTCTGGCTCCGCACTATTTATAGCAGAGCCACAGTCCCTCCCCTGCTTGGTGACCGCTCAGTGCTAGCAGCTGCTACTCCAGAGTCGACCAGAGCCCACAAGAATTCACTCTCCTTGAACCTGGAGGCACCTCTTCCACGGACAGTACCTGCTAGGAACTGGGTAATCTCTCCCAACTGTCTTTAGTTTGTACTCTGTGCCAGTTCTGGCTTCTGGCAGAGGTATCACCACACCAACGGTTCCCGAGCATACGCATTCACAAGTTTGTACTCTGTGCCAGTTCTGGCTTCTGGTAGAGATATCACCACATCAACGGTTCCCGAACATACGCATTCACGCCTAGGCATCACCTCTGCTTAATGAACCCAAAGAGTCTTTCTGACCCTCCCGTTGCAGAGCTCTTCCTAAACAAAGTGGAAAGGAGAAAGAAATGAAATGGATACAAGTGAAAGCATAATTCATCCTATATAAAGAATTATGCAGAGGGACTAGCAGATGATGTAAAGGTTATGTTGCTGGACTCCCACATAGTTGACTG
The DNA here is from genome assembly GCF_000334495.1 of Tupaia belangeri chinensis. Classification (NCBI taxonomy): domain Eukaryota; kingdom Metazoa; phylum Chordata; class Mammalia; order Scandentia; family Tupaiidae; genus Tupaia; species Tupaia belangeri. The sequence goes on along the minus strand of NW_006160074.1, from coordinate 3,773,991 downwards.
TGGTTTGACTCCCAGACCCGGTGTCTTAAAACTCACACCAGGAGAAGGATCAGTAGCTGGCGTAATGGCTATGTCGCTGGACTCCCACATAGTCGACCGTGGTCAGAGTCCTGGACCTGGTGGCTTAAACTCACACCAGGCGAGTGTGCCCCAAGATCCCGAGAGGAGAATGGAGAAGGGACTGCAGTGTGGTCATCTTCCCCAGGGGGTGATTTCTCGCTTTCTGTCTCTCTGTCTCTTTCTGGCAAGTGTATGCACCCTATAGCAAAAACCTCTCCAAAAAGAAAAAAAAAAAAAAAACTCATGCCAGGTGCTTGTGTATGCATGAAAGAATGGAAGAGAAGGGATTGCGGCATGGCGACTTCCCCTGGGGGGTGATTTCTCACTTTCTGTCTCTCTATCTCTCTGTCCCACTGTGCCATATAGCAAAGCTCTCTCTAAAAAAAAGAAAAGAACTCTGCGGAAATGTCTAGAGGAGGAGATAAAGTATCTTAAAGGAAACAGAATTTGCATGCCCAGAGCTCTCACCTAAGCCTTGAAATCTATGTTTACATTGAAAACCAAACAAAATCTCAAAGATTGGGTCTGAAGCATCTCCTACTAATGATTAGGCCCCTCCAGCCATATGTGATCACAGTCCCTCTCCACTGAGAACTATTGGATGAGACTCAGGTCACTGCTACGCTCTTGTCCTCAGCGCCTTGCAGAGTCACAAGGGCCTTGAGCTCTTACGGCTATTTTAGCTATGAGTGGAAGGACTTCTAGCCACGACTCACATCTCATTGGCTGTCACTGCCTTAGATGCAGAGATAATCAAGGCTTTTCTGCCTCTTCCCTTCTCTCCCCACTGTTTCGCAATCTCCTGACACCATCTACAACTCACACCCTCTTTATAACCAACCAGGTTCAGACTCCAACTCTTGCCTCAACCATATATACTAGCAGAGAGTCCCTGATCCCTATCTCCGTACATTTCAAAGGCATGAAGCTCAAAACAGCATACCGAGCTGCTGAAGTCCTGCATCACGGTCCACTCCATTCAGTCGCAGGTTTGGCATCCACAGACCTTTACTAGTTATCTATGCCTTTTCGGCCCACAATGGCCATGCTAAGCAACCCTCTGGACTCGTCTCTCATTTTGGACAGGATTTCATAGTAAAACCACAGGAACTGGCAGCTCTGCTGACGCGTGCACCCGGAGGCTCTCCTCCCCCTCCCCAGGCAGTGACCTTGCAAGCTCATCAGCAGAGACTGGTCCAGGATGGGGGAGAACTGGACACGGAGGCAGCCAATAGGCAGGACTGGGAAGAGTGGAGGGCAGAAACCAAGGAAGAATGTACAGATGCACGAGAATGGGGAGGGGAGCAGGTGCAGGACAATGAAATAGTGTCTTCACTCAGCAGCAAGTCACTTTTTAATTTAATGCTAAACATTAAATTTAAAAAAATTGTTTTTGAAGAACCGAATGTGGTTATTCAAATCCTAACCAAAAATAAAGTGGGAGCTCTCGCGCGCACATACACACACGCGCGCACGCGCACACACGCGAACACATACACACACACACACACACACACACACACACACACACGACAGGTGCTGTGCAGACTCGGGGCCCCAGGCTGGACAGCTCTGCCCGCCCTCTTACCTGCTGGACAGTTCTCCCCCCGCGCTCGCCCCGGAACCAGCGCCACCCGCCGGGCAGGACAGGAGCCGGGCAGCCTCAAGCCGCGCCGGGCCGCAGCCTGCACTCCACGCCCCCCACACAGAGTAGGGCCCTCTTCGGAGACCCTCTCCCCCTAGAGCCCTTCTTCCCTCTCAGAGCCCCAGGCTCGCCCTAGGGGTGCCCAGACTCCCCTACCTCCCGACTCTCGGGGACCGGCCAGGCCCGACCCGACGTCCCCCCGGCAGCGGAGCGGCAGTCGGTCCCCGGCGCAGAGCCGGCCGGAGCAGGCGCCAGTTCCGCGTCTGCACCGGGGGGCGCGTACCACTCGAACGGCGTGCGGGAGGGGTAGGCTGAGGGGGGCAGGGGCCGTACCATTCACCCCGAGGGGACAGGGCTGCACCAAGCCGAGCGCCGAAGGGTGGAGCGCACCTCGGGAGAGAGGCGGCGACGCACGCACCTCTCCGAGTGGGAGTGGGAAGGGATGGAGCGCGCTGGGCCAGCTCAGCTCCGGCGCCTGCTAGGGGAGGACCCAGAGGAATCCCTTTTGTTCAGGTCTTTTGTACAGACTTTAATTCGACGTGGTCATAGGAGCCCTTTTGGATGAAATGTGGATTAACCTGAAAGCGACTTTCGATAAACCGCCTCGGAGACGTTTGGTCCGCCTCCTCACACCTCGCCTCCTTCCCCCCGCACGCGGCTTGGACGCGCCCGGCCGCCCGGGCTGAAAAGCGGCTGCCCCGGAGGTGGGACCTACCAAGTGTGGGACGGCGGGGGGACCTCTACGGGGTGCGCACCCGGGGAAGGGGGCGTGGACGGCGCCGCAGTGCCCGCTGGGAAACGCAGTCCCGTCCTTTTGAGAGGCCAAGCTGGGCGCAGGGCGGCCCTGGCCTCGGGGAACTCTAACGCCCCCCTACACACACCCTCCCACCCCCGGCGGAGGGAGGCATGACAGTCCTGGGTCTTTCAAGCGGTGGCCTCTTATTCCGATGCCCATGGGGAAATTACAGCAGTACACACGGGCACGTGTTAGATGTGAGCATCCCACACCTGCCTCGGGGAGCAAGAACCGCTCCCCCTTGGGAGCCATTAAAGGGGAAGGGACGTCTGAGCCTAGGCATTCCCTTCACCCACACAGCGCTGGGGGACTAGTTAAGATAGGCCCCCCTCTCATTGCTAGGGCTGTCACTTGTGACTTATCTCCCTCCTCTCGAGTCTGGAGGCGGGTCCGAAAGGTCGCCGCGGGCTTCCTCTTGCGGCCGAGCCCCCACCCCCAAACCGGAAATTGGTTTCTCTTAGTCTGTATTCGTTTGGGTTTTCCTGTTCGAGCAGTGCCAGGCCTATCCGTGAGGCAGCCCAGGCATTTATAGCCAAGCCACAGAGTGACAGGGGAAAATTTCTCGTGGGGCTTTGTGGGGAAAACAGGAAGTGGCCAGGCAGAATGGTCAGGGTCATGGAGAGCCTCGTGCAAAGTGGCCCTCAGGTCCGTCCTTTAGTTGGGTCTTCAGGTAGGTCTTTAGGTGAAGCATGGCTCTAGCAGGACCCCCTTCTGCCCAGCAGCCACAAAACTCCTAACCCTTTGACTCCTTTAATGCCATGTGAGGACCTCCTTCACCCAGCTCTGAGGACTCTTTGCCCTTCTCAGTCTGTTCCACCTCCAGGAGGCAGCCATCAGGCCTCGGCACTCTGGCCACGAAACAGAAGCTATGGGAGAGGAACAGTCATTCGTGCACATCCCAGATCTCGGAGAGCAGCGGGGGAAGCTTTTTGTCCTGCAGGCGCAGTGCAAACACTTGCTCTGAGTGGACGCTGCTCAGTGTCCGGAGGCTCACCAGCTTCATCAGCATCCGTGGGAACATCAGTCTGTCCTGGGGAAAGGCAAGGGACAAGGACAAGGGAGTTGCAGGCGAACTAGAGAACTGTATACCATGTGGTCAGAGAGGGATTCTTGAAGGGAAAGTAGGTGTGTTGGGGAATAGGCCTGTGAGGGGTGGGAAAAAAAGGAGACTCGCCTGGGGGTGGTGGATGGAGACGTAGGCATGCAGGGCCTCCACATAGGTGTGTTGCAGCCTCTCTACCTGGAGCTGGTCCTGCACATTGGGCCGGTCTAAAGGTCACCAACAGAGTTGAGGAGCAGGCCTGGCCAGGGTCTTCGTTGCATACCCCAAATAAAAAATAGGGACATACCCCACCCACCCTCTTCCATCCCAAAATAACACAGCAAGGCTTCCACCCCCGGGATTCCTGCCCTGTGGGGCCTGTAGCCCTCCAGTCCAGGGCTCTTGCTCAATTTCCCTCTGGCCCCTCCTACGCACCTGCAGAGAAGATGCTGATGGCAATGAGCAAAGCAAACTCGGCATCGTTGAGTTGCAGCTCATTCATAGATCTGGAGAACTCAAAGATGGGGTTGATGAACTCCACCTGCAGCCCTGGAGAGGAAAAACTGAGGCTGAGGCATAGGGCAGGAGCAGCAGGAACATCCCTTCTGCAGTTCCACAACTTAAGATACTAGGGGCCAGGGGAACCAGCAGTTAGCGTAATGGCTATGTCGCTGGACTCCCATGTAGTCGACCGCGGTTCGTGTCCCGGACCCGGTGGCTTAAAACTCACGCCGGGCGCGTGTGCGTGCGTGCCCAAGATCCCGAGAGGAGAATGGAGGAGAAGGGATTGCGGCGTGACCATCCCCCCTGG
>NW_006160074.1:3763019-3769407 GCF_000334495.1 Tupaia belangeri chinensis | reverse complement strand
GCTGGACGCCCACATGTTCAACTGCGGTTCGAGTCCCAGACCTGGTGGCTTGCTTTCTCACTCTCTCACTCTGTCCCACTCTGGTCAAATTAAAAAAATAAGTAAATGAATGAATAAATTTAAAAAAAATTCTTAAAGAAAATAATAAATGTGGGCCTGCAGGTGGCGTGGTGAAGGGCACTGGACTCCCACGTGACTGATAGCAGTTCAAGTCCTGGACCTGGTAGTTTGGTTTCTCTCTCTCTCACTCGCTCTCTCTCTCTCTTTCGCTCTGTCCCTCTCTGGTCAAATTAAAGTAAGTAAATAAATAAAGTTAAAATAATTCTTAAGAAAATATATGCATATTCATATGCATGCAAATTCCCTCCCTCTCTCTCTTTTTCTCTCTCAAAAAATAATACTAAAAGGCAGAAAGAATATTTATTGGATATAAGCCTCTGTGGATCTAACCTACCAAAACCAAATCTAATTATTTATTGAATTTACTATGAAATAAAAAGTTTATCAAAATTTCAATCCTAATGAACTCTTTATTTTTTTTTTAAAAAAAAGGTAGTAGGAGTTTACTCCAATGCTCTGGTGTGGAACCTTGGACAAGTTTCTTAACCTTTGAAGCCTCATCTGTGAAATGGGAGCCATATCTGAACCTGTTTCTTCTTTTCCCTTTTTAAAAAATGTGTTACATGTGCACTCGCCGGAGGCTGGGAAAGGGGGCGAGAAAGGAACCCCCAGGGGAGATGGCTACAATGCAGTGTCCTCTGGAGACCCTGGGCATGCATGCACATGTGCTTGCTGTGTTTCTCAAGCTGCTGGGTGTGGGACTTAAACTGCACAGTCGGTCAAGGGACCCAGCCACTTCAGTCACCACACCACCGGCTGGCCCCGAACCTATTTCATAAGACCATCAAGACAGTTAACTGATAAAGCACACAGAACACTTAGCACTGTGTCTAGCACATGGGACCTGTTGAATTAAATGACAATCTGTTCTTCTCTTTAGAATTATTTTAAAGCATTTTTTAAAATTACTTAATTTGCCCTAAGGCAAAAACCTCTTCAACACGCTGTGTGTGTATGTGCACATGCCCAAAATCCTGACAAGAGAATGGAAGAGAAGGGATTACAGCGTGGCCATCCCCTTGGGAGGGGGGGGTGATTTCTCACTTTCTCTGTCTCTTCGGTGAATGCATGTACCCTATAGCAAAAATCTCTCCAAAAATTATTTAATTTTATTAAGTAGTATTATCTTTAATTTGACCAGAGAGAAACAAAGAAAAAGGCAAAGAGAAAACAAGCCACCAGGTCCAGGACTTAAACCACAGTTAGCCAGCCATGGGGGAGTCCAGCACCTTAACCACCACACCACCTGCTGGCCCTGGTCTTACTTATTTAAATACTAGAGATATGTCTCATACATCACATCCTAAAGTGAATATATTAATAGCAGAGTGGTTGAGGGTGTGGATTATGGTGTCAGACTGCCTGGGTTCGAATCCTCTACCATTAACTAGGCTGTGTGACCTTGGGTAAGTTATTTAACTAGTCTTGGCCTTGGTTTTTCCCAGTTACAAAACAGAGATAATAATAGTACCTACCTCATAAAGTCCTTAGAATAATATGTGGCATATATTGTAACTACCATGTAAATATTTGTTAAGTAAATAATGAATCTTTCTTAAAAAATGGAACAAACCTTCTTACTGAGAAAAAGATTAAAGTGCAGCAAGCCATAACCTAAAGTCTCAACGCCCAGAGAACACTTCTCCCATACAAATGGTCGAAGTCTCTGTACCCCAATTGTTCCCTAGGCTTTCTCAGAGTCTTTGAGCAGCCATCTGCTCTACTTTTCCACTCAGTCCTTCTTGATTAGTCACTTCCTGTACTTTCACGCTGGTATTTATCAGGAGTCATGTGTTGTCCATCCAGTGGGCCTGCCCTATTTTCTTATTTATTTAAATTGTTTTCCTTTATTCACGACAGAGCAAATGCATGCACATGTACGAGTGAGAGAGGGATGATGACCCTTCACAGGATCTGGTTGTCCCATGATCACCTTCCCTAGTCCTCTAGCCTAGCGGGTCTTGGGCACTTGGATGCATGCCTGGTGTGTTTTAGGCTGTCCAGGTTGGGGATTTGAACTGTCGTCACCACATGAGATCAAGCTTCTTTTGAGCAGTACATTACTATTGCCCCATGGAGCTGGCCCCGTACTCCATTTTACAAAGTATTTATTGAAGTTTTATGTGCCAAAGTGTGTCCAAACAACCCCTTTGTACTGAGATTAAGGGGAGGTTTTAGAATTGGGTTATGGAGGGGCTGGCAGGTGGCGTGTTAGTTAAAGGTGCTGGATTCCCATGTGGTCAACTGAAGTTCGAGTCCTGAACCTGGTGGCTTGCTTTCTCACTTTCCCTTCCTCTCTCTGTCTCTGTCTGGTCAAATTTAAAAATAATATTAACAACTAGAATTAAATAAATAAATAATTCTTAAAAGAATTGGGTTATGGGGGCCAGCAGGTAGCATAGTAGTTAGGGTGCTGGACTCCCATGTGACCAACCATGGTTTGAGTCCTGGACTCAGAGCCTTCCTTTCTCACTTTCTCTCTCTCTCTCTCTCTGTCTCTGGTGAGTACATATGCCCCATAGCAAAGTTGGAAAATAATAATAATAAATGAAATAAACAATTCTAAATAAATTTTTAAGAATAATTGGTTTATGCACCTGTGTAGGTCATTGAATGAACACCTCAAAAGGGGTGGGTCCACATCACTAGTCATCCACCACGTGCAGCACGTGGGAGTGGATGCACATGGGGAAGAAAACTACAAAATAGGGCCCCTGTTCCTCCTTTCCTGGCCCTCAGTGATGAAACGAGAAATGAAAGGCACACATGACATCGAAACTGCTTGTACAGTTAGGGACCAGATGGTGGTGCAGCAGCAACACAGAGCAGGACGAGGGTGACGCATGGGGGAAGGTTCCAGGTTTGTGTCCAGAGACCTCTCTGAGTATGCAGGGCACACATGTGCCCGTGATCCCAGGGCTAGCTCAGGCTGGAGTGGATCATGATGTCAGAGTCCATTGGGGGGTTCTCTCTTTCTCTGTGTCTTTCTTTTTTGGAAGAGGGAAATATGCTTAAAAAAAAAAAAAAACCTGCTTATATAAATACGTCTATAAATAGATGCAGATTCAGATTGCACAAGTCCACAAGTGCCAAAGGAACACAGAGACATGAGAGCTGGGAAGTATTCAGAAAGGAGGATGCTCTGAAGGAGGCGAGAAGGCCATGATTAAGAGGGTTTGGGATAGGGGACCAGCAGGTGGCATGGAAGTTAAGGCACTGGACCTCACATGGTCAACCATGGTTCAAGTCCCAGACCTGGCAACTTGCTTTCTCACTTTTTTCCCTCTCTCTTTGTCTCTCTCTGTGGCGTACACATGCCCACAGAAAACTAAATAATAATAAAGGGCTAGCAGGTGGCATGGTGGTTAAGGTGCTGGATTCTCACATGGCCCATGGCAGTTCAAGTCCCAGATCTGGCATCTTTCTCTTTCTCACACACACATGTACCGTATAGCAAATTAAAAATAACAATAAAAGACCAGCAGTTGCGTAATGGCTACATCACTATTGAGTCCTGTACCTGGAGGCTTAAACTCATGCCAGGCACATATGCGTACATGCCCAAGATCCCGAGAAGAGAATGGAGGAGAGGGGATTGTGGTGTGGCCATCTCCCCAGGGCTGATTTCTCACTTTCTGTCTTTCTGTCTCTCTTTCTGGTGAGCACACACGCCCTATAGCAAAACAAACAAACAAACAAAAACAAAAACAAAAAAACAAGAAAAAAATAACAATCGTAAATAAAATTTTAAAATAAAAATAAATTTAATTTAATTTAAAAAAAAAAGGTTTGGAATAATGAACATTTGGGAGAAAGGTGATTTGGGGGGGCCAGCAGGTGGCGTGGTGGTTAAAGGCACTGGATTCCCACATAGCTGACCCTGGTTCGAGTCCTGGACCTGGTGGCTTGCTTCCTTCCTTTCCCTGTCTCTCTCTGGTGAAACTGAAAAAATAATAACAAATGGGGGACCAGCAGTTGGTGTAATAGCTATGTTGCCAGACTCCCATGTCGTCGACCGCGGTTCGAGTACCAAACTGGGTGGCTTAAACACACTGGGCACATGTGCGTGCGTGCCCAAGATCCTGAGAGGAGAATGGAGAAGGGATTGCAGCGTGGCCATCCCCCTGGGGGGTGATTTCTCTCTTTCTGTCTCTCTGCCTTTCTGTGTCTTTCAGGCAAGCACACGCGCCCTATAGCAAAAACCTCTCCAAAAAAGAAAAAAGAATAACAAATGGAATTAGATAAATAAATAAATAATTCTTTAAAAAAAAAAAAAAAAAAAAAAGGTGATTTGGGAGAGAATGGGAGCAAGGTTAGCCTTTAAAGCTGGATAAAGTCATCAAATCCTTCCCAGCAGGTGGCTGTACCTGTGGGCGGCACCGCAGGTACACAGAAGGCAAGCGGTGCCCGACCACGCCGCCCTCTTGTGCTCTGCATCCATGGAAGCCTCCCTACAATGCTCACCAGTGGCCTGTTTGGGGACAAAAAGAGGCATACGAGCTGGCCTGAGTCACCACAAAGCAGAAAAGGCTTTAGGACCCTGGCCTGGAAGTGAGGATCTCCCAGGCCTAAGAATGGAGTCATCGCATCAGCCACGTTTACAGACCTGCTCACACTCACGCAGCTGTTAAGCTCCTCAGTCTCGCGCTGAGATTCAGCTCCAGTCCCTCTAGAACTCCCTCAGCCTTGACAGGTTCACAGCCCTGCTCTGGCAACACAGAGTGTGCAGCAACTGGACACGAGGAAACCCCTCTGTTCAGCCCCCAAGCAAGCATTTGACAGAGAGCAGCAATGGGAACTGGCATTTAGAGAAAAGCTTTCAGATACAGGATGGGGACAGAAGGTTCTCTCTCTTTTATTTTTAGAGGTTTTGTGTGGTTTTTTTGGAGAGATTTTCACTATAGGGCACATACGTTTGCCAGAAAGAGAGAAACAGAGAGGCAGCGAGAAATCAAGACCCTGGGGGAATGGCCATGCCACAATCCCTTCTCCTCCATTCTCCTCTCAGGATCTTGGGTATGCATGCACACGCGCCCAGCGTGAGTTTAAGCCACTGGGTCCAGCACTTAAACTGTAGTCGACTACATGGGAGTCCAGTGACATAGCCATTATGCCAACTGTTGGTCCCTTTAGAGAGAGATTTTTACTATAGGGCACATGTACTTGCTGGAGGGACATAGATGAAGAGACAGAAAATGAGAAATCACTCCCTGGGTGATGGCCACACTGCAATCCTTCTCCATTCTCCTCTTGGGATTTTGGGCACACATACACATGTACCCGGCATGAGTTTTAAGCCATCCAGTCTGGGACTCAAACCATGGTCAACTACGTGAGAGGCCAACAACATAACCATTTCGCTATCTTCTGGTCCCAGAAGATTTACTCTTATCTACCACTGACCAATTTGGTTTGTTTGCTATCTTTTCATTCTGGTTCTCGGGTTGACCAGAAAGAGCAATTGTACTAGCTGTGGTGGTGCAAATTGTAGTGCACCACTGTGCAAGGTTAAGGCCACATGGGAGGCCTGGTTTGGGTCCTGGAATAACTTAACGAAAGAAATCCGGTCAGGCATGGCGGTACATGCCTATAATCCTAGCTAACAGGGAGGCTGGGAGAGGATCGTGAGAAATCACCCCCCAGGGGGGATGGCCATGCCGGAATCCCTTCTCCTCCATTCTCTTCTTGGGATCTTGGGCACACATGAACATGTGCCCAGCGTGAGTTTAAGCCACCGGGTCTGGGACTCAAACTGCAGTTGACTACATGGGAGTCCAGCAACAAAGCCATTACCCTAACGGCTGGTCCCCCGAAACACTTTTTTTTTTTTTGAGAAAGAGGTTTTTGCTATAGGGCACGTATGCGCACCAGAAAGACAGAGAGAGACAGAGAGACAGAAAGTGAGAAATCGCTCCCCTCCCCCGGGGGAGGATGGCCACGCTGAAATCCCTTCTCCTCCATTCTCTTCTTGGGATCTTGGGCACACATGAACATGTGCCCAGCGTGAGTTTAAGCCACCGGGTCTGGGACTCAAACTGCAGTTGACTACATGGGAGTCCAGCGACAAAGCCATTACGCCAACTGCTGGTTCCAAAACTAAAATACTTCTTTAAAAAGAAAGAAAAAGTGGCTTAGTGCAATGCAGTGGTTTTCACTTTTTTTTCCTAACTGTAAAATCTTTTCTTTAAGCAGAACATGATATGGAAGTGCAATACCTAATGCAGATTTAAATGGAGTTTCTTTTTTTTTTTTTTAAAGATTTATTCAT
>NW_006160074.1:3723113-3761894 GCF_000334495.1 Tupaia belangeri chinensis | reverse complement strand
CCATGGATATATGACAGTATGCTTTCTGGGTTTCTTCTTTTCTCTCTTTCTTTTTTTTTATTTCTTTTTTTTTTTTTTAAAGATTTATTCATTCATTCATTCATTCATTCATTCATTCACTTTAATTTAACCAGAGAGAGACACAGAGAGAGAGAGAGAGGAAAGTGAGAAAGCAAGCCACCAGGTCCAGGACTTGAACCCTGGTCGGCCATGTGGGACTATCCAGCACCCTAACCACCATACCACCTGCTGGTCCCTTAAATGGAGTTTCTTGTTTAGCCAAAGTAAGGATGAAGGACATTCCCATGCCTCCCTGTTTATCCTCCAACATGACACATCCATAAGCTCCACTGGGTTCCTTGGAACACAGTTTGAAAACCACTGGCCTGAACAAATGTCAATGGGGTCTACATGGAACAGTTGAGAGAGACTCTTTTCAGCATTCCAATGTCCTGTCTTTGAATAACAAGTGAGTTCCTCCCTTCCCAGCTACCCAAACCTTGGGCCCACCCCATAACAAAGAGCACCGTCCAACCCCAATCCTTGGTCATCTCAGTGCTCACCTGCTTTGGCAAAGTCTTCCCGGTTATAACTGAAATCCTTGAGGAAGGTGATGCTTTCGCTCCCAGGGTTGTACCTCCGAGAAGTCTCCAGAAGCATCACCTGGACACAAGTAGCAGACTTCACACAGGGACCGGGGCTGGGCTTGGTGCACGGCCTCTTCAAGGGAAGGTCAGTCCTCCCCATCCTCACTCCCAGCGCATCCACTTTCCCGGCGGGGTGGGGGTCCCTCCCATAGACGGTCCACTCCGTTCTCCCTTCACCCCTCGCCTCTTCCAGCCACCTCGATCGCAGAGGTCTTCAGCAGGGCGATCTGGTCCTCCCGGCTGAGCTGCAGGAAGCCAGGTAGCTGCTTGGCAAAGTCGACTATCTCCTGCACGGAGACGATGGCCAATTCAGTGAAGTGGGCAAAGCGTTGCTGGCGGGCCTCCCGGCTCTGGGGATCTGGGGCCATGGGCCAAGGCTAACCAGGAGGGCAAGGATGGAAAAGGCAAACTGCTTTGAGTGGGACATCAAGAAGTCAACTGGTGCCCCAGTCAGCCCTCTCTCCGTGTCCATCAGGTACCGTGACTCGAAGGCGGTCAGAGAAGGAGCGCCTGTTACACTGCTGCTGGGCGGCCACCAGCTTCTCGATCATGCCGCGTTGCTCTGGGCTGAGCTGGGGTAGGACTTGGGGAGGTGAGGGAGCTCGGGGGGGCACAGATGTGGCCTGAGCCTGTTCCTCTTCTTGCCGCTTCAGTTTCTTCAGGCGGATCTGTTCTTCTGACAAGACACCTACAGATGGGCCCGATGAGAGGGGGAGAGGACAGGAGGAGACAGGAAGTGAGGATGGGGCAGAGGCTCCAGAAGAGCAGAGTGCTAGGAAAAGTAAGGATGAGATTTTTTTAAAAGAGAGATTGTTGCTATAGGGCACGTGAGCTCACCAGGAACAGAGAGTCAGAGGCAAAAAGTGAGAAATCCCCTCGGGGGGCATGGCCACACCGCTATCCCTTCTCCTCCATTCTCCTCTCAGGATCTTGGGCGGGCACGCACGCACACATACCCGGCATGAGTTTTAAGCAGCTGGGTCCGGGAATTGAATTGCGATCAATTACATGGGAGTCCAGCGACGTAACCATTACATCATCTACTGGTCTCCAAAGATGAATTTTTTTTTTTAAGAATTATTTATTTAGGGCCAGCAGGTGGCATGGTGGTTAAGGAAGTTGGATTCCCACATGGCTAACTGCAGTTCAAGTCCCAACCTGGCGGCTTGCCTTCTCATTTTCCTTTTCTCTCTCTCTCGCTCTATCTCTCTCTGGTCAAATTAAAATAAATAAAGTTAAATAAAATAATTCTCTTAATTCTTTTAACTTTATTCATTCATTCATTCAATTTATTATTATTTTTTAATTTGACCAGAGAGCTGGGGAGTACAGGGGGAGTGAGAAAGTCCCCCAGGTCAGGGACTTGAACTGTGTTCAGCCATATGAGAGTGTTCAGTGCCTTAACCCACCACACCACCTGTGGGTCCCCGAAATGTTAACCCATATTTAGGGTTAAAATTGGGCAGAAAGCCCCTGTAGGCTCTAGCGCCCTCAGGGGAAACTCAGGCACCCTCTTTTCCATCAGCCTCCGCCCCCACACCCAGCCCCAGACACTCACACTCCTCCCGCATGCCAGCCTGGCGGCATTTGCGAAGGCGACACTCCTGGCACTTGCGACGCATGTAGGTGTCCATGGGGCAGTGGCCGCCGCTGTGGCAGATGTAGTGCGCCCCCTTGATGACACTGCGGCGGAAGAACCCCTTGCAGCCCTCACAGCTCAGCACGTTGTAGTGGAAGCCGGAGGCCTTGTCCCCGCAGACGCTGCACAGCTCGTCTCCCAGCATCTTGGGGGCTGGCCCCTTCTTCCGCTTCTGTGGACGGAGCTCTGGACACAGGGAAAGCCTTCGTGTTCCCCCAGGAAAAAGCCCAACATCCTCCCGACTCAGCCACTACCCTGGGCACTCGATGACTTTAATTTCTGTCATTATACAAAGTCTGGTATAAGAACAGTTGTTCTGGGACCAGCAGTTGGCATAATGGCTATGTCACTGGACTCCCACGTAGTCGACTGCAGTTCGCGTCCCGGACCCAGTGGCTTAAACTCACGCCTGGTGCGTGTGCGTGCGTGCCCAAGATCCCGAGAGGAGAATGGAGGAGAAGGGATTGAGTTAGTTTTATTCTTAACATCTGAACATTCTAACAGGTTGTCAATCCATTTCTAAGATGTAATTGTAGTTGTATTTATAGGATAACACAAAACAAAAAAAAAAAAAAAAAAAAAAAAAAAACCCCTCCAAAAAAAAAAAAAAAAAAAAAGACCTCTCCAAAAAACTGGGACCAGCAGTTGGCATAATGGCTATGTCGCTGGGTTCACATGTAGCGAACTGTGGTTCAAGTCCCGGATCCGGTGGCTTAAACTCATGCCAGGCATGTGTGTGTGGGTGCTCAAGATCCAGAGAGGAGAATAGAGGAGAAGGGATTGCAGCATGGCCATCCCCCCTGAGGGGTGATTTCTTGCTTTGTTTTTCTGTCTCTTTCTGGCGAGTGCACATGCCCTATAACAAACACCTCTCAAAAAAAAAAAAACAAAAAAAACTTCCTTCTCAGATCACTCAGGTCTCTTTGACTCTATATGGACTTAGCCATGATACTGTACATGCCCCACGGTACCCCTCCCAGATCCAGGGGCTTCCTTCGAATCCAGAAGGTCCTCACCTGTGGGCTCTGGAAGGGCCTCCATCCCGGGGAGCAGGGCTGTGGGCTCTGCTGCCTCCAGCCCCACTCCCAAAGTGCCCCCAGCAGATTGGGGTGTCCTGGCTCCCTCCCTAAGGATGCGGCTGCTGCCTCCCTGGGCCACGCTGCTTGCATCTTGCACATTTGACTCCCACAGCTCCGCTGCAGAGTCTGAACACAGAGAGAGGCACAGGGGAACTCAGGTCCCACCCCAGTTCCTTCCCCAGCGCCCAGGCTGGGGAACCGCCAGCTTATCTCCCCCCTTAGCGTGCAGCAAAGCCCCAGCTCAGGCTAGGGGACCCCAGGGTTTGTGTGGGCTCTAGGACTAGTCACTTGTGGTCCCTTGTACCTCGATACCTCAAATGAAGATGTTACCCTATGTCCTCTCGGGGGGCAGGCGTGCATCCATTACAGAGATCAGACAACGCTGCAGACCCAGAGCTGGGTAAGGACTAGACCCGTCAACTCTCCCCTGCAGCAAGCCCAGACTGGGGAGACCTGGGCTGGTGCCTGCAAGAAGGGCCAGGCACCAACACCAGGGCAAAGGTGGTCTGGGCAGGATGCAGAATACCCAGAGCAGCTCTGGACTGCGCTCTGGAGGAGGGCAGGATGCAGGTAGTGAGGGAGCTGGTCCGTGGGGAAGGAGGATGCTGGATGGAAGCTTACCAGGAGAAACATCAGGCACAGGGGCCTCCAGCCACAAGGACATCTCTTCCCGAAGCCCTGGACATTACCAAGGCCCTGTCCTGCAGGAACGACCCAGGTTACACCCCCAGAACTGGGCTTCTTTCTGGCCTCAGCTCCCTCCCTCGGATCCTGCCTTGTGTGGGTACTAACAGCATCAGCTAACGTTATCCACCATACATTAACCTGTGCCAAGGCTCTGTAGATATCTTCGTCAGAATATCCCCTTCAAGTCAGGACTGTCCTCGAGCCCGTTTTACAGACGGGCAGCTGAGGCTGGGAGATGGAGTGCCGTGGCTATGGGCTACCAGTGACGAAGCAGGAGAGCCAAGGCTCCGATCCTGGCCTGACTGGTCTGAGCTCTCCACCCTCCGATACCCTTTCTCCCCAAAGCGTCCCCTTCAGGCCATCAGGGAACATTTGCCCAGTTTTGTCAGGGCCCCTTCCCTCTCAGTCCAGCGTTAGTTCCGGATAGCCAAGTTTGGGGCAGGACCAGGAGACGGAGGTCAAGACGCACCCACCAGTGAAACACGCTGCTTGTTAAAGCGCCTCACTCCTGCTACTTTCCGGGGTCCCAGCACAAATCTGCCTCAAAGAGTCTCCCCAGTTCACACATAAGACCTCCCCACCACGAACCCCTCGTGAGTTGCTCTGGGACCTAAATAGAAACCAGTCCTTGTCCTGAGCTTCCATCACCAACATCCCTGGCTTCCCCCCAGAGGCCCCTTCCTAAGACCCTCGGGATGCACCCCCAGCTCACCCCAACACAGACACAGAGCCCCACGCCACTGCTGAGGGGCAGACCCACCGAATCCCCGCTGGGCAGTCTCTGGAGCCCCCTTCCTGGAGAGGAGGATAGTGCAGTCGCCTGTCAGAGGCCTCGGCAGCAGCCCGGGAGCTGCCTGGGAGCGGGAGCTGAGCGCAGAGGGACCTGGGCCGGGGGAAGCAGTACTGCAGGAAGGGCTAGGGGAGGGACTGCCAGGGGGTCGGGCCACCTCTCCTTCCTGCCAAGCAGACTAGAGCTGACAGGAGCCCTGGCCTCCTCGCCCCCGCCCACAGGGCAGCTTCCCCACCAGGCTGACTCCTCCCCAGCTGGCCACCCCCTCAGCCCAGCGCCACCCCCCAGCCCCAGCCGAGACCAGACCGTGGCATTTCCTTGCAGACGGTCCAGTTCCTTGTCTCTCCCCTTCCCCTCCTCACCCTGTGGCTCTTAGTTGCTCTTACAGCACCCCAGTCCCGGCAACCTCCGAGTCAGCGCTCCCTCCCCTCCATAGACACCTCTCGGAGCAAAGGTCCCAGGCGGCTGGGAATTGCAACACCAAGCCCCAGCCTGCTTTCCCAGCCGCCCTCCTCCTCCCCTGCCTCTGGGAAGGCGCCAAGAAGCTCTGTCCTAGCCCAAGGCTCCAGCCAAGCTGGGAGAACTCCAGGGGCAGAGCGAGGCAGGTGCTGGGCCTTCCAGGGAATCTCTGGGTGCTCTGTAGGGGCCACAGACAAGGGTGGGAGCCAGGAGAGACGGGCTGGTAGGAAGTCTCTATGAGCGATGACAGGCCTGGGAGTGGGTGGGGTGACAGATGGCATGCCACCCAGGCGCCAGCCCAGGATGGACCTGGGAGCAAGTCTGGGGAACAGGCCCACCTGAAAGGGTGGCAGGCTCCCTCCAGCAGCTGCTCGGGGCATGGCTCCCTCTGTCAGGGTGGGCACCATGTAGTCCTGATCTACCTCAGAACCCCTGGAAGAGGCCCGGCACAGAGGAGGCGGCAGAGTAGGTACTGAGTTTCTGTTGAATGAATAACAAGAAAAATAGAATCCTTCTCTAGCCCGTACTTGTTAGCTCTAGCCAATTTCAACTCAGTATGCTGGTTTAGTGTTTGGGCTCTGGGACCAGATTTTGAATTCTAATCCTAGTCCTGCCGCTTATTACTGGTGTGGATTTATTTTTATTTTATTTATTTTTTGTAGAGATTTTTGCTATAGGCACATGTGTTCACCAGAAAGACAGAGAGAAAGAAAGTGAGAAATCACCCCCAGGGGGGACGGCCACACCACAATCCCCTCTCCTCCATTCTCCTGTCGGGATCTTGGGCACGCACACACAGGCACCCAGCGTGAGTTTAAGCCAATGGGTCCAAGACTCTGCTGGTCCCTTGTTTTTTAATTCATGATAGTGAGAGAGTGAAGAAGACAGAGAGATACAGAGAGAGAGAGAGAGAGAGAACTTCAACAGGGCCTGGTTATGTCACAGTCCCTTCCCTCGAGTCCTCTACTCTAGCTTGCCAGGATCTTGGGTACATGCATGCCCAACACCATTCAGGTTGACTGGCCGAATTCGAACCCTCGGTGGAGTATGCTGGTTTAGTGTTTGGGCTCTGGGACCAGATTTTGAATTCTAATCCTAGTCCTGCCGCTTATTACTGGTGTGGATTTATTTTTATTTTATTTATTTTTTGTAGAGATTTTTGCTATAGGCACATGTGTTCACCAGAAAGACAGAGAGAAAGAAAGTGAGAAATCACCCCCAGGGGGGACGGCCACACCACAATCCCCTCTCCTCCATTCTCCTGTCGGGATCTTGGGCACGCACACACAGGCACCCAGCGTGAGTTTAAGCCAATGGGTCCAAGACTCTGCTGGTCCCTTGTTTTTTAATTCATGATAGTGAGAGAGTGAAGAAGACAGAGAGATACAGAGAGAGAGAGAGAGAGAGAACTTCAACAGGGCCTGGTTATGTCACAGTCCCTTCCCTCGAGTCCTCTACTCTAGCTTGCCAGGATCTTGGGTACATGCATGCCCAACACCATTCAGGTTGACTGGCCGAATTCGAACCCTCGGTGGGCCACTGCAGCCCCATACAGTACACACTACGCCACCAGGCTGGGCCACACCCGTGCAATTGGGCAAGTGAGAGAAGGTCTCCAAACCTTTGTTTTCCTATCTTGATAATAGGGATGACACTCATAGTTTTTGGCACATAAGGTGGTCTTGAGAATTAAACAATATACTCTTTTTTGAGAGAGAGATTTTTGCTATGGGTGTATGTGTTCAGCAGAGACAGGGAGACAAAAAGAGAGAAATCACCCCCTTAGGGGGGTGGCCACACCGCAATCCCTTCTCCTCCATTCTCTTGAGATTTTGAGCACATACACACACACACACACACACACACACACACACACGCGCGTACCTGGCGTGAGTTTCAAGCCACCAGGTCTGGGACTCGAACTGTGGTCATCTATGTGGGAGTCCAGCGCCTTAACCACTACGCCACCTGGTGGCCCCTAAAAATTAAACGCTATCTCTTAGCACAATGTGTGATACGTTATAGGTGTTCAAGAAACAGAGTTATCATCATCCTCAGATCCTTTCAGCTGTGGGTCTTCCCATCCCCTTGAGCCTGCTCACTGTCAGCCCTCTGGGTGTGTCTTCCTACATAGGGAGGGAGGGGAGTAACAAGCTTCATTTTACAGAGAACAGCGAGACTCCTGTGAGGGCCTTTTCCAGGACCACACAGTCAGTGGCCCAGCTGGGATCAGAGTCCAGATGTCCTCGCCACAGTCCCTGTGCTTCTGTGTCAGAGTCCAGGCCACCAGGCTGGGTTCCCTCTCAGGTCTGCTGGGCCAGTGACGTGCTGAGATAGAAGAGGCTGGGCCTGGTGGACTGTAGGCGGAGAGGCTGAGAGCCCTGCAGATGCTTCAGGCCAGATGTGGGAGGTGAGGCGCTGAGGTTACTGCTGGCCGTTCACCCTTGCCCCATTCCCAATTTCCTGCTCACAGGCTCTTCCTGTTTTGCTGTGAACTCCAGTTCCCACGGGTCCCACATTAAAGCATACCAGGCCAGGGGACCAGGGCAGGCAGCCAGAGGGACTGAAACAGAGATGACAGGGCACCCGGGAAGGGGAGAATGGAGGAAACAGAGAAGGAATGGACACGGGGTCTGAAGGTGGGTCAGAAGGAGCAGGATTAGAGGAGCCCAGGGGACGCTGAAGTAGAAAAGGAGCTTGGGGAAAGATGGGAGGAAGCTGAGGGTGGGGCAGGGGGAACAGGCTGCGCCGGGGAGCAGAGGCCTGAGAGTCGGGCAGGCAGGGCAGTGTTGCAAAATCTGCCATGTATTCATTTTTGCCTTGCAGAAAAGCCCCTCAGACACCCTCCATGTCCAACTTCTGCCTCCAGCATTTGCTCTTGTTCCCCCTCATCACAAGGTCACCCCCTCGCAAGGCCCCCACCCTGGTCTGAGCATCTCTGAGTCATGAGCACAAGGCTGTCCAGCCCTCTCACACGTGTTCCTTCCCCGTCTTCACAAGCTGTCCCCAGCTGTCCTGGGACAGTAGAGACTGGGGACTCTGGCCACGAGGAGACTGGAACAGATCTGACCCAGGACCCATATAACCAACCCACTCTGTCCTCCCGCCCCACCTGTAGAAGCTCCCGCACAGGAGCGCATCAGAGACCTTTCTGAGACCCTGGTCAAGGAAGGCAGGGTGCCACGTTAGTCTGGGCCCCTGGGGATCTCTCTGGGAGCTGAGAAAAGCCTCCTTCACCTGCTTTTATTTATTTCCTCAGAGAGAAAGAGGGGGCGTGGTGTGTGTGGGGGAGCAGGCACCCTAACAGGGTCTTCACGCTAGATCCACCCTGTCTCAGCCAGTGGGGTCATAGGCATGAAAGCCCCCAGTGTGCTCAGAGAGGTCCCAGGTAGAAGCTATGGGGTCATCTTACAGACCACGAGGTACGTATCCAAGGCATTTCTGACCGATAGGAAGAGAAGAATTTAGGAATTCCTGCTTCCTGGACCTATGAGTTTCGAGTCGATACAGAAGGCAGAAAGGAAAGAAAAAAGTAACATGTATTTAAATGTATTGGCTCATTTATCCTCATCATGAATCCTAGAAGACAGTTACCAGCAAGGAGCAGACACCAAGTCTGAATACAGGTATGGCTGATTCAAAAACTCTAGCTGGGGGCCAGCAGGTGGCGTGGTGGTTAAGGCGTTGGAATTCCCACATGGCTGACCACGGTTCAAGTCCTGAGCCTGGCAGTTTGCTCGCACGTGCTCTCTCTCGCTCTCTGTCTTTCTCTGGCAAAACTCATGTGAAATGAATAAATAAATAAATAAATGAAATAATTTTAAAAAATAAAAAATTGTAGCTCAATTTCAAACAAAACGCACATACATGAACACCTCATTTCATTATACAAAAGCTCCTTCTCGGAGGGGGGTAAAAACAAAGGTCCATTTGCCCAGGTTTAGGTTTGCTTCTGCCAACACGGAGTAGAGCAGCTGTTCCCAAACCTGGTCTCACCTTCAGAGGCTCTGACGGCTTTGGCGTGGTAGGCCCGGTATCCACCCGGCTATCCATTTACACGTCTGTTTTTGCATCTGTATGTAGAAACCAAGGTGTGAGGAGCAAGGAATATTCCGGCTAAAAATATGCAGAAGTTGGGGGTCTGAAAACAGGGCTCAGCTCCAGCCCTATCCTCTATTTTTGGTATTATCCCCACCCTTCCTGATAGCGTGTCTCACTATAAAAACTGACATCTGCTTCGTCAATGCCGCCTACATGGGATACTTGCACACACACAGGACAGATACAGACATATCTGAGTAGGAAACGAAGCAAAAGGGGTCAGCAAGGGGCGTAGTGGTTAAGGCACTGGACTCCCACATGGCTGAGTACAGTTCGAGTCTCAGACCTGGCAGTTTGCTTTTTCCCTTTCCCTTTCTCTCTCTCTCTCTCTGGTCAAATTTAAAATAATAAAAAAAAATGAAATAAATGATTCTTAAAAAAAAAAAAAAAGACCAAAAAGAAAATCACACCAGGTGCATGTGCATGTGTGCTCAGGATCCCAGGGGGAGAAGGAGAAGAGATAGCAGCAGCGTGGCCATCTCTCCTGGGGGGGTGACTTTTCATTTTCCCTCTCACTATCTCTATCTCTCACTCCGGATTCATCACAAGCCCTATGGAAAAAATCTTTATAAAAAAAAAAAAAGAGAGAGAGAGAGAGAGAAGCAAAAGGTGAATTTGAGAGTTTTATTTTGTTTTGCTATAGGGCACAAGCGTTAGCAGCAGAGAGGAAGAGATGGAAAGTGAGAACCCCCCTCCCCCCCATGGGGGAGGGCCACACTACAGTCCCTTTTCTCACAGTTTCCTCTCAGATTCCTGGGCATGCATACACGTGTGTCTAGTATGATCCCCAAGCTACTGGGTCCAGGACTCAAACTAAGCAACCAGCCATGTAGGATTCAGTGCCCCGACCTCCAGGCCATCTGCTGCCCCAAATTTGAGAGAGTTTTGTCCCACTTACTAAAATCTAGTGAGCCTAAGATGTAGAGTCAAAAAGCGCAATGGTCTGGCTAGTATGCAAGGGCACTAAGGGGCACATTAAAATGAAACACTCCAAGAGCTGGTGGGTGGCATAATGGTTAGAGGCGCTGGACTCCCACCTGGCTGACCACGGTTTGAGTCTTGGACTTGGTGGCTTGCTTTCTCACTTTCCTGCTCTCTCTGAATCTCTCTAATCAAACTACAAAATAAAAATAATAATAAAGGAAGTTGGGCCAGCAGATGGTGTGGTGGTTAAGGTGCTGGAATTCCCACATGAGCGACCACAGTTCGAGTCTCGTACCTGGTGGCTTGCTTTCTCTCTCTCTCTCTTTCTCTGCCTTTCTGTGGCAAAACTCAAGTGAAAATAAAGAAAGAAATAAAATAATTCTTTAAAAAATTAAAAAAAAATAATAAAGGAAGTTAAATAAAATAATTCTTAAAAAAAAAAAAAAAAAACACTCCAAAGCTGGCAGGTGCATGGTGGTTAAGGGTGCTGGACTCCCACATGGCCAACCGTGGTTCGAGTCTCAGAACTGGAAGCTTGCTTTCTCATTTTCCATCTCTCTCTCTCTCTTGCTAGAGAAATATTAAAACAATAATG
Source organism: Tupaia belangeri chinensis (assembly GCF_000334495.1). Classification (NCBI taxonomy): domain Eukaryota; kingdom Metazoa; phylum Chordata; class Mammalia; order Scandentia; family Tupaiidae; genus Tupaia; species Tupaia belangeri. Next base: position 3,750,973 of record NW_006160074.1, on the reverse strand, counting down.
ATAAATAAAGCTAAATAAAAGAATTCTTTAAAAAAGAAAAAAAATACAAAAAAGCCCATTAATATGTAAGTTTGGCCAATTTGTCATGTACCATTCAATTCCACCAATGTGTAAAAGTTTCCTTTCATAGAAATCTTTTATTGGGACTAGCAGTTGGCGTAATGGCTATGTCACTGGACTCCCATGTAGACAATCGCAGTTCGAGTCCTGGACCTGGTGCTTTAAACTCACACCAGACACAGGTGTGTGCATGCCCAAGATCCTGAGAGGAGAATGGAGAAGGGATTGCTGCATGGCCATCCCCCCTGGGAGGGTGATTTCTCACTTTTTGTCTTTTTATTTCTCTGTCTTTCTGGCAAGCACATGCACCCTATAGCAAAAATCTCTCAAAAAAAATCTTTTTTTTTGGTGGGGGGAGAGGTTTTTGCTATAGGGCACGTGTGATTGGCTATATGAGAGTCCAGTGCCCTTAACCACCACGCCACTTGCTGGCCCCAAAACAGGCTATTGTAGACCTTGTAACTAGGAACCAGAAAACTTGTTTTAATCCAGTTTCCTAAATGTGTGAACTGGTGCAAATCACTTCTGCTCCCTGGGTGTGTTTTCTACTCTGTGACGTAAATGGACTCACTCTTTAAATTAGGGATTTGGAGATGCTGATTGATGAAATTTAGGGATGGTCTTTGTGAACCTTTTGGGATTCTACACAAAATTCCGTTTGTGTCTGCATGTGTGGACATTTCTCTGGAGAAAGGGGGACTAAATTTTCAACTGATTCATAAGGGGGCTGTGACTAAATAACGTTAAGAACCATGTTTCTACCCAGCTCTCAGATGTTGTATTCACTCCTCAGCTTCCTCCATGACAATGCCAGAAGCAAAGTTAGATCCTGAGTTATACAGTGGACCCTATGAATCCCCCATGCAAAATGTTACACTGTTCCTGATAGGTACTAAAATACTCAAGACTCCCATGGTTGCTTCTGCACTCAACAGGAAGACTTTTTTCCCCCCCAACTTTATTTATTTATTTTAATTTGACCAGAGAGGGACAGAGTGAAAGAGAGAGAAGGAAAGTAAGAAACCAAGCTGCTGCCAAGTCCAGGACTTGAACCACGGTTGGCCATGTGCAAGTCTAGCATCCCAACACTACACCACCTGCTGGCCTACCCCCCAACAGGAAGACATCCTTTGTCATTATTCTCTAAACAATATGATATCATGGGGTTGGCAGATGGTGTGGTGGATAAGGCACTGGACTCCCACACACTTTCCCTTTCTCTCTCTAGTCAAATTAAAAAATAACAACAAATAAAATTAATAAATAGTTATTAGAAAAAAACAAAAACAATGTGGGGGCCAGGAGGTTGGCATGGTGGTTGGGGACGCTGGACACCCACATGGTTGACCATGGTTCAAGTCTCAACGGGATGGCTTGGTTTCTCACTTTCTCTGTCCCTCTCTGATCAAATTAAAATGAATAAATAAATTTAAATAATTTTAAAAAGACAATATGGTATAACAACAGTTTATACAGTATTTACATCATATTAGGCATTAAATGATGTAATCATTAGAGTAATCTAAAGATGCTTTAAGGTATGCTGGAGGATGCAAATAGGTTACATGCAAATGCTTTGCCCTTTTACATAAGAGTCTAGAGCATCCATAAATTTGGTATTTGTAGGAATCCTAGAACCCACCCCCAAGCAGGTAAGAGGGACAACTGAATCTCGAGTCTTAGGCCAAGAGGACAGATAGTTCAGACCAGTTTTGTTTCTTGATAATCTGAGGTCCATTTATTTCTAATGGGTAGATATTTTTGTTTGTTTTGGAGAGGTTTTTGCTATAGGGCATGTGCGCTCCCCAGAAAGACAGAGAAAGACAGAAAGTGAGAAGTCACCCCTGGGGGGAGGGGAGGATGGCCATGCTACAATTCCTTCTCCATTCTCCTCTCAGGATCTCGGGCACGCAAGCACATGCACCCGACTGAGTTTAAGCCACCAGGTCCAGGACTCAAACCGCGGTCAACTACATGGGAGTCCAGTAACATAGCCATTGTGCCAACTGCTGGTCCCCTCTAATGGGTAGATGTTAATCAAAGCATCCAAGGACTCTGATCTGACTTTTTGGAACCACATGTCACTCCAAGTTAATAAAATCCTGAGGCCTATTTGACTGCACCTCAGTCTTAACAGCCACTTCCAATGTGGCCTGATTCTGCAGAAACTCCACTTAATTGTGTACATCTGCCCCTTACCCAAAATATCTTTCCTCTAGTCTAAAAGTCCTACTCTAGGGATTCAATGTTATGGGTTTGGAAAAGTCAACATCCCGTGCAATCCGACTCCTTTGGGAAAAAGTATTGACGTCTTGACTCCAACTAAAATTTGCACGTGGATGAGGACAGGAAAATAACTGGAAAGGGAAGTCAGAGGGCTACTGAAACGTTGCTTGGGGCATGAGTAGTAGGCAAGAAGGGAACCTTCCTCAAGGGCACAGAGTCCAAAGGGTTGTTTACACTCTGCCCTGCAACCCAAACAAGACCTCTCACGGACAGCAGGTCCAGGGCTCAAATTCCACCCCAAGGCCAGGAAGTGGAGAGCGGCGCCTCATACTTTTCCAACCCTCGCCTTAATTCTGCGCCTGCTGTTGCTCCGGGGTCAGGCAAGGCAGTACTCCAGCCCAAAGGGCGCTCAGTCTCCCCGCCACGGCCACGGCCCCGGCCCCGCCCACGGCCCCGCCCAGTGCAACCGCCGCGTTGGTACAGGGTCTCCTAGAGCAGAGGTAAACACGAGCTCAACTCTGTCTTTACCAAAAAGAGGTCTTTAAGCCCTTTTTGCAGCTCTAGGTCGCGCACTACATTCCCACGCTCCTCCACCACGGCCAGATTGCGGAATTCCGAAACGCATTCCCTCCCAGATTGCGCCTTCTTCCTTCGCTACTTCTCCTTTAGCAAGATGGCGGCGATCGCGCTTCCGGCGTGTGTCCTTACGGGTGCGTCCGGGCTGCTGCTGCAGGTGCCACCGAAGGGGTTCCAGCCTCTCTGGTGCATAGACTTCAGCGGGGGAGGGCGGGCAGACAGTCTGCCTGGAGCCGAGCAGCTCTTCTCCAGCTCCTGCTCGGCGTGAACCTGATGGTGATGCCACCTACCGAGGCCCACAGTCTGCGCTTTGTTACCTTGGTAATGAGAGAAGGGGTCACCAAAGAGTTCGCGGCAGCCGAAAGGGCAAAGCCCAGTGCAACCGCCGCAGGGCGCAGCTCGGAGGGCAGGGCGCAGCTCGTGCTGCGGGTCGGGGGTGTCAGGAGGAGGGGGAGTTGGTTTGGGGGGAGACAGCTGGACTGGGGAGTTGGAGGGTACGTTCAGAATTGATGTGGACCTTAGGGGTTTTGGGGGTGGGTCGGAGTACGAATTAGGGTGGTTAGAGTTCTGTGTGAAGTTAGAGCCATTTGGGCTGGGGACGGGGGTGTGGTTGAGTGGCTGAGACCTTTACCCAAAAAAAACAGTGGTGATCTTTTTTTCCAGTTTCCCCCCATGTACATTACTTTCATTTTCTCCTTTCCCTTCCCACCTATACCTTTGGCTTTGCCTTTCCAGTGGCCTTGCCTAGCCAAATTAGAATCTCTAGAACCTGGAAGAAGTTACTGACCCTTGAACTGGGGTCCCTTGCAGTGGGGATCCAGAGGGAGTGAGGCTTCCTTCCCCAACATGGGGCAAAGGTTAGTCCTATGCCCCAGCCTAGGATACCCCTCTGGCCAATGGACAAAACTTATTCTATCTTCTTTCTCTCTTCCTTCTTTCCTTCCTTTCTTTCTTCCTTCCTTTTTTTTTTTTTTTTTGGAGAGGTTTTTGCTTTAGGGTACATGCCCTTGCCAGAAAGACAGAGAGATAAAGAGAATCTCTAGAACCTGGAAGAAGTTACTGACCCTTGAACTGGGGTCCCTTGCAGTGGGGATCCAGAGGGAGTGAGGCTTCCTTCCCCAACATGGGGCAAAGGTTAGTCCTATGCCCCAGCCTAGGATACCCCTCTGGCCAATGGACAAAACTTATTCTATCTTCTTTCTCTTTTCTTTCTTTCCTTCCTTTCTTTCTTCCTTCCTTTTTTTTTTTTTTTTTGGAGAGGTTTTTGCTTTAGGGTACATGCACTTGCCAGAAAGACAGAGAGATAAAGAGACAGAAAGCGAGAAATCACCCCCCAGGGGGAATGGCCACTCCGCAATCCCTTCTCCTCCATTCTCCTCTTGGGATCTTGGGCACACACGTGCACGCGCCTGGCGTGAGTTTAAGCCACTGGGTCCGGTACTTGATCCGGGGTCGACCACATGGGAGTCCAGCAACATAGCCATTATGCTAACTGCTGGTCCCAACATACCTTTCTTCAGCTATACCGACATGGAGACCGTTCACCAGTGAAGACGTACCCCAAGGACCCTTATCAGGAAGAGGACTGGCCCCAGGGGTTTGGTCAACTAACCAAGGTAAGTCAAAAGCCAGCCTGCCCTTAGGGTGAGCTAGAGAATGAGTGACCTCTAGAGCAGGCTAGACCTTGAGGCCTCCTAAGCTGCCATTTTCCACGCGGGTGCAGACTTTGGTCCGATTTCTTAACCTTACTTTTTTGTGCCTCAGACAGCGTGGTGCACAAGTGCCCACTTAATAAATGACTTGTGAGATTAGATTACCCCACTGCTGCTTCCAGCCAGGAGTAGATTTAGAAAGCAACAGTTGCCTGAACGCATGGGACTCGGTTTGCTTCTCTCTAGACCCTCTTAACCTTTGGGTTTGCCCACAGGAGGGGATGCTGCAGCACTGGGAGCTGGGCCAGGCTCTGCGGCGGCGCTACCATGGTTTTCTAAACACCTCTTACCATTGGCAAGAGGTAAGGCGGGGCACTCAGGAGGCGAGGAGAATCACTCCTGCCCTCAGGGAGCCTGAGGGTGAGGCTGGGCACTTGGGCCTCCCTCCTGCATAGCTGGTTACAGCTACAGGACAGACATCTAACATAGACCTAGAGGCTGAGTCACCCATGCTCGGCTGTGAAGAGGCAAAACTGTTCAAGCATCTAAGGAAGAGCCTGCCAGAGTGATTCTGAATCTGAAATATAGATTGTCTCTTTTTTTTTTTTTTTGAGAGAAAGAGATTTTTGCTATAGGGCGTGTGAACTTGCCCAGAGAGACAGAAAGCGAGAAATCATGGGGTGGGGGGTGGTGTGGTGGGAGGCGGGGACATGGACATGCCGCAGTCCCTTCTCCTCCATTCTGCTCTTGGGATTTTAGGCATGAATGCACATGTGCCTGGCATGAGTTTAAGCCACTGGATCTGGGACTCAAACCATGGTCAGTTACGTGGGAGTCTGGTGACATAACCATTATGCCATCTGCTGGTCCCTATAGATTGTCTTTCTATCCAGGACATTTATTTGGCACCTAATAAGGGCCAAGCGCTGTATTATTAGAGCTCTTTTACATGTAATGGTCCACCAAATAGATATGATCTCTTTCTCCATGGAACTTAGAATATAGTGGGGGAAGCCAGCAGGTGGTGTGGTGGTTCGAGGTGCTGGATTCCCATGTGACCTACTGCAGTTCGAGTCCCAGACCTGGCAGTTTGCTTTCTCAGGTCCCCTTTCTCTCTCTCTCTCTGGTCAAAATAAAAAATAATAACAAATGGAATTAAATAATTTTTCTTAAGAAAAGAATGTAGGATGGTATTAGATGATAATAGGCAGGACTGAGACTGAGGGCAGCAGGAAGACACGTGTGGTTAGGGCGTGTCAGGGAGGATGGGCAGGTGTGCTGGCTCCTCGGGGACTTCTCCCCACCCTAGGGATGCAGGCAGCTGTTCCTCTGGGTTCCACTCTCACAGCTGTGTCATGAATCTCTAGATGTTATTGTTGCTTTGAGGCCCAGCTCTATCCTGAGTGTGCCCTTCCCAGTTTCCAGTCCCCTCCTCACTCTTCACAAGCTACTGTCTCTGTTCTTTTTTTTTTTTTTTTGGGAGAGGGTTTTTTCCTTTTGGGACACGCCGATCTTTGCTTTAGGGCACATGCACTTGCCCAGAGAGACAGAGATAGAAAGTAAGAAGTCACTCCCCAAAGGGGATGGCCACACCACAATCCCTTCTCCTCCATTCTCCTCTTGGAATTTTGGGCACAAACTTACATGTGCCGGGCGTGAGTTTTAAGCCTCTGGGTCTGGGAATCGAACTGCAGTCGGCTACGTGGGAGTCCAGTGACGTAACCATTACGCCATCTGCTGGTGCCACTATCTCTGTTCTTTATCTGATTTTTCCTTCTCGGTCTCTCAGCCAGTTTATAGAGGGCAGCTGGGGAGTGACTGGAGACGGTTCTGCCCTCAAGGACCCAGGTGTAGACAGGGAGATAGGTGTTAAAACACCAGACAACCGCAGAGCCTTACCAAGCGCTGTTGACCTGGAAGAAGGGGCATTTGAACTAGAGGCAGCCCCTGAGCCATTCCCTCCGGGGTTCTGCAGAGTGCTGAGGAGCCCAGCTGGGCTGAAGGCCATGGGGGAGGCCTGGTGCATGGTGAGGTTGTAATGTGCTGGGCCAGCATCTGGAACAGGCGCCCCAGGGGGCCCCCCTGAGGGGCCGAAGCGCTCCCCACCCACAGGTGACATCCTCGCAGGTTTACGTGCGTAGCACAGACTTTGACCGAACTCTCATGAGTGCCGAGGCCAACCTGGCTGGCCTCTTCCCTCCCGATGGGATGCAGCGCTTCAATCCCAACATCTCGTGGCAGCCCATCCCTGTCCACACCGTGCCCATCGCCGAGGACAGGGTAAGACTGGCCAGCCCTGCTCTGCAGGTGGTGAGGGTGATGGCTCTGGTCACGGGCCTGGCCATCCCAACTCCCTCCTCTGCAGCTGCTGAAGTTCCCACTGGGCCCATGTCCCCGTTACGAGCAGCTGCAGAACGAGACGCGGAGGACCCCGGAGTATGAGAGCGAGAGTATTCGCAATGCGGTGAGTGGCGCCGAGGTCGAGGTCGCCAGGCCACCCTCCTCCCAGGGCGGTGCTGATCTGGTCCATTCCTCATAGCACTTTCTGGACATGGTGGCCAACGAGACAGGACTTCCAGACCTGACCCTGGAGACAGTCTGGAATGTCTATGATACCCTCTTCTGTGAGGTGAGCCTGCCCGGGTGCCCGCGTGCTCCCCCCTGCCCCTGCCAGAGCAGGCCCTGGTCACCAGGACGGTACAACACAGCTTGGTTGCCATCATGGCCACCAGGGAGGTCCAGGCACATGGCTGCTTGTGAAATGCAGGAACTCCCCTCCCGGGTGAAACCCAGCCTTGGAGTGGGAAACGGTTTATTCAGCGTCAGCAGTTCCTCCTCTCCTCCACCCAGAGCTCTCATGGGAGCAGACTCCTTTCTGCTGAGCCTCACTGTTCGCATCTGAGCTTCCTTTGCTGGGCCCTGTCTTCCCTCTCTAGGGGCCCAGCCCTTCCGCCTCACCGCACTCTCCTCTCCCTCCCTTGCACACACGCACCTCCCCACGGGTACCCCGGGAGCGGCTCTGGCCCAGGCCTGGGAGCTAACCTGCCTGCTGTGGTACACAGCAGACACACGGGCTGCTCCTGCCTCCCTGGGCCTCGCCCCAGACCATGCAGCGTCTGAGCCAGCTAAAGGACTTCAGCTTCCGCTTCCTCTTCGGGATCCATGAGCAGGCGGAGAAGGCCCGGCTTCAGGGGGGTGAGTGACAAGAGCAGCATGTCACTCCCCTCCTCAGGACCCTGTGGCATTTAAACTCTGCCCTTGGGGCTTTGTCACACACTTCTTCCTGGACTGAAACGTCCTCTGCTTTTCCAGAAAGACCCTCTCTCATCATCTCACTTGTCACCCACGCCTCCCTCCCCAGTTCTTATGCCTAGCCTGTGTCACTGTGTGACCATGGTCCGGTCTGTAGGCCTCCTTTCTGCCATTCGGAGTCATCTCCCCACCCCCACTCCGACTCAACACCACCTCCGCGGGGCCACTGGGAGCCACTGTAAGAGAAGGCTGAGGACAGGATTCATGCCGGTTTCCTGGAGCCAGCGCCAGGGCACACTCGCTGTCACACCTTTTGTCATCGTGGTGGTTTTCAGAGCCCGCATATGGCAGCTGCTCTGGCATGGAGCCACCATCCTGTGTGTTTGGAAGCAGTCTGAGTTGACATTTGTTCCCAACTGGACTAACTCTTCAAACATTGGCAGGGACTTGTCACACACTCATTGGGTCATCAGCAAAGTCCCAATGTGTTTTTTTTTCCCCATAAAATGCGTCATAACTTGTCCGACAACCCAATATAAATGAACGGTTTCTACCTCTGTGCTGAAATACAGATAGCTTGTTTCATCTCGCGTCCTTTGTGAGTTTGAAGGTTCCTAGAGAGCTGGGGGTGCTATAGAGCTCCTGCCTGGTCCCCCAGGAACCTAAGGAGGTGTGAGTGTTGGCGACCAGGACTAGCAGGGGGTGAGGAGCCGTGATAGGACTGACGGGAAGACAGTGGTGGCCGTGGCTGCTGATGGTGGGGACTCTGCTCCTTCAGGAGTCCTGCTGGCTCAGATACGGAAGAACTTGACCCTCATGGCAACCACCTCCCAACTCCCGAAGCTGCTGGTGTACTCTGCGGTAAGCTCCAGGCCTCCCCAGCGTGCCGACATCTGTCCAGTTCCTGGGGGTACAGGGAGCCGTACTGATAGGGGGCCCCTCCCTTACAGCATGACACAACTCTGGTCGCGCTGCAGATGGCCCTGAACGTCTACAACGGGAAACAAGCCCCCTACGCCTCCTGCCACATATTTGAGCTGTACCAGGAAGATAACGGGTGAGTGGAGCTGCCATCTGTCCTCAGAGGGGCACTTGGTGGGGGCTGAGAGCAGGGCCTCGTCGCAGCCTGGCGAGCAGCTCCCAGCCCGCCTCTGTCACCCCAGAAACTTCTCGGTGGAGATGTACTTTCGGAATGAGAGTGAGAAGGACCCCTGGCCTCTGACCCTGCCTGGCTGCCCTCACCGCTGCCCGCTGCAGGACTTCCTTCGCCTCACAGAGCCCGTCGTGCCCAAGGATTGGCAGCAGGAGTGCCAGGTGACCAGCAGTCCTGCAGACACAGGTGAGCCGCCACCCGCTCCTGTGTTGGTCCTGGCTTGGAATTCTCATCCGGAAATCTTGAGGGCTGTTGTACTTCCAGCCATCTCGGCACATCTCCCTGGCCAGTTTCCCTCCCGACAGCATTTTCCTCCGGTGGCCCCCGCGCCCCCTCAGAAACGCTATGCTTCCTGCCTTAGAGTTCAGGGCAGTGGGGAAAGAGCCCCATGCTCCCCACACCATCTGACGACACATGGGCCATTCATTCCACCTGTGCCCTGGTCCCCTTCTCCCCCAGAGAGGCTGACACCTCCACACGTCCCTCCCCATCTCAGGCAGAGACCTCTGACCCTCATCTTTCCAGCTGTTGCTCTGGTTCTGTGCCCTTGAGGGAAGAATCCTTGAAAGAGCTGCCTGACCCCTGGCTCTGCTTTCGTGGCCGTTCACAGACCCACGTGGGCAGCCTGTGTCCCCTCTTACTGCGCTGACGCTGGCTTGTCCCAGTGACCAGCTCCTAGTCCGCTCCTCTCACCACTCAGCAGTGTTACCTCGTCAGCTGCCACTCCTTCCTCTCCTGGCTTTTCTCCCGCCAACAGGCATCTTCCTTTCGTCCCCACGCGTCCGTGGGTGACCCAGGGCCCACCCAGCCCACTCCCAAGCTGATCCTCTGCAGGCTTAGGGCTTTACACACCACCACACAGCTGTCCTTCTGTCGTGACTCGCAGATTTGTGACCCTTCTTGGAGCTACAGACTCATAGCTGTTCTGAGGTCTCCACATGGATGTCAAACAAAGCACCTCAGAGTCGACATGCTCTTCCCCCCACATCTGTTCTTCCTCCAGTTTCTCTCTCTTTTTTTTTTTTTTAAAAGAGGTTTTTGCCTTAGGGTGCATGTGCTCACCAGAGAGGAGAGAGACAGAGACAATGAGAGAAAGTGAGAAATCACCCCCCGGGGGGGATGGCCATGCTGCAGCTCCTTCTACATTCTCTTCCCGGAATCGTGGGCATGCATGTGCACGCACCTAGCCCAACTTTCCAGCCACAGGGTCTGGAATGCAGACCGTGACCGGCCACGGGGGAGTTCAGTGACACAGTCACTACACCTTCTGCTGGCCCTTTCTCCGTTTGTAATTGTGCCCGCCGCGGAGAGAAAGCATCCCCTCAGTGGGACATGGTCACATGGCAGTCCCTCCCCTCCATCTCTGTCCTGTTGGGATTTTGGGTGTCCCAGTGTTTTTCAGGCAGCCAGGGCTGGGGTGGAACTGCGTGGCCATGGAGGATCCAGTTCCCTTGACCGTGAGGCCAGGGGTTCGCCTGTCTAGTTTAGGTAAACGTGTCATTAGTCACCTGGTGGCACAGTCCCCCCGTTACCGTGAATGGCGCTCTCTCACCAGGCCCTGTCCGCTAGCAGCTCCTGCCGGCTCAGCCTTTCGGATACGTGCTGTTGCCCCCAGTCCAGCTTACCGGCAGCTCTCCCCTCGACTACTGAAAAGCAGCTTTGTTCTGATTCTTTCTGTGCCCCCCCACCCCCATCTTTCAGCATGGCATTTTCTTTTTTAAAATCCTGAGTCCGTTCACATCACTCTTAGAATCTTCCAGTGGCTTTCCATCGTGTAAGGAATAAAATGCGAGTTCTTCATCGAGGCCTTCCAGGCCCTATGTGACCCAGTCTTCTGCCCCATGTCCGACGTGGCCCTTGCTCACCCGGTTCTAGTGATCCTGACTTTCTTTCTTCTTTATTTAATTTTACTTATTCATTCATTTTCATTTGACGAGAGAGAAGAGAGAGAAAGCGAGAAAGCAAGCCACCAGGCCAGAGACCTGAACCCTGGTCGGCCACGTGAGCGAGCGCCTTAACCACCACGCCACCTGCTGGTCCCTTTTTCTTTAAAAAAAAAAATTATTTATTTAATTTTATTTATTCATTCATTTATTTTAATTTGTTGAGAGAGAAGAGAGAGAAAGCAAGAAAGCAAGGATCTTGACTTTCTGACGGATCCTGAAAGCTCAATCCCACGTCAGGCCCTCTGCTCTGGCTGCCGCTCTGGCACCTCTTTCCTCGGACCTTAGTGGACTCACTCACTGGCTCCCGGTCTCTGTTCAAATTCCCACTTCCTCAGTGACGCCCTACCTGACGGATCAATGGTGCTTTTTTCTTCATAGCGTTAGGCGCTAACCTGTCCTCATTTGCTTATGTATGGGATCTCCTGTCCTGGCCGCCTGTGTACCCCGCGTGTCAGACAGGACCTGGCCCCGGGGAGGTGCTGAGGTGCTTGTCGAGCAACACTGACGTTGTCTTTTGTCCCTCCTGCACAGAGGTGATCGTGGCCTTGGCTGTCTGCGGCTCCATCCTCTTCCTCCTCATAGTGCTGCTCCTCACCGTTCTCTTCCGGATGCAGGCCCAGCCTCCTGGCTACCGCCACGTCGCAGATGGGGAGGACCATGCCTGACACCCAGCTGGCCCCCTTCCCTCTGCCTCCTAGGGGAGGAGGGCTGGGCCCTTGCTCCTGACCATGGCTGCTCCTCAGCCCTTGGACCAGAGACTCCGAGTCGCCTGCCCTGCTCACCACAGCCCAGATGAGCGAGTGGGGCTCGGCCCGGCCCACGACACCTGTCACTCAGCATTCATATGCCTGACGTTTACCATGTACTGTGCTGGACTCTGGCTTCCTCCCAGCAGAATGGGCTCTTTTATACTCCGTAAGGACCTGAGATGGAGACAGGACCTGGGATGGGAACCCTGAGGCGTCGGTGCCTGACCCGCCTGGCTGCCATCAAGCCCCTGCTCTTTCTCTCCCAGCCCGGGGTCTTTGGCAAATGGCTCAGAGGACACAGTCTTACCTGTCAGTGCTTGCTCTAGAGGAAACATTGCCCAACACTGGGGTAGAAACCTTGACCACCAAGGAACCGAATCACTCAGCAGCCAGCCAGCCAAGTCCTCTTCTGGCTGAAGACACCATTAGAGACAGCATGCGTTAGGCACCTCTGTCACCCCGTTAGCTTTGGTAGGTCGGAAGAGTCTTTGTAGTTGGGAGGGAATGGCGGGAGAGGGCGGGAATGGGCTGTCATACAGGATCGTGGAACTGCCTTCTTCCCAGCTGGGCCTCAGGGACCTGAGGTAAATGCAGGCCGTGAGCCGGACAGCTCTTGACCGTGGCCCAGACCGGGGCAGAGGCAGCTCTCAGAGAATGAAGGTTTTGGACTGTTGGTGCTGTCACTGTGCCTTTTCTTCACTGAGACCCCAGGAGCCTTCCCACCAGGACCTGCTGGACCATCCACTCAGCAGCTCAGTGCAGTATGGTTTTATTGGCCATGTCAACAGTGAGCACAAGTCAACCATCCCAACTGGGTCCCTGCCACCACGTGTCAGAGAAGTAGCCTGGCTCCAGGTTAGACAGAGCAGGGACCCTTGGGGCAGCCGCATCGCCAACTGTGGAACGATAACTGCCCATGTCCCAGTCCCCGTGTCCCATGCCACGGTGCCCTGCTGCGGCCCTAAGATGTGAATCCTTTGGCCCTTTAACAGCCACCTCTTCAAGCCCTTGCTTGGCCCACACCTTCTTGAATGTCTGTCACTTCTGTGTCCCAGCTTCCTCCCGGCTCCAAATGAGGATGTGATAACCTAGAGGGATAAGACCAGTCTGACTTGCACTGTCCATTATCAGCCTCAGAGCTTGGGGCTGGCGCAGGAAACCTAGGAGCGGGGAGGGGAGTACTAGGAAACCACAGGCACTGCCATGGCCGAGACAGCAAGGGCGATGGAGGGCCTAGGCCAGAGAAACCACCGCCTCCCAGTCACCTTTCCTGGTTGTGGCCCTAGGCCATGTGGCAGGGCTGACGTTAGCCTGCACTCGGTCTTGGGGAGAGGCACCAGGCTTGGGGTGTGGGAGATACGTCCTGCTTCTACTCACCCATTGCCGAGGCCAGGGTGTCCCCCATGGGATTGAACTCATTGAGCTGCAGAGACAAGAGGGCCATCATGAGGGGTGACGGTATTAACGGAGGCAGAGGAGGGCACGTGAGGACTGACTGATGGTCGACAGGTAGGCTGAATCCCTGCTTCCTCCCGTTGTTAGAGGGCCCGGGCCTCACCGAGATGATCCCAGAAGATTCTGGGTCATAGAGCTGGCACATCATCTTTCCGGAGCTGCCATCAAACACATCAATCGTCCTTAATTCGTAGGGGTTACAACTTTTGAAATTAGGATCTGGGTATCGGCCCACGACAATGAGGTTGTACCGAGGATGCCAGGCTGCCTAGGAGATGAGAGGCTGGTCACGAGGGCTCACCTAGAACACTTTTCAAGAGGGACATCAAAAGCATCCTTTGATGGGGCCAGCAGGTGGCATGGTGGTTAAGGTGCTGAACTCCCACTTGGGTGACCATGGTTCAAGTCCCAGGCCTGGTGACTTTCTTTCCCTCTCTGTCTCTCTGGTCAAATTAAAAGTAATAAATAAGATTAAATAGTAATTTTTGGAGAGATTTTTACTATAGGGTGCATGTGCTTGACAGAGAGACAGAAAGCGAGAAATTGCCAACCCCTCCCCCCCATGGGGATGGGCACGCCATTGCAATGTTGGGCATAGATGCACACAAACCTGGCGTGAGTTTTAATTTTTTTTTAAAGAATTATTTAATTCCTGAGACCAGCAGTTAGCTTAATGGCTATGCTGCTGGACTCCCATGTAGTCGACCACAGTTAGCGTCCCTGACCCAGTGGCTTAAAACTCATGCCGGGTTTGTGTGCGTGTCCAAGATCCCGGAGGAGAATGGAGAAGGGATTGCGGTGTGGCCATCCATCCTGGGAGGTGATTTCTCGCTTTCTGTCTCTCTGTCTCTCTCTGTTTGTCTGGTGAGCACATGCGCTCTATAGCAAAAACCTCTCAAAAAAAAAAAAAAAAGAATTATGTATTTAATTCCATTTGTCATTACTATATTTTAATTTGACCAGAGAGAGAAAGGGAAAGTAAGAAAGCAAGCTGCTAGGTCTGGGACTCGAACCAGGGTCAACCATGTGAGAGTCCAGCTCCTTTATCCACCACGCCACCTGCCAGCCCCCTGGTGTGAGTTTCAAGCTGCTGAGTCTGGATTTGAACCATGGTTGACTATGTGGGAGTCCAGCAACATAACTATTATGCCACCTGCTGGTCCCAAAGTTAAATAATTCTTAAAGTATTCTTTGCCACTAATGAGCCAACAACTTAATAATGAAGATAAGACCTACATGAATCTATGTGCATCCACCATTGCAATTTTTATTTTTATTTTTAGGTTTTTTCCATAGTACGTGCAGTTGCCAGAGATAGAGTAAGAAATCACCCCCAACCCCCAGCCCCCCTGCCATGCCACTTCATTCTCCTCATAGGATTTTGGGCACAAACATACATGTGCCCTGCGTGATTTTCAAGCCAACGGGTCCAGGACTCAAACTGCAGTTGGCCGAGTGGGAATCCAGCACCTTAATCACAATGCTACCTGCTAGCTCCACCACTGCAAATGTTTAATCCCCAGTTGACCTCCTTGGCCCTTCGGACACCTTTGGCTGCCTTTCTTTTGCATTTCTGAGATCATACCAGCTGGTGTTTCAACATCAGCTCGACCCAAACACTAGCCTAAGAGGTCGCCTCCCACAGGGCAGAACCAAAACCAGATAGGGCCTCAGTTCCTAAGTAACCCCGTAACTGTCCCTGTATGGGGGAGAACCCTGTTTCCCAGATTACCCCACGCAGAATAGATCGGATGACAGGCTTGGATGGGGTTTTCCTGACAAAACTTCTCAAGGAAGTTTGGAAGGAAGGAAGATGGTTAGCAAGAAAGAAGAAACAGTACATGCAAAGTCACAGACGCCACAGGAAGCTGTCCTGGCTAGACGTGGGAGGCGAGGACAGATGGACGAACGGGAACGCCAACGGGGGGGAGGAATCGGTGCTGTTTATCAGAGCATGAACGTGACGAGGCACACGGGCTGCTCAGGCGCGAACTCATTGACTGAGTACTTACCCAGTGCTAGGCACGGCGTCTAGCACCATGGAGCGAGTGATTCATTCTCACAACCCTATCCATCAGATATTAGCTTTTTGCAGGTGAGGAAACAGGTCCAACATGTTAGTAATCCCCGCCCCCCCCCCCCCTTGTTAGTAATCCCCCCCCCCCCCCCCGGCTTTCTAAGCCAGGTGTGTCTGCCTGCCTGAAGCTGATGCTCCCACGACTGCTATACCCACCAAAGAAGGACAAGCGTGACATGTGAAGATACGAACACGGGCTGTGGGAAAGAATATAAACCCCTAGGGCCAGCCAAGTGGCATGGTGGTTAAAGCTGCTGGATCCCGGGGCCAGCAGGTGATGTGGTGGTTAAGGCACTGGACTCTCACCTGGCTGACCACTGTTCAAGTCCCCAGCCTGGCAGCTTGCTTTCTCACTTTCTCTCTCTCTCTGTTATTCTCTGGTAAGCACATGTGCCCTATAACGAAATTTTAAAATAATAAATAAAATTAAATAATCCCTAAAAAAAACCCCAAAGCTGCTGGATCCCATAGGGCCAACTGCAAGGTTTGAATCCTGGACCTGGCGGTTTCAGAAACACTGGGCTCATGTACATGTGTGCCTAAAATTTTGAGAGGAGAATGGAGAAGACTGGTGTGGCCATTCCTCCTGGGGAAGGGGGCGTGGGAGAGTTCTCTCTCTAGCAGCACATGCGCCCGACAGCACATTAATAAAAATAAATACAAATAAACTCCTAGCACAGAAATGACCATTCAGGCTGCAAGGAGGCTTGGTTAAGAAGGAGATGAAAGATGTTAAGTCTTGGGGACCAAGGAGAGAGAAGCCGTGAATAAGAACCTGAGGAAAAGTGGGAAAAAACGAATTCTATTATTAGAAGGCATCTGAGCCTGCAAGACAAAGAAGGCCAAGGCTGGTCTGTGGATGGAGGGCACTGACGGGTACTGGGACAGGACCAAAGAGGATCGGGAGCTTAGAAGATGCCTACAGTGGACCAGAGTGGGCCTGAAAAAAGTTCAGGAAAGTATTTCATCACTGTTCAGAAAGACAAATGAAAACCTGGACGGGCCGGTGCGTTTCCTTCTTTCCCTCACTCACCTTGATGGGTGTGAGGTGCTGGAAGTGCCGGTGAGGGTGCGGGATCAGGCCCAGGGGGCACTCCCACTGGGAGGCAGAGTAAACCCGGATCTCATTCTTCTGGTCTGTGGTCAGGAGCCGGGCTCCATCAGGACTGAAAGAAGCTGGGGAAGGAAAAAGCCCATGAGCGGAGGAGCCACAGCCCTGCGGGCCTCGCGGACCTTCTCTTGCAGAGGCACCCTCCCTCCCACTCCTCTCTAGACAGGAGCAGAAGGGAGGAGGCGAATCTAGGCTGTGGATAAAAATATTCTAGAAACTCAGCGACTGGTGGGGCAGCTGGAGACAGAAATGTTCCAAGGCATGAGCTCGGCGGATGCTACCGGGATGAAGGTTTGACCTAGCAGCTTCCAGACTTTGAGGGAAGCCCCAGGAGCAGTCAGACAGGCAGGGTCTGCAGGAGAGATGAGGTCTGGAATATCACACCTGCGTTGACAGGATGCCTGTGCGGCAGCGAGGACAGGAAGCTGGCTTTCCCTCTAACCTGGCGCAGGTCCCAGAGTTTCACTGTTTGATCTACGGAGGCCGTGGCCAGGAGCCAATCACAGCATGGGTTCAGGGCCACATGCGTGACTTTCTTTTTGTGCATTCTGAGATTCCAAAGCTGCAGAGAAGAGCTCGGTTCAGGTGGGGACACAGAACCGAGGCAGGGATAAGAGAGGGAAGGGACGACCCGACTAGAGAGCTCGCACCTCCTTGCCGTCCATGTTTTCTTTTTGTGCATTCTGAGATTCCAAAGCTGCAGAGAAGAGCTCGGTTCAGGTGGGGACACAGAACCGAGGCAGGGATAAGAGAGGGAAGGGACGACCCGACTAGAGAGCTCGCACCTCCTTGCCGTCCATGTTCAGCAGGACCACATTTCCCACGTTGTCTCCCGTGACCACCATTCGGCTTTTGGCAGACACATCCAGGCTGCAAAACCAGACGCTGCAGAGAAAGACTGGGCTGTGACAGTCTTGGAGACAGAGGTGTCCGCTCACTGCTGCGGCACCAGCATCGCCCCACAGCAGGTACTCGGCAAGTATTTGCTGAGTGAATATCTGCCTGGCCATGGATTTCCCAGGGAAGAACACGCGGGCTGTCTGGATAGACAGAAGGGGGTGATGCATCCAGGAGCCCCAGGAAGTAAGCGTCCCTGAAGCCACCAAACCTCAGAGATCAACGGCAAGTCCAGGCTAGCTCGGCCCCACAGCCCCAGGTCCTAAGGAACCCCGTCTGCTATTCTCTCCACCCTCTGGGCCGAAGGAAATGAAAAACCAAACAAGAATGGCCAACTCTGTTCCTCAGGACTGCTTAGAAAGGAACTTCTGCCCCCTTCTGAGCATTTAGGGGAAAAAGCACCACAACCCACTGGCCCCTACTTGAGGATGAGGGGACTGGGTAGAGGGTGCTGCAGGATCTGGATATCCAGCCAGGGAGCTCAAATTCACCCTTTCCCTCTCAAACCCTCAAATCCGTGCTATGCTGCCTATGGCCATCCCCGCTGACTGTCTTCAAGCTGCAGTTTCTCGGAGAAGAGCAACCTGGAGCCGAGTCTGTGCAGCCACCTGCTCGTGCATCGCTCACCCTGTGGGGCCAGCGCAGGTCCCAGCTGCAGGGACACCCAGTCCTGCGAGCCCCCACCCTGCCCCTGATTCCGGAGGGAGCCATGGAGTCATGTCTGGCCCGACATCACAATGACAGGCACTTGGTAGTTTCTCCAGCCGTTTGGTCTTGACAAGTCCAGAGCACTTTAGGAATGTGATTCTGCCCACTCAGCTCCCACCAAGGAACCGGTCAGGTCATCACACCCTCGGAGAGGGAGGGAAGTCGGCCCTAAGTTCCGTTCCTCCTCTGCTCCCCCTGGCTTTGTAGCCAACACGTTGACTGTCTGGTGAGATCAAGGCCTACACTGATAAGGCCTGACTGGAGAAGAGCTGGGCTCCAGATCCCCTTCCCGCAGCAGTGACCCACCTGGACCAGAAGAGAGTTTGCAAAAGGCGGGGGAAGATGAAAGTGGCTACACCTGGCCTTTCCTCAGAACGCCAGATTAGGGTGAGAGAAATGGGGTCCGAAGGCTCTCACCAGAACTACACCCAGAACTTTGACGCCCATCTCCTCGCAGTGAACTACTCACTTGCAGTTGTCTGAGGTGGTGAAAACACGGAGAACGTTGCCTTTAAAGTCTTGCAGCCGAGTCATTCCCTCCATGGAGGAGGTGAAAAACTGGTCGGTATTAAGAGGGTTAAACTTCATCCCAGTGATGCTCCCTCCAGCTCCAATCTAACCAGGAAGGAAAACACCAGTGAGTGATCCATGTGCGGGGACCCCAAGACACTGGGATGTGGTCCACAGAGCTCGCTCTTCTTTTCTTTTTTAAAGATTTGTTTCATTTTTATTTATTCATTCACTTATTTATTTTTACTTGACCAGAGAGAGACAGAGAGGGCGAGGGGGGCGGGGAGTGAGAAAGCAAGCCATCAGGTCTGGGACTGGAACCGTGGTCAGCCATGTGTGAGTGTCCAGCACCTTAACCACCACGCCCCCTACTGGTCCCTGGATCTCCCTGTTTTTTAAGGCTTTATTTTTCCTTTTAGTGGTCAAACTGACATGCAGTAAATTTGACTGGTTTCGGTGCACAGTGCTATGAGTTTTAATATGTGTTTGGGTTTGAATAAACACCATCCACATTAGGATGCCATCATAATCACACTCTCCCCTCACCTCCAACTCCTGGCGACCACTGATCTGTTCCCCATCAATCTAGTTTTGCCTCTATAGAATGTCATATACATGGTGGTTAAGGCAACTGGATTCCACACGGCCGACTGCAGGGTTCTATTCCCGGACCCAGTGGCTTGAGGAACATGCTGGGCACAGGTGTGTGTGTGTGTGTGTGTGTGTGTGGGTGTGTGTGTGTGTAAGCAAGATCACGTGTGTGTGTGTAAGCACATGCCCAAATTCCTGAGAGGAGAATGGAGGAGAAGGGATTGCAGCACAGACATCTTCCCCAGGAGGTGACTTCTCACTTTCTTTGTCTCTCTCCCTCTCTGGCAATAGCAAAACAACAAACATAAAACAAACAAATGAATCACACCCTTTGCCACCTTCTGAGCCTGCCTTCTTTCATTTCACTCAGCACAATGCCTCCGAGGAGCCTCGTTGTTATGGCAACGGTGCATCCCATTTAATTGCCAAGAAGTATTCCCAGGGTGTGTGAATGGACCCCGTGTGTGTTATTCCCACAGTGCTCTCTTTAGGAGAGCAGTGGCTGGGTTAGGAGGGCAGGAGCCAGATCTGTGTTCCTTCCTGTATTTCCAGACATCCCACATACTGATTAAAAAAAAAAATCACGATCCTATAACATCTCAACGTGAAGTGCTTATTATCCACCAGGCACTGTCCTGCGAGCGTGACATCTCCGAAAGCTCCCTTTTCAACTCTTCCCTGTGCTGCTGCTACCCAGCCTCATGGGGCTGCCCCGGGTCTCCTACACAACGCCATGTCACTAACTGGGCATACTGACCGCCTGCTCCACTCTCCCCAAGACCCATGGGCTGCCCAGCTCTTGCTGCTAATAAGATAATACTTTGTTCCCCCCAACTGAGTTCTGTGCTTACCAAACCAAGGATTATTTGTATTTTTAAAATATATTTAGTTATTTAATTCCATTTGTTATTAGTATTTTTTAATTTGACCAGAGAGAGCCAGAGAAAAGAAGAAAGGGGAAACGAGAAAGTAAGCCACCAGATCTGGGACTCGAACCACAGTCAGCCATGTGGGAATCTAGTGCCTTTAACCCCACCACGCCACTTGCCTATTTGTATTTGTTTTCAAACCTGTTTATGCTAGCTGTGCTGTAATCACGTCTTTTAATTAAACATGTAAACTGAAGAAATACATGCAAAAAGAAAGGCCACTGTTACTTCTATTTTTTTTTTGGAGAGGTTTTTGCTATAGGGTTCATGCACACGCCAGAAAGCAGAGAGACAGAAAGTGAGAAATCACCCCCTGGGAGGATAGCCACACTGCAATCCCTTCTCCTCTGTTTTCCTCTCCGGATCTTAGGCACATATGCACACGCACCCAGCGTGAGTTTAAGCCACCAGATCTGGGACTCAAACCACGGCCACCTACATGGGAGTCCAGCGACGTAGACATTATGCCATCTGCTGGTTCCAGGTCACTGTTATTTCTGTGGAAGCCATGTTGAATGCTTTGGAAAAACTACATAAAAATGAGTCGCCAAAAATCATAGTTGACAAACATGAGTGATATAAAAAATTAGAGTAGGGGACCAGCAGATGGCATAATGGTTACATTGCTGGACTCCGACGTAGCCGACAGCATTTTGAGTCCCAGACCCGGTGGCTTAAAAATCACATCGGGGGACCAGCGGTTAGCGTAATGGCTATGTCGCTGGACTCCCACGTAGTCGACCACGGTTCACATCCCGGACCCAGTGGCTTAAACTCACGCCGGGCGCATGTGCGTGCATGCCCAAGATCCCAAGAGGAGAATGGAGGAGAAGGGATTGCAGCGTGGCCATCCCCCCAGGGGGTGATTTCTCGCTTTCTATCTCTCTGTCTGGTGAGCACACGTGCCCTATAGCAAAAAACTCTCAAAAAAAAAAAAAAAAATCATGTCGGGTACGTGTGCATGCGTGCCCAAAATCCTGTGAGGAGAATGGAGGAGAAAATATTGTGGTGTGGCCTTCCCCCAAGGGGGTGAGGTCTCGCTTTCTATCTGTCTCATGCATGCGACCTTTAGCAAAAATCTCTCTCAAAAACAAACAAACAAAAAATTAGGGTGGGAGCCAGGAGATGCGTGGTGGTTAAGACATTGGATCCCATGTGGACAGCTCCGTGGTTTGAGTCTCAGACCCAGCAGCCTGAAAAACACACTGGTGTGTGCCCAAAATGCAGAAAGCAGAATGGAGGAGAAAGGACAGTGGCATGGCCACCCACCTCAGAGGGCACTCTCTCACTTTCTCTCCCTCTCTCTGGCGAGCACACATGCCCTATAGCAAAACAAAGCAAAAAGGATTAGAGTGAGGAATAATAAAAGTTTAAAAAGAATCTGCAATCAGATAGCTTCACAACTATCTTCAAATTATGTCTCCACATTAGAAAGATGGAAACTAAACCCTATAAAGAATCATTTGAGGGGCCAGCAGGTGGCGTGGTGGTTGAGGCACTGGATTCCCATGTGGTAATGGAGTTTGAATCCCGGACCCTGAAGCTTGAAAATCACACCAGGGCCACATGTATGCGTGCCCAAAATCCTAGTAGGATAGAGAAGGGATTGCAGCATGGCCATTCCCCCATGCCCAGGTAATTTCTTACTTTCCCTCTCTCTGTTTCTCCCTGGCAAGCACACTTGCCCTATGGCAAAAACCTTAAAAACAGGGAACCAGCAGTTAGCGTAATGGCTATGTCGCTGGACTCCCACGTAGTCGACCGCGGTTCGCGTCCCGGACCTGGTGGCTTAAAACTCACGCTGGGCGCGTGTGTGTGCGTGCCCAAGATCCCAAGAGGAGAATTGAGGAGAAGGGATTGCGTTGTGACCATCTCCTCTGGGGGATGATTTCTCGCTTCCTGTCTCTATGTCTCTCTCTGTCTGTCTGGCGAGCGCACCTGCCCTATAGCAAAAATCTCTCCAAAAAAAAAAAAACAAAACACCTTAAAAACAAACAAAAATAAGAACACATTTGAGTAAGGTTTATATGTGATCAGATGAACTCTTCCCTCCGTGAAGCCTACTTGGAGAAAAAAGTCAGCCTGATGTCAAAGCATTAATGATAAGACATCGAAATATTTCAGGTTAAAAATGCAGGAGCTGGGCCTGGTGGCACAACCCGGCAACCTGGGAGGCTGAGGCAGCAGGATCTCGAATTCGAGGCCAGCCTGGGCAACACAGCGAGGCCTTGTCTCTAATAAAACAATGAACTTGAATGCATGAGTGATCCCAGCAGCAGTGGACTGGGTGTTTAAGAACAACTTTTGAGGCTGGTAGATGGCACGGTGATTAAGGGTGCTGGGCTCCCACATGACCTACCACGGTTCAAGTCCCAGACCTGGTGGCTTGTTTTCTCACTTTCCCCCTCTCTCTCTCTGTCCCTCTCTAGTCAAATTTAAAATAAATAAATAAACAGATAAAAAGTTAAATAAAACAATTCTTCAAACTCCAAACAAGCAAACAAACAAAACAGGGGACCAGCAGGTGGCGTGGTGGTTAAGGCACTGAACACTCCCACATGGCCAACCACAGTTTGAATACCAGACCTGGTGGCTTGCTTTCTCACTTTCCCTCTCTCTCTGTATCTCTCTCTGTCAAATTAAAATAAATGAATGAATAAATAAAATTAAATAAATAATTATTTTAAAAAAATAAGGAAAAAGAACAACTCTTGTGGCTGGCAGGTGGCATGGTAGTTAGAGACACCAGACTCCCAAATGGCCGACCGTGGTTCGGGTCCTGGACCTGGTGGCTTGTGTTTTTTGCTTTCCCTCTCTCTCTCTCTCTGATCAAATTGGAAAATAATAATAATAAATAAAGTTAAATAAAAAAAGAATTCTTTAAAAAGAAAAAAGAACAACTCTTGCCCTGAGAAGGACTAAGAAAACCTAGACAAAATATCTTTTTGAGATTTCCAGTTCCAGTGATGGTGGAGGGGCTTGTATCAGACCAGCTTCTCTGAGAATGAGAAAAGTCACAATAAGTAAAATACGTGTCTGAAGGAAAGTCTCTGAAGGCAATGGAGAGCCATCAAGGCAGCAAGGGCTGGAAGACTCAAGGGAGAAGAGCGGCAGAGGTAGGGCGGGCTGGGGCTTTTTCTCTCGAGGCCGACGTAACGACAAAGCCGACAAAGCCGTGGCCTGGATGTGAGGAAGCCAACCACACAAGCTGAACAGAGAGTGGCGGCTCGGAGGCTGAGGAACCCAGTGGAGGTTTTCTCAGTCTCACAGGGTAAGAGAGACAAAACCGGGCTTCAGGCTTGACAAGGAGGACGGGTCTTGGAAAACAATCCAGCTTCTAGTTAGGATCTTTGGCACCCTAGAAATAAGGGTCAACTAGAAACAGATCATCCTTCACTAAGACCGAAGCCCAGATTCAAGTACTTTTTCTTTTCTTTTTTTTTTGGAGAGGTTTTTGCTATAGGGCGTGTGCGCTCGCAGGACAGACAGAGACAGACAGAGAGATAGAAAGCGAGAAATCACCCCCTGGGGGGATGGCCACGCCGCAATCCCTTCTCCTCCATTCTCCTCTCGGGATCTTGGGCACGCACGCACACGGACCCGGCGTGAGTTTTAAGCCACCGGGTCTGGAACTCGAACCGCGGTCGACTACGTGGGAGTCCAGCGACATAGCCATTACGGCAACTGCTGGTCCCTCTTTTTTTTTTTTGAGAAATTTTTTGCTATAAGGCACATGTACTCGCTGGAGACACAGAGCGAGAGACAGAGAGAGAGAAAGCAAGAAGTTACCCCTCGGGGGGGGGGATGTCCACATGCCATCCCTTCTCCTCCATTCTCCTTTCAGGACTTTGGCACACACACACACACACACGGTGGTGTGACTTTCAACCGGGCCTGGGACTCGAACCATGAGTTCATATGGCCATATGGGAGTCCAGTGCCTTAACCACTATACCCCCTACTGGCCCCAAGACTGAAGTTTTTTTTGTTTTTTGTCTTTTTTTTGTTTTGTTTTTTGTCTTTTTTTTGTTTTGTTTTTTGTTTTTTGTCTTTTTAAGAGAGATTTTTGCTATAGGAGGCATGTGCTTGCTGGAGAAACAGAGACAGAGAGACAGAAAGCAAGAAATTGGAGCTGGCAGGTGGTGTGGAGGTAGACTCCCACATGGCCAACTGCAGTTTGAGTCCCAGAGTTAGTGGCTTGCTTTTTCACTCTCTCTCTCTGTCTTTCTCTGGTGAGTGCATGTGTCCTATAGCAAAGTTTAAATAATAATAAATAAAATAACATAAATTTTTAAAAAGAATTATTTATTTTATTTAATGTTATTTTAATTTGGCCAGAGAAAGACAGAGAGAGAAAGGGAAAGCAAGAAAGTAAGCTGCCAGGTCCAGAACTTGAACTGCAGTTGGCCATGTGGGAGTCCAGCGCCTTAATTACCATGTCACCTGACAGCCCATAAATAATTCTTTAAAAGAAGAAAGGAAAATATGCGAGGTGCATGTGTGTGCCCAAAATCCTAAATGAGGAAGAAATGAAGAGAAGATGGTGGGGTAACCACGCCCCATAGAGGACGCCCTCTCTCTTTCTTTCTTCTCTCTCCCTTGAGATGCCCCCTTGCAAACTGAAAATAAACAAACAACAACAACAAAGGGGCTGGCAGGTGGCATGGTGGTTCAGGGTGCTGGACTCCCACATAGCCAACCATGGTTCGAGTCCTGGACCTGGCAACGTGCTTTCTCACTTTCCCTTTCTCTTTCTCACTGTACCCTTCTCTGATCAAATTAAAATAATAAATAAAGTTAAATAAAGTAATTCTTGAAAAAAAAAAAGAAATTCCAGTAGATTATATATTACAGAAATAAAAGTCAACGATAGAGACCAGCAGATGGTGTGGTGGTTAAGGGCACTGGACTCCCACACGGCCGATTATAGTTCAAGTCCCAGACCTGGCAGCTTGCTTTCTCACTTTCTCTTTCTTGCTCTGACCCTCTCTGGTCAAACTAAAATAAATAAATAATGAACTAAATAGTTAAAATAATTATTTGGGGAAAACAAAAGGTCAATGATAGAAATTACACAAAATTAAACAGAGGAAAAAGACAAAAAAATTAACAATGCCTGAGTGATCTGCAGAACAATAACTAATCATCTAATGGAATCCCATAGGGGAAAAAAAGAAGAGAGGACAAAAACAAAAACAAACAAACAAACAAACTATGTGAAGAAATAATGGTTAAATACTTCCAAATCTGATGATAGCTATAAATCCACAGATCGAAGAAGCTCAATGATCTCTAAGACAAAACATACAGAAAACCACAAGGTACATCATAATCATTTTTTTCCATAAGAGAGAGCACACACATGAGTGACAGAGACACAGAGAGAGAGATGTCAACCCCGAGAAGGTCTAGTGATTCCCTTCCCAAACCCTCCAGCTTCTCAGTAGCTTGGCTATATGTGCAAGTGCCTGGCACGTTTTCAGGGTGACCTGGAGATGCAAACCCGCAGTCAGCCCCATGACCTCCAGCACTGCAGTTCAGTTTGCTATGAAGTCCACCACCTGGCTGAGTCTCATAATCATTTTAAAGCAAAAAGAAGAAAAAAATCACACAGAGAGAAACATAGAGATAGCAGACTTCTCATCAGAAATGAAGAAAAACTATGAACCTTCAATATGTTCGTAATAAATATATATACTTTTTATTTGTCTACGTAAAAATAAATGAAAAACCCAATTAATTTCAAAAGCCTGTGAACTTCGAATTCTATACCCAGCAAAAATATCTTCCCCACAATGAAGACAAATATGTTTTTGCATAAACAAAAATAGAGAGAATTCATTTCTACCCAATCTGCATTACGAGAAATGTTAAAGGAATTTCTTTTTTTTCTTTTTTTTTTTCTGGAGAGGTTTTTCGCTATAGGGCGCGTGTGTTCGCCAGACAGACAGAGAGAGACAGAAAGTGAGAAATCACCCCCCAGGGGGATGGGCCACACCGCAATCCCTTCTCCTCCATTCTCCTCTCGGGATCTTGGGCACGCACGCACACGCGCTCGGTGTGAGTTTTAAGCCACTGGGTCCGGGACGCGAACCATGGAGTCCAGCGACATAGCTAACTGCTGGTCCCTTAAAGGAATTTCTTCAGGCAGATGGAACATGTTACCAAAAGGAAATCTGAAAGATTTCATGAAAGAATGAAAAGTACTCAAAATGATAAATATAAAAATAAATATTTAAAACTTTTTTCTCATTTATAAAATATCTTTAAAAGATTCCTGTCCTACAACCCAGTCATTCTACTCCTAGCTATGTACCCAAGAAAAATGAAAACGTGTCCACGCAAATGCTTGTATAGGAGTTGCTCATAGCAACTTTTCTTGCAGTAGCCAAACACTGGGAAAAAATCCAAACGCTCTTCAGCAGGTAAGTGGATAATTTTCGGCATATCGATACAATGGGGCATTATTTAGAAAGAGGAAAACTATTGATACACATTTAAAAATGTAAATAATCTCAAATAAACATACCAAGTGAAAGGAGCTAGATTTAAAAAGAGTAGATGTTCTGGGGCCAGCGGATGGCACTAGACTCCCACATGGCTGACTATGATTTGAGTCCTGGGCCTGGCTGCTGACTAGGTGTGTGTGCGTGTGTGCCCACAATCCCAGGAGGAGAATGGAGGGAAAGGGATTGCGGTTTGGCCATCTCCCCTGGGGGGTAAGGATTTCTCACTTTCCCTCTCTCTGTCTCTGTCTCTTTCTAGAGAGCACACGTATCCTATGGAAAAAACCTTTAAAAAAAAAAAAAGTAGCTATTCTATGACTCCTTTGATATATAAATTCTAGAAAATGCAATTAGCCTATAAGGATAGAAAGAGAATCAGTAGTTCCTAAGGAAAAAAGACAGAGAGTAAAGAGGGACGGATCACAAAGGAGAAAGAGGAAGCTTTTGGAGGTAATACATATGTTCATTTTATTTAATTAGTTAGTTTTGCTATATGGCAGATGTACTCCCCTGAGAGAGACAGGGCGAGCGAGGGAAAGTGAAAAAGTCAGAAAGCACTCCCGGGGGTGGGGGGTGGCGGCCATGCTGCAATCCCTTCTCCATTCTCTCTGGACTGGGACACACATGCTCACATGCCTGGTGTGTTTTTCAAGCCACCAGGTCTGGGACTTGAACCAGTCATGTAGGATTAGCCACCTTAACCACAATACCACTCACTGCCTGGCCCCCAGGTTCATTACTTTACCATTTTGTTTTCTTTCATTGCCAGAGGGCATATGCACTAGCTAGAGAGGAGGAAAACTGAGAGAAAGTGGAACACAGTCCCCAGTGGAACACGGTCCCCAGTGGAACACGGTCACACCCCAATCCCTCTTCTTCCATTTCTTCTCTCCATCAGGATTTCAGGCATACATGCTCAGGTGCCTGGTGTGCTTTTCAAGCTACCAGGGCCAAGATTTGAACCATGGTCAGCCATGCGGAATCCAGCTCCCAGTGCACTACGCTAACACTATGTCATCGGACCAGCCCACACATGCCCATTATGTAACTGTGGTAAAGGCTTTATGTTGTATACATATAACGAAATGTCGAAACTCATTAAATTGTACTCTAAATATGTGCAGCTTACTGTGCGTTAATTATACAATTATAACTCAATAAAAACTCTAGGCCCAAATGCTTTGCTAGTAGACACTACAAAAAACTTAAGAAAGGGGGCCAGCAGTTAGCATAATGGCTATGTCGCTGAACTCCCACGTAGTCGACGGCGGTTCAAGTCCTGGACCCGGTGGCTTAAATTCACACCAGGCGTGTGTGCGTGAGTGCCCAAGATCCCAAGAGGAGAATGGAGGAGAAGGGATTGTGGCGTGGCCTTCCCCCCTGGGGGGTGATTTCTTGCTTTCTGTCTCTCTGCGAGCGCATGCACCTTATACCAAAAACCTCTCAAAAACAAACAAACAAA
>NW_006160074.1:3720084-3723099 GCF_000334495.1 Tupaia belangeri chinensis | reverse complement strand
AAAGTAAAGAAAAAATACCGGGCCCAGCAGGTGGCAGGTGGTTGAGGAGCTGGACTCCCACATGGCCAATCATCATTTGAGCCCAGGACCCGGAGGTTTGCTTTCCTACTTTCCCTTTCTCTCTCTCTTTCTCCCCCTGGTCAAAATAAATAATAATGATGATAATAGATGAAATAAAATAATTCTTTTTTTTTTTGAGAGGTTTTTTGCCATAGGGAGGCTCGCCAGATAGACAGAGAGAGACAGAGAGACAGAAAGCGAGAAATCACCCCCCAGGGGGGATGGCCACGCCACAATCCCTTCTCCTCCATTCTCCTCTTGGGATCTTGGGCACGCACGCACACACGCCCGGCATGAGTTTTAAGCTACCAGGTCCTGGACACGAACCGCGGTCAACTACAGGGGAGTCCAGCGACATAGCCACTACGCTAACTGCTGGTCCCAAATAAAATAATTCTTAAAAAAAAAAAAAAAGGAAAGAATACCAATTTTACACAAATTCTTCCAGAAAATAAAAGAGGAGGGAACACGTCCCAACTCATTTTATGAGCCCAGCATAAACCTGATACCAAAATCAAAAGCATTGTCAAAAAAATTAAACTATAGGATATTTTTAAATGATCATCCTCTGCTGTATGATTAAAATAGAACGTGTGACATCATAAGTAAACCACAGCGGATTCTGGGATAGAGTATTTATGGGATAATGGAAGTAGAATACAGGGTACGTGCAAGAGTATATCCACGGACAGAGGAGTGTCAAAATGGGGATGTTAGATATTTACGTGATACTTTCTCTGTATTGTTTACATTTTTATGATGTGCATACTGTTTTTTCTTTTAAAAGAGATTTTGCTACAGAGCAAAATCCAGTGTGCTCACCGGAGAGAGAGAGAGAGACAGAAAGCAAGAAATCACCCCCTAGTGGGGATGGCCATGCTGCAATCCCTTCTCCTCCATTCTCCTCTCAGGATTTTGGGCACTTACGCACATGTGCCTGGCATGAGGGTTTTTTTTTTTTAATTATTTAATTTAATTAATGTATTATTATCATTCAATTTGACCAGAGAGAGAGAGAATGTAAGCTGCCAGGTCTGGGACTTAAACCATGGTCAGCCACATGGGAGTCCAGCGCCCTAACTGCCAAGCAACCTGCCAGCTCCATGAGTTTTTTAAAATTTTTTTTAAAGAATTATTTTATTTAACATGATTTATTTATTTATTTTAAATAGAGGTTTATGTTATAGGGCGCATGTGCTCGCCAGAAAGACAGAGAGATATCACCCCCCAGGAGGATGGCCATGCCACAATCCCTTCTCCATTCTCCTCTTCGGATCTTGAGCAGGCACGCACATGTGCCTCGTGTGACTTTAAGCTACTGGGCTGGGGACTCAAACCACAGTCAACTACGTGGGAGTCCAGCGACAGAGCCATTATGCTATCTGCTGGACCCTATTTATTTATTTTTAATTTGACCAGAGAGGGACAGAGTAAAAGTGAAAGCAAGAGAGAAAGAGAGAGAGAAAGTGAGAAAGCAAATCGCCAGGTCCAGGACTTGAACGACAGTCAGCCATGTGGGAGTCCAGTGCCCTTCACCACCACGCCACCTTCCAGTCCCTGCCCCATGAGTTGTAAGCTACTAAGTTCAGGACTCAAACTGCAGTCATATGTGGAAGTCCAACAATGTAACCATGACACCATCTGCTGGTCCTGATGTGCATACGGTTTTTAGAAGAAAGTGAAGCTATCATCATTTTGAAAATGTAGAACACGCTCCTTTGCCAAGGGCCTGAAAGATGCAAAGATCAAAATCAAGGCCAGGGGACCAGCAGTTGGTATAATGGCTATGTCGCTGGACTCCCATGTAGTCAACTACGGTTTGAGTCCCGGACCTGGTGGCTTAAACTCACACCAGGAGCGTGTGCATGCATGCCCAAGATCCCGAGAGGAGAATGGAGGAGAAGGGATTACGGCATGACCATCCCCCTGGGGGGTGATTTCTCACTTTCTGTCTCTCTGTCTCTCTCTGCCTTTCTGGCAAGCACATGCGCCCTGTAGCAAAAAACTCTCAAAAAAAAAAAAATAAGTAAAAGATAAAAAAAAAATCACAGTGAGGGGAACAGACAGTGGAACGGCAGTAAGACACGATGCTCACCAAGGCTGACCCACCTACGAAGGTCCCGGGTTCATGTCCAGAGACCTCCATGAGTGTGACAGACACACATGTGCAGATGATCTCGGGCTGACTGAAGCTGGGGGCGGACCGCAATGCCACGACCCTGCTGGACGTGCCATGTCTCTGTTTCTTGCTCACGGAAGAAATAAACTTCAAAACCAACAAAAACAAAACCCACAGCCAGATGACTAAAGAAGTGACAAAAATGAGGCATGCTGCTTCCTTAGGAGTGAGCTTCGAATCAGCTTTCTGCTGTCAGCTTCTGGGCGGGAAAGCAGACAGCTCTGTAAGCCAGCATGCCCTTCCTCCGCTCCACCCTAGCTCCCTGCACGTCTCAACGTTCAAATGCCCAGGCCAAACCCCACTCCTTATGGTGTGAGGAAAGTTTAGGTATGTGCACATTATACTGGGCTGTGGGGAAAGTAATGACATATTTTTCTGTTTTTCTTTTTTGGAGAGGTTTTTGCTGTAGGATCTGTGCGCTCACCAGAAAGACAGAGACAGAGAGACAGAAAGGGAGAAATCACCCCTCCGGGGGAGTGGCCATGCCGCAATCCCATCCCTTCTCTTCCATTCTCCTTTCGGGATTTTGGGCATGCACGCACACGTGCCCGGTGTGAGTTTAAGCCACTGGGTCTAGAACTCGAACCACAGTCTACCACATGGGAGTCCAGTGATGTAGCCATTATGCCACCTACCTGCTGGTCCCCTATTTTTGTTTTCCTAAGCAAAAATGCATCATGACTTCTCCAATGATCCAATAACATACAAAACAAAAGCTGTCTCAGTCTGGCACAAGTTCGAGGCAGTTGTCACCCCCTGTTTTGTCAGGAGACTCT
>NW_006160074.1:3712867-3720053 GCF_000334495.1 Tupaia belangeri chinensis | reverse complement strand
TCTTTCCCTGTAATACCCAAGACAACAACCACCTTCACGCTTAAGCTAAATGTCTCTACACCATGTCCTAGAATCCTGGAGAAAACAATCTCTGGGTTTTCGGTTCAAGGTGCTGTCCTGGTAGTCACCTGACTCCTTCGCTGGGTAGGAAACTCACCAAGTTCTGCCCACAGCACCCCTTGGGCTGCCTTCATCTGGCTTTCAGAACTGTTTCTTGAATACTTATTACAGCTTGGATCCTAGTCTCCCACGCCGATCTAACTTGGCCTTTTATTCTTTTTTATTTTTAATTAATGAGAGCGAATGTATGCGCATGTGCACGCACAAGAGAAAAAAGTACCTTCGCCCGGGTCTCCTCACACTGGGACACTTGCCCCCAGCCCTCCGGATCATCAGGATCTTGGGCGTGTGCACACGTGCATAGCCGGGATGTTTCAGGTCAACCAATCTGGGAAGTTGAACCTGCAGTCAGCCACGTGGCTTCCAGCACTGCAGGCCACTCTGCCACCAACTGTGCCACTGAGCCAACCTGGCCTTTCTGATGGGGTGCAGTCCAAACACTTCCACTTAAGAGAGCTCATCCTGGGGGCCAGCTGATGCCGAGGCGGGGAAGCCTGGATTCCCACACGGCTAACTGTGGTTCAAGTTCTGAACACAGCAGTTTGAAGGTCACACAGGGCCTATGTGTGTGTGTGCGCCCAAAATCCCAAGAAGAAAATGCAGGAGAAGGGATTGTGGCATGGCCATCCCCTTCGGGGAGTGACTTCTCACTTTCCCTCTCTGCCTCTTTCCAACAAGCACATATGGCCGTATGGCAAAAACCAAAACCCAAAACAAAACAGATACCTCATCCTGGGCTCTGGGTTCCCGCCCATTTCCTCTAAACCAGGGTTGGGGACATGGAGAGCTAAAGCAGACCTGATACCACAGGACCTATGTCCTGTTTTTTAAATTACTTTTTAATTTTGTTTTCAGAGGTTTTTGCCTTAGGGTGCATGCTTTCGCTAGAAAGAGAGAGACAGAGACAGACAGAGAAGGAAAGTGAGAAATCACTCCCCGGGCAAGTGGTCATGCCAAAACCCCTTCTCCTCCGTTCTCCTCCCAGGATCTTGGGCACACACACATGCCTGGCGTGATTTTCAAGCCACTGGGCTGGGACCTAAACTGTGGTTGGCTACGTAGGAGTCCAGTGACGTAACCGCTACGCCATCTGCTGGTACCTTATTTAATTCACTACCTTTTTAAAATAATTATTTTATTTCACTTTATTTATTTATTTTATTTTAATTTGACCAGGTAGGGGCAGAGTGAAAGAGAGAGATAGAAAGTGAGAAAACAAGCAAGTCTTGGCCTTGAACTACAGTCGGCCATGTGGGAGTCCAGCACCTTTAATCACCACACCACCTGCTAGCCCCTTTTATTATTATTTTTAAGTTTGCTATAGGGCATGTGTGCTCACCAGAGAGATGGATAAAGAGAAAGCAAGCCACCAGGTCCAGAACTCGAACCGTGGTTGGGGTCAGCAAGTGGCATGGTGGTTTTGGCACTGGGCTCCCACAGGACCTACATTCTTATTTATTTTTTAAAGAATTATTATTTCTTTTTGAGAGGTCTTTTTTTTCTTTTTGTCTAAGTGATGTGAGTTTTTTTTTTTTAATAACTATTTATTATATTATTTATTTATTCATTCATAGATTTTTAATTTGACCAGAGAGACACAGAGGGTGAGAGTGAGAGAGAGGGGAAGTGAGAAAGCAAGCTACTAGGTCCAGGACTCGAACCCTGGTTGGCCATGTGGGAGTGTCCAGAGCCTTAACCACCACGCCACCTGCTGGTCCCCCGGCGTGAGTTTTAAGCCACCAGGTCCGGGACGCGAACCACGGTCGACTATGTGGGAGTCCAGCGACATAGCCATCACACTAACTGCTGGTCCCCAAGAATTATTTTTATTTAACTTGATTTACTTATTTGTTTTTAATTTGACCAGAGAGGGACAGAATGAGAGAGAGAGAGAGAAACAGAGAAGACGAGCAAGCAAGCCACCAGATCCAGGACTCGAATCGCAGTCGGTCATGTGGGAGTCTAGCACCCTTCACCACCACACCACCTGCTGGCCCCAGGACCTACGTTCTTACATGGCAACCATCTCTAGTTTACCACTGACCCCACCACCTACATCGTTATTTTAAAATCTGGCTGGCTTCTCGAGGCATGTGGGCTTATGAGTTCTGCTCTTCACCCAGCGTCTTTTCCCAGTACAGACCTCATTCAGCCACCAACCGGGCAAGCGCGAGGTCTCAGAGGGGCCGACACTCTCCTCTCCGCAGCTGACAATCAACACTAGCAAGATCAAGCCATCCCTCAAAACTTGACACCAAACTTTGTCCCAAACACACTAGGCCTTTTCTTTTTTTGGAGAGGTTTTTGCTATAGGGCGTGTACGCTCGCCAGACAGACAGAGAGAGAGAGAGAGACAGAAAGTGAGAAATCGCCCCCCGGGGCGGGCGGCCACGCCGCCATCCCTTCTCGTCCACCGCAATCCCTTCTCTTCCATTCTCCTCTCGGGATCTTGGGCATGTACGCACACACCCGGTGTGAGTTTAAGCCACAGGATCCAGGACTCGAACCGCAGTCGACTACGTGGGAGTCCAGCGACATAGCCATTACGCTAACTGCTGGTCCCCACACTAGGCCTTTTCTGCTTTCTCTCCACGTAGCCGAGTACTGCTCTTCCCTGCCTTCCACGCAGCTGTCACCAACTCTAATCCATAAGAGGGTCTTCCTCCTTCATGCACTGCAGCATCTAGCCTCTGCATCATTCGCTCTCTGGTCTGCACACCTCCCTGGCCTGCACACCTCCCGTCTGCCCACTTTACAAGCCCTCCCTCCACTCAGCAAACACAAAGCAGCCACTCTAGCCCATTCTAGGCCTTGGGGACACAGCGGGCAACCCAAATGATAAAGTCCTTGCCATGGCAGACTTTCCCTTCCAGTGGACAAAGACACGCAGGAAGTAAAGCAGTCCAGCTATGGGTAACTATTCAGGGAGAAAGGCAGGGAATGACTGGGGCGAGAGCTCTTCTATGAGCAGGACAGTGAGTAAAAGCCTCTTGGAAGGGAGCTGTTGGCTGAGAGGGTGCCAGGCATTGAGGTGGCTGTGGAAAAGTGCAGTCCAGTCAAGGGGAACAGCGGGTGCAGAGCTCCGTCTCAGGAATAGAAATACTGGGCTTTCGGGAAAAGCATGATGCATTTTTGCACAGAAAAGCACATCATGTTTCCCCCAAGGACCTAATAGATGGTGTGGCTAAGAACGGGACACTGAGGAAAGAGAGGTACAAGATGGGGTCGAGGAGGTAAGGGACTTCGATTTGATGAATGATCAATAGTGTTTACCTCCTGTGTTCAGGGCAGGTGTTCAAGTACACGCTTCAAAATGCCCAGTTACGTTTGACGCCAGTCATTACTGGATGACTTCCACATTCCTTTCATTCTTTCTACAAACCCTTCCTTAGCACTGTCATCTGGCCAGGGAACTGCTCACCCCTTTAATGAAGGTAGGTGTATCCTTTATTCCAAAATTCCAGAGCAAGATATCTCCCCCTTTGGATCCCACAGCCAGGGTGCTGGGGTGAGTCGGGTGCCACGCCAAGGATGTAGCCCTCCTGTCAAAGGGGGCGGCCTTTTGGAATATCCGGTAGGAAGCCAGAGAGTTTGAAAAGGACTGCTGGAGACCCTGACACGGAGAGAAAAGCATTAAGATGTATTAAAACCCAGGTCCTGGTCTGCTTCCTGGACAGGTAAGTCCTCGGAAGGAGATCTAGCTGCCTCGCCCTGTGCATGAAAACATCTGCAATGTATGTGAGCTGGTTTTGGAAAGCAAGGGGGCAGAGTACATCCAGCTGGGACTTTTACAACCTAGCACTTCTCTACCTGGCTGGGTGCTCAGTAGGCCTGTCGTCCCAGCCGGGGTCACTCTGGCAACCTCCTGAACGGACCCATCGTCTTAATTACGGAGCAGCAGGTAGTACAGAGGGACCACGCAAACCCTTGAGCACTTCGGCCAGGACACATCTCACCTGCTGCAGCGACGGCCAGGTGGCTCTGCCCAGCTTATACTGGTCGATGGCCTTGACGATGCTGCTGCATGGTGGCGGGACCTGCTGGCTAGCCAACCCCTCCCAAAGGCCGTCTGAGTCATGTCTTCTGCTGGAACCTGCCAAGCAGAGCAGACACACGTTTTCTTCTCCAATCTCAGATTTCTACTGAAACCTCAGAAAGCGAGCCTTGCCGTTGCATTCGGCACGGCCATCTCAGCCTCGTCACCTCCTAAGACCTCTTCACGGTCTATTTAGTCTCATCCAACACAAGACACAAGAGCAGGGATTCAGGCCTTTCCCCAAAAAAACCACTCCCCGAAAACAGTCATCCAGAAGTGAAACCACGTACGTTCTTGCCTGAGAGGAGGCAAAGAAACACAAGAACAAACCAGGGTGTAGCACTCTATCCAGTGTGGCCTGGGAAACCCAAGATGGGGCTGGGTGGCAGCTCTAAAATCACACGTAATGCACAATTTTAAAATCACATCGGACGACTTAAGGCTAACACAGCAGAAGTGACTGTTTAGGAAAAGACATCGCTTTACGTCCTGGAGTAAAATAATGTAGAGGTGACCCGCTGTCAACCCCAAGTCACATCTATTTGGGCAACCAAGACCCAGAGAATCTGGAATAGCTCTAAATGAACTAGCCCGTTTCTGGAGAGGCAAATCAACAGAAATAAAGCAACTCTGGATGGCCAAACTATTTAAGGATCCACTCTCTATGGTTCCGGCCTCTGGACAATCAATTCTTTCTTTTCATGAAGAAACTCACTTGGTCCACCTCACCCTGCTCCATTCCTTTGGGTGAGCCCACACTTCCCTTTAGACGAGGTTAACTTCCCTAGACCTCAGCCAATGAGTTTTCTAACAAAGAAGGAAACTGAGGGCTCTCAGTCGAAACAGCTAACCACCCTGATTATCGAAATTAGCACCCAGAGCGCAGGGAGGTAGAATGGTGTTAAGCGGTCCAAAGACTTTGCAAAGTCCGTGTGTCTGCTGCAACTGGCTTTTCTGCAGCTTCCGGTAACCTAGCGTGCAGGCTGAAGCCTGGACTCTCGGGCGTCAAAGGACGGGCAGGCAAAATGCACAGCCTGAGGCACCGGGGACCTGGGACGACCTCTGGCATCTACGAGCCCATCCCCCTCTCTGGCCTCCTGCATGAGCGCCCCGATAGCGGAAACGTTAAAGCAGCAGGCACAGCAGTACCGGAGCCCTTCCCACTGAGCTTCTTGGCCTCGGGCTCCAGCTCCTGGGGACTTCTGCTCCTCTTGCTCCTGGGGCGTAACACAACCTCACAGGTCTTCTGGGTTTCTGGGCGTTTCCTGGGAGCCATCGCGTCCTCCGTGCCAAAGGGGTACTATGCCTTATGCGGAGATCACGGAGCGAGGACTGAGAAGCCTCTGGGGAGAAACAAGGCGGGGACTAGGAAACCCACGAGGCCACAGATTGTCCAACTAAGCCAACTTCCCGCCAAACATGCCCAAGGCATGTTCAAAGTAGCTTCTAGCTCCAGCCCCACCCGATTGGCAGAGGCCCTGCCCCTTCCGGGAATGCGCGGGCGCGCGGCGAGGTGGGGCGCGCGGCGAGGTGGGGCGTGCGCAAGGGGAAGACCTGTCGGCTCCCTAAAGGACGTGGGGAGTTGTTGCTGTTGTTTTTTTTCCGGACGAAAAACTGGGATATCCCTACGTGATGGTCCTGATTCCGTGCACATCAGCTGATCTGCCAGTAATAAAGATGGCCCCCGGCACTACATCACTCAACTTCAGCCTATTCGCACTTACCGCTGCCAAACCTCTTGCAGAAGAGTGAGACCATATGCCAATCAAGGCTGCAGCTCCCGCCTCCCCTGCTTTCTAATTTGTGATGAAGCCTGCTCGAGCTTTAGGATTGGCTGGTCCGTGCAGGGTGTAGTTGGGGCGTGGCGGCTTTGTAGGAAGCAACTTCACCTGCTGCGGAGGCCCGTCTGTTCCCGCCGGCGGCATTTACCTCTCCAGCTCTATCGAATTCTAATCTCTCAGTGGAAGGTTTTTGGAATTAGCGGTTTTTTAACTATGACCTTCCCAAATTGTTGAGTGTCTGCCTAGGCATTCTGGGGGAGTGATGGCCCGGAGAGCGTGCCGCCAACCAGGCGTAACAGAACCCCTGTGCCCTGGCTTCAGCCCAAGGCCAAGACTGCGTGGTTTGTAGGTGAGGCCACGCTCTCCCGACGAGGCAGGCAGGATTAGTCTCTCACTGCTGGGTCTACGAGAGCCCACTAGGCTCAGTGGCAGGCACTTTGGGAGATACACCTATATATAGTTTTTTGTTTGGTTGGGTTTTTTGAGAGGTTTTTGCTAATTTTTTGCTAATGGGTGCGTGTGCTCACCAGAAAGAGACAGAAAGCGAGAAATCACCCCCGGGGGGGGGGGGGATGGCCACGTGGCAATCCCTTCTCCTCCATTCGCCTGTTGGGATCTTGGACACGCACACACGGTACATGCCCCTGGTGTGAGTTTAAGCTACCAGTTCCGGGACTTGAACTGCAGTCAACTACATGGGAGTCCAGCCACATAGCCATTACGCCAACTGCTGATCCCTAGAAATATTTAGGAAGATGGGATGTTGTGGAGTCTGTCTTGAAAAAAAGTAGGGTTTGGCTGGGGAAAGGAAAAGAGGATCCAGGGCAAGGAACAGCTTGGTAAAAGTCAGGAATGGGAGTGGGTCAGCAGATGGCTTAGCAGTTATGTCTACAGACTTCCACGTTGGTGACTATAGTTTGAGTCCCAGACCCAGGGGCTCGAAATCACAAGATACCTGGAGAAAGGATTGTTGAGTGGTAATCCCCTCATGGGGTGACTTCTCATCTTCCCTCTTTGTCTCTCTGTCTCTCCCTGCCCCTTCCCAGTAAGTGCATGCACCCTAGGCAAAAACCTCTTTTAGGGAGCCAGCAGTTAGCATAATGGCTATGTCGCTGGACTCCCACCTCCCGGACCCAGTGGCTTGGAACTCTCGCCGGGCGCATGTGCGTGCGTGCCCAAGATCCCGAGAGGAGAATGGAGGAGAAGGGATTGCGGCTTGACCATACCCTCTGGGGGGGGGTTTCTTGCT
>NW_006160074.1:3710509-3712834 GCF_000334495.1 Tupaia belangeri chinensis | reverse complement strand
GCGCACACGCACCCTTTGGCGAAAACCTCACAAAAAAACAAAAAAAAAAAAAAAAACCTCTTTTAAAAAGTTAGGAATGAATAAGAAAGAAAATCAGAACCCTGGTAGCTGGCACTGATGTCTTGAAATAAACAATTGCACAAAACATCACCATCAGACAAGGCTACTCTGTGACTGTGATAAACCCAAACAAAAACATGATCAATCATGTCTGAACACAGTCAAAAATATGAACATTGCCCAAAACACCGAATAGCCAAACATGGCCCTATTTTGGCTGGTGTTTTATAACCGTGAATGCTTTGGCAGTCACATATTTAGCTTTGCTTCATTTTTCCTACCTTTAGGTAAGATTTATTAAGATATTGGGAGGGGCAGAAGGTGGCATGGTGATTAAGGACTCCCATGTGGCTTGCTGCATGCGGTTCTAGTCCTGGACCTGGTGGCTTGCTTGTTTTCTGTCTTTTTCTTTCTATCTCTGGTGAGCAAAAGTGCCCTATAGCAAATTTAAAAATAATAATAAATAAAATTAAATAAATAATATTTACTAAAAAAAAAAAAAAAGAAAGAAAGAGGGGCCAGCAGGTGGTATAATGCTTAAGGTACTGGATTCCCAAGTGGTTGACCATGGTTCAAGTCTTGGACCCGTGAGTTGAAACTCATGCCGGGAGCATGTGCATGCATGCCCCAAATCCCGAGAGAATGGAGGAGAAGGGATTGCAGAGTGGCCATACCCCTGGGGAGTGATTTCTTGCTTTCTGTCTCTGTTTCTCTGGCAGGTGCATGCACCCTATAGTAAAAAATATCTTTAAAAAAAAAAAAAGATGCTGTAGTAGAGGAAAAACTCTTTTCTGTTCTCTTAGGTTTGGCAGTTAGGCTTGACGAGTCGGAGGTGTGGTGATTAAAGTGGCTGGATCCCACATGACCAACTATGCGATTCGAGTCCTGGACCATTGGTTTGAGAAACATGCCAGGCATGTGTTTGGATGTGTCCAAAATTCCCAGAGGAGAATGGAGAGGGAATTGCAGCATGGTCATCCCTCCAGGAGTGATTTGTCACTTTCTCGGTTTCTCTCTCTGGCAAGCATGCATGTGCCCTATAGCAAAACTTTAAAAAAAAAAAAAAAGGAAAAAAAAATTGCAACTGATATAAGACAGACTTACGGAAAAAAAGCATACACATTTGATTTAATATTTTTGCCTTTACATGGGAAACTTCAAAAGGAAATGAAGAAGCCATTAGGGCCAAAACTACATGCCTTTTTACACAGAGAACAATCTACTGTGATGAGACTAAGAGGCTTGAGCTATGGGATCAGCACATGGCACGATGGTTATGTTGTTGGACTCCCACATAGCTGACCACAGTTCAAGTCCTGGACCTGGTGGCTTGAAACTCATGCCAGGTATGTGTGCCTGCATGCCCAAAATCCTGAGAGAAGAATGGAGGAGAAGGGATTGTGACGTGGCCACCCCCCTTGGGGTTTATTTCTCACTTTCTGTCTGTCTTTATCTATCTGGCAAGTGCACACACCCTATAGCAAACATTAAAAAAAAAATAAAAAGTCTTGAACTAGAAACAGTAAATTGTGGGACAGTAATTAGGAAATATATGGGGGAAATTAATAGAAGATAAAGGTTATTTCAGTGGTTTTGTTTTCACAGGCCCATTTCAGTACGGACACTCAGTCTCCAGTGATAAGACCTTTCTTCTGGGGAACCAGCAGTTAGCGTAATGGCTGTGTCGCTGGACTCCCACGTAGTTGACTGCGGTTCGCGTCCTGGACCCGGTGGCTTAAAACTTACGCCGGGCGCGTGTGCGTGCGTGCCCAAGATCCTGAGAGGAGAATGGAGGAGAAGGGATTGCGGTGCGGCCATCCCCTCTGGGGGGTGATTTCTTGCTTTCTGTCTTTCTGTCTCTCTCTGTCTGTCTGGCGAGTGCATGCTCCCTATAGCAAAAACCTCTCAAAAAAAAAAAGACTTTTCTTCTGGGGACAGTGGGGAGGTGAGGGGGTGTGGGAGAAAATGATTAATAGGCACGGAACGCATGTAGAAAGTGGAGAAGGGTCTGCAATGGTATACCACAGCAGAGTGAAGTATGTCATGGAAGATTCAATATGTACTTTCAAAATAAAAGAGTAGAACTCTTATTGGATATGCACAGTATAACTTAGTGTTCAATAGTGAGTTTGATGAATTTGTAGGGACCAGCAGATGGCGTAATGGCTATGTTGCTGGACTCGGGCCCGGCTTAAACTCATGCTGGGCGCGTGTGCGTGCGTGCCCAAGATCCGGAGAGGAGAATGGAGGAGAAGGGATTGCGGC
>NW_006160074.1:3708326-3710471 GCF_000334495.1 Tupaia belangeri chinensis | reverse complement strand
TGCCGCAATCCCTTCTCCTCCATTCTCCTCTCGGGATCTTGGGCACGCACGCACATGGGCCCGGCGTGAGTTCTAAGCCACTGGGTCCGGGACATGAACCGCGGTCGACTATGTGGGAGTCCGGCGACATAGCCATTACTCTAACTGCTAGCTCCCTTTTTTTTGGAAGAAAAGAAAGTTTTGACCAGAGAGAGAGTAAAGTGAGAAAGCAAGCTGGTGCCTTGAAAAACATACCAAGTGCGGCCAGCAGGTGGCGTGTTGGGTAAGGTGCTGGATTCCCACATGGCTGACCACAGTGCAAGTCCCGGACCTGGCAGCTTGCTATACCATCTGCTGGTCCCCATATTTTATTTTATTTTTTATTAACTTCTTTTCGTTTTTATTATAGAGCATGTGCATTCACTAGAGCAAGACAGAGACAGAGAAGGGAGAAGTGAGAAACACCCCTGGGACGGCGGGTGGCCACGCCACAAGCCCATTCTCCTCTCAGGACTTTGGCACACATGTCCAACGTGACCTTCGAGCTCTGGGTCTGGGACTCAACCCCCACAGTCGGCCATGTGGGATCCAGCCACCTTAACCACCATGCCAGCAACAGACCCAAAAGCTTTTAACATGTATTAAGTTGTCAGGAAAGTCATGATATTTTTTAAAGAATTATTTTATTTAACTTTATTTATTTCTTTGTTTATTTATTTATGTATTTTAATTTGACCAGACAGATGTAGAGCGAGAGAGCGAGAGAGAGAGAGAGAGAGGGAAAGTGAGAAAGCAAGTCGCCAGTTCTGGGACTTGAACTGCAGTCAGCAATGTGGGAGTCCAACATCCTTAACCATCAGGCCACAGGCTGGCCCCCATGATGTATTTTTCTATGCAAAAATTAGTCATGACTTTCCCACTTACCTCTTACTTCTTTGTTTTTGATTTTTGGCTTTTGTCATAGGATGCGTGTGGTTGCTGATGAAAGACAGAGAAAGAGAGAAAGGGAAAGTGAGAGATCACCCCCCCAAGGGAAATAGCCATGCCACAATCCCTTCTCCTCCATTCTCCTCTTGGGATTTGGGGCACATGTGCACATGTCCTTCATGTGATTTTGGGATTTTTCAACCTCCCCAGGCCTGGGGCTCAAACCATGGTCAGCCATGTGGGAACCCAGCACGGCAGCCCCCACTCCACCTGCTGGCCTCAACCGCATGCTTGGCTGCTGCTCGTCTGACAACGAGGCGATGACGCTGCGCTGCTCTTGCTCATATGCGGGAAGCTGTGCTGGGAGCCCCGTGCTGTGGTTGGAATGTGTTCCCTCCAAATTCATGTGTTCGCATTTGGGTGTGTTGGGATTAAGAAGGTAAAAACTTAGTCCAAATATGGTGTTGAAAGGTGGGACTGGGCCAGCTGGTGGCATGGTGACTAAGGCAGCTGGATCCCACATGGCCGACTGTATGGTGTGAGTCCTGGACCCAGTGGTTTGAAAAATACACCAGAGGGACTGGCAGGTGGCATGGTGGACAGGATGATGAACTCCCACCTGCCTCACCACGGTTCAAGTCCTGGACCTGGCAGCTTGCTTTCTCACTTTCTCTTTCTCTCTCTGTGTCTTTCTCCAGTCCAATTAAAAAATAAGTAAATAAATAAAACAAAACAAATAATGATTAAAAACAAACAAACAAAACACATCAGATGCATGTGCACGCATGACCAAAATCCTGAGAAGAAAATGGAGGAGAAGGGATTACAGTGTGGCCATCCCTCCTGGAGGGTGCTTTCTCACTTTCCTTCTCTCTCTGTCTCCCTCTCTTGTGAGCACATGAGCTCTTTAGGAAAAAAAGCTAGAAAGAAAGAAGACAGGGCCTTTGGAAGGAGATTAGGATTGAGGGTATCAGGGCAGAGCCCCCATGATTAGAGCCTGATGGGTTTCTAAGGAGAGGGAGTGAGACTGACCCAGGGACCTGGGACCCAGGGACACAGGGACACAGGGACCCAGGGACACAGGGACACAGGGACCCAGGGACACAGGGACATAGGGACCCAGGGACCCAGGGACACAGGGACCCAGGGACACAGGGACACAGGGACCCAGGGACACAGGGACATAGGGACCCAGGGACCCAGGGACACAGGGACCCAGGGACACAGGGACACAGGGAC
>NW_006160074.1:3701569-3708258 GCF_000334495.1 Tupaia belangeri chinensis | reverse complement strand
CAGGGACGCAGGGACACAGGGACCCAGGGACCCAGGGACCCAGGGACACAGGGACACAGGGACACAGAGACACAGGGACCCAGGGACACAGGGACACAGGGACCCAGAGATACAGGGACACAGGGACACAGGCATATGCCCTGCTCTTACTCGCCTCGCCATGCGATGCCCTGCACCACCCCCGGACCCCCTACCAACAGGAAGACCCTCACCAGAGGCAGCCCCTTCACCGGGACCTCCAAAACTGTGGACTAAATAGATCTCTGTTCTTCGGAATCATCTAGACGCAGGGGTTCCTGTTTCAGTGACACCCTGTTTACAGATGTTTTGGTGCCATCTGCGACATCACTTCTGACATAAGGCATCACACGGCAACTCATTCAAAAGCTGCTGGGGACAGCAAATCGGGGTCGCGTGTTCACACTGGGAGCCGGGCAGACCGTGAGCATGACCCTAAATAATGCCAGTTTCTTTGATCTGCAAAACAATATGTGGCTTTGAGGTGGCTTCTAGAACAGACAATATAGCATTTGGAAAGGGCACTGCGCTCAGGCTTTGTCATCTTGGGCTCCTCATTTCACTCTCCTGTGCTGTAGTCTCCTCATCCCAGAGTGAACGAGGAGGGACAGGTGGTCCCTAAGATGCCATCCGGTTTTGGAAAATCTGCGGTCTGCGGCTTACTCTTTAAAAGCGGCGGAAGCCCGCTCTCACCTCTGGTCTCCCCGTGGGAAGTTTCTGTCTGAGTAGGAATCGTTTTCTTGGTGCAGGCTGATACATGAGGATTCTGTGTGAGCTGTCTGTGGCCCCAGATACTTTGCTGAGTCTGCAAACCCAT
Source organism: Tupaia belangeri chinensis (assembly GCF_000334495.1). Classification (NCBI taxonomy): domain Eukaryota; kingdom Metazoa; phylum Chordata; class Mammalia; order Scandentia; family Tupaiidae; genus Tupaia; species Tupaia belangeri. The sequence goes on along the minus strand of NW_006160074.1, from coordinate 3,707,423 downwards.
CCATAATCCGCACGGCCGATGTGTGCAGGCTTCCCACTCGCAGATACGGCATCCCGTGGCTTGCAAATGACAGTCTCAAGGCTTCTGTTGCACTCACAGGGAACAGAAATTTAAATTCCTCCTAGGGGACTGGAAACAGGCTAAATGCAAATATCCAAAGTCCTTGTCACTTAGCATCTCCAGAACATATTTGAATGCTCAAATGTGAATTTTTTTTTTTTTTGGAGAGGTTTTTGCTATAGGGCGAATGTGCTCGCCAGACAGACAAAGAGAGACAGAGAGACAGAAAGTGAGAAATCACCCCCCGGGGGAATGGCCATGACACATTCCCTTCTCCTCCATTCTCCTCCTGGGATCTTGGGCACGCACACACACACGCACTGCATGAGTTTTAAGCCATCGGGTCTGGGACTCGAACCGCGGTCGACTATGTGGGAGTCCAGCGACATAGCCACTACGCTAACTGCTGGTCCCTAGATAGGAATTTTTAAAAACATTTTTGCTATAAGGCATGTGAGCTCACTGGAGACAGAGAGAGAGAGAGAGAGAGAGAGAGAGGGAAAGTGAGAAATCGTCCCCCAAAGAGGAGGGCCACATCACATTCCCTTCTCCTCCATTTTCCTCTTGGGATTTTGGGCATGCACACATATGTGCCTGGAATGATTTTCAAGCTGCCAGTCTGGGACTCGAACCGTGCGGTCAGTGCTGTGGGATCCAGCACTTTAACCTCCATGCTATCTGCTAGTCCTCAAATATGAATACATTTGCAATAATGCCAAAAGAACAGATGACTCCCAACCTCTGGAAACAGCATCCATTTTCAAAAATATGGTTTCAGGGAGCTTGGACAGGGTCAGACAGCTATGTAAATATAAAAAAAAAAAAACAAAATCAAAACCAAAAAACTCCAAAAGCTCACCTTCTGTCTTTGTTCAAGGGAGATGTGGTACATCCGCACGCGGAATCCACATCCTGTCATGAAATGCCATCGGTACAGGATACCAGGGGACTTTTCTGAGCAGCCAGATTTGCATGGTGGTTGCCAGAGTGCTGAGATAATATGTATGAAAGCGTTTTGCAAACTGTAAAGTGTTCTGCAAATAGAAGTTGTTATATAACACCCCTCCCCATGCGCTGTGCGCCGAGAAGTTGTGATAAAGGTGGGGAAGAACGCCTGTGCTATTCTCAGGTTCTTGCAAATCGGGTAAGAGAAGCCGAAACCAGGGGCCTGAGTTCTAGCTATGCCTCTGCTTATTCTTCTGTTGCCCGAGCTGTCTTCCAAGGACTGCAAAAATCCCAAGTGACAGAAATAAAAATAATTCCCTCTGTGTTTGAGCCAAGCCAGTTCCCTATGGGTGGAGGAGTCACGTGTTAGTGGGGCTGGAAGAACGACATTCACATTCTCTGACATTCCCTCTTCCCACTCCCTTTTCTACTGCCCCGCGTTGGCTCCTGTCCCTACTATGACATTGTGACTCCAGGAGCATGTGACAGAAACCTTGCCTGAGGAGCCCCAGCCAAGTTTCTCCCTGGATGGCTGTGGTTCTTACCGGTGAAGCCAGGAGCCTGGCGGGTGGTGTCTTGGTACGATTCACACACACCCTCCCCCACCTCCGCACTCCCGGGGGCATCCTTGCAGACACATTTACTGTCATTTCCCTTCAGCCTCGACCGTCCCTGTGTCGTAGGCCCCAGAACCTGAGAGTTTTGTCATAATTGTAGACAGTCTAGAAGGCCAGGCCCTATCTGGGTTGTCAAGGTGTAGGCTGCTTATCCATTCTGCAAAGAGGCACATTTGTGAAACTGGATGAAAAATAACTGTGAAAGTCTGTCTGCTTTATAAGCTCAAGAAGCTTGTTATGAGATTTCCAAAGCTAACAGCCTCCTCTAGCCTGGGGTAGGGGTTGACCAGTCCCTGAAGAGGTATGTTCATCCCAATCCCCGGAGCCAGTGAATGCTATCTTATTAGGGCAACGGGTGCTTGCAGGTAAAGGGTTTCAAAATGAGTTGATCATCCTAGATTACCTAGGGAGGCCCTAAACCCAAGTGCCCTCTTTTTTTTTTTTTTTTTTTTTTTTGAGAGGTTTTTGCTATAGGGTGCGTGTGCTCGCCAGACAGACAGAGAGAGACAGAGAGATAGAAAGTGAGAAATCACTCCCCAGGGAAGATGGCCACGCCACAATCCCTTCTCCTCCATTCTCCTCTCGGGATCTTTGGCATGCACGCACATGTGGCCAGCATGAGTTTTAAGCCACCGGGTCTGGGACGCAAACCGGCAAACCGCGGTTGACTACGTGGGAGTCCAGTGACATAGCCATTACGCTAACTGCTGGTCCCAATCCAAGTGTTCTCTTTAGAGTGTGAGAAGGGGCTGGCTTCGTGACACAGTGCTACAGTGTTGCTCAGGAGCTGCTGAATCCCCGATGGCGACCTCTGTTTAAATCCCCTGCCTGGCCAACCTGAAACATGCTGGGCGTGTGTGCACGTGTGCAAGATCTGACTGCAGTGCAACCAGACCCTGAAGAGGGGGCTCCTCTCTCTCCCCATGTCTCTCTCCAACCCCCTTTCTCTCTCACATGTACATGCTCTATTATGAACAAAGAAAAAAAAAAAAAAACGGGCTGGTAGGTGGCATGGTGGTTAAGGCAGTGGACTCCCACATGGCGGACTGCAGTTCAAGTCTTGGGCCTGGCAGCTTTGCTTTCTCACTGTCCCTCTATCTTGCTTTGTCTCTCTCTGGTAAGCACATATTTCCTAGAGCAAATTAAATATAATAATAAGGAAAGAAAAATAAAATTTTTTTAGAGAGATATTTTTGTGCTCGCCAGAGAGACAGAAAGTGAGAAATCATCCCTTAGATGGATGGCCATGCCACAATCCCTTCTCCTGGGATTCTGGGCACACACTCACACATGCCTGGCATGAGTTTCAAGTCACCAGGTCTGGGATTCAAACCGCGGTCAACTCCGTTAGCGTTCAGTGACATAACCATTATGCTGTCTTCTGGTCCCAATAAATAATTTTTTCAAAAAGAATTATTTATTTAATTTTACTTATTCAGTCGCTTATTTTAATTTGACCAGAGAGAGACACAGAGAAAGAGAGAGAGAGAAAGTAAGAAAGCACACCATCAGGTCTGGTACTAGAACTGTGGTTGGCCACGTGGGAGTATCCAGCACTTTAACCACCACGCCACCTGGCGGCCTTCAGTAAATAATTTTTAAAAAAAGAACTCACATACAGAGAACTTAAAAATGTTTTTACTACTACTACTAATTTTAAAAGTAGTGTGGCAGCCCGGCTTCTGTAGCACACACAGTAGTGTAGTAGTGTGTAGACTGCAGTGCTGGCGTCACGTGGCCCTGGGCCCGGTGGATCTGGACCGCACGGCGTGTGCTCACGTATGCCTCCCTTGAGTCCCGATGAGCTGGAGTGCTGGGGGAAGGGGGCGGCAGTGCGAATAGATCTCGTTATCTCTCCCTTGTGCTTGCACACACTACCATGAATAAATTAATAAATGGGACCAGCAGGTGATGTTATGTCACTAGGCTCCCATAAGGCCGACCATGGTTCAAGTCCCCACCAAGCAGCTCGAAACTCATGTTGGGCACATGTGCGTGCATGCCCAAAATTCCAAGAGGAGAATGGAGGATAAGGGATTGCACCCAGGGGGTGATTTTTTGCTTTCTGTCTCTCTGTCTCTCTGGTGAGTACTCTTGCTCTATAGCAAAAACAAACAAACAAACAAACAAAAAAAAACAAAAAAAAACAAACCTCTCTAAAAAGAAAATTAATTAATTAACTTTAAAAAGAGAGAAAATGAGACAGACAAAGGCACACAGAGAAGACTCCGTGTAGATGTAGAAGGGCCAGCAGGTGGCATGGTGGTTAAGGGTGCTGGACTCCCACAGGGTGACCACAGTTCTAGTCCCAGACCTGGTGGCTTACTTTCTCACTTTCCTCTCTGTCCTTCTCTGGTCAAATTAAATAAATAAATAAATAAATAAATAAATAGAGCTAAATAAGGTATTAAAATAAATAAATAAATAAATAAATAAAGCTGGATGCAGAGTGGAGTGCTGTGGCCATAAGCCAAAGGGTGCTGAGGTTGCTGGACCAGGGCAGCCAACAGAATTTCCCGGAGAGGCAAGGACAGGTTCTGGCCCAGAGACGGAAAAGAGTGTGGCCCTGCCACACTTCCACTGTGGCGTCTGGCCTCCAGACTGAAAGGATAAAAGTTTTTGCCATAGGGCGGGCGCCACCACGCCCCAGACTGAAAGAAGAAAAGTTTCCAGCCACTCTGTCAGTGGTCATAGGCTCCAGCAGCCCTGTGGGAGGGCACCCCACCCCGTCTCTGCCACGTGCCACGGTGCTTGGCTTTACTGAGCAGGAAACTTGCTCCACAGTGTGGGGGTCCGACAGCCCCACGGGCCACCACGGCCCTTCCTGAAGACTAAGTCCTGTCCCACAGGGTTGTTGTGAGGCTCAGGTGCCCAAGGGCGGAGCAGAATGGCTAGTGCGGCCGGAAGTAACACACGCTGGCTCCCATCCCCTCTCCAGACTCGGTCCAGCCCCCAAGCCAGGCAGAGCTGCCAGTCCCACAGACGAGGAGCCTCAGGCACACACCTCTCCTGGGCTCAGGCTCAGCGGTGAGATCCACCGCAGTGCATGGTCCTGATGCACCCCCTTGAGCATCTGGCTCTTCCGTGTCTCACTCGCGGGGTGTCCTTCCCCTTTCTCTGGACCCTCATTCCCCCATCTCAGTCAATGGCGTTTCCACGCACTCAGGCTAAACACCTGGAGTCATTTCTGACTTACTTGTTTTATTTACTTACTTAGTCATTTCTTTTCTTTTATTTCTTTTTTAAAAAAGAATTAATGTTATTATTATTATTTTATTTATTTATTGTATAGGTTTTTGCTGTAGGGCATGTGTGCTCCCTGGAGACAGAAAGAGATAAACAGACCGCAAGAGGGTAAGTGAGAAATCACCCCCCGGGGCAGATGGCCACGCTGCATTCCCTTCTCCTTCATTCTCCGCCCCCGGTCCTGGGTGCACATGCACGCACTCCTGGAGTGGTTTTCAAGCCTCTGTGTCTGGGACCCAAACCATGGTTCACTATGTGGGGGTCCAGCAATGTAACCACTATGCTGTCTGCTGGCTCTATTATTACTGTTTTTCAGTTTGACCAAAGAAGACAGAGAGAAAGAAAAAAAGTCAGAAAGTAACAGGTCCGTGACTCGAACCGTGGTTAGCCAAGCGGGAGTCCAGCTCCTTAACCATTGCACCACCTGCTGACCCCATTACTAATTAACTTTAATTTCCAGAGAGTGCCTGTGCTTGCCAGAGGGAGGCAGAGAAAGAGAGAAAGGGAGAAAGCGCCTCTGATGGGGTGTGGTCGTGCCCTAATTCCTTCTCCTCCATCTTTCCATTCCGTTGGGACATTGGGCACACACATGCACATGCCCAGTATGTTTTTTTTTTTTTTTTTGAGAGATTTTCACTGTAGGGCGCGTGCGCTCGCCAGACAGACAGAGAGAGACATAGAGACAGAAAGCGAGAAATCACCCCCCAGGGGGGATGGTCACGCCGCAATCCCTTCTCCTCCATTCTCCTCTCGGGATCTTGGGCACGTACGCACACGTGCCTGGCGTGAGTTTTTTAAGCCACCGGGTCCGGGACACGAACCGCGGTCGACTACGTGGGAATCCAGCGACATAGCCATTACGCTAACTGCTGGTTCCCCCCAGTATGTTTTCAAGCTGCTGCGGCTGGAATTGAAAACACAGTTGGCCATCCTTTTTTTTTTTTTTTTTTTTGAGAGGTTTTTCGCTATAGGGCGCGTGCACTTGC
>NW_006160074.1:3697971-3701451 GCF_000334495.1 Tupaia belangeri chinensis | reverse complement strand
ACCATGCATGTGTTTTATGCCACCGGGTGCGGGATGTGACCCGCGGTTGACTACGTGGGAGTCCGACAACATAGCCATTACGCTAACTGCTGGTTCCCATATATATATATATATATATTTTTGAAGGTTTTGGCCATAGGGCATGTGCTCTCACTGGAGAGAGGTAGAGACAGACAATGAGAAATCACACCCTTCCCCAGATAGGGGGTGCTATATATTTTTTTTTTTTTTTTTTAAGGGAAGTTTTTGCTATAGGGCACCTGCACTCACCGGAAAGACAGAGAGACAGAAAGCGAGAAATCATCCCCTGGGAGGATGGCCACACTGCAATCCTTTCTCCTCCACTCTCCTCTTAGGATTTTTGGGTTCGCACACACGCACATGCACCCAGCATAGTTAAGCTGCTGGGTTCGGGACTTGAACTGCGGTCATGTGGGAGTCCAGCAATGTAACCATTATGCCATCTGCTGGTCCTGCCCAGCATAATTTTCAAGCTGCCAGGTCCAGAACACAAACCACAGTCGACCACGTAGGAGTCCAGCTCCTTAACCACCACACCACCTGCTGGTCCCAGGATTCAGCATTTTTAACCACAAAGCTACAGAATGGGCCCAATTTATTTTTATGGTTTTGTGTTTTGTTTTGTTTTAAATTTGCCAGAGAGCACATGTTCTTGCCAGAGAGAGACAGAGAGAGAGAGAGAGAGAGGAAGAAAGCACATCCTAAGCCCTGCAATGGTGCTGCAATCCCCTCTCTTCTTCTCCCTCCTTTTGGGATTTTGGGAATGCACACACAAACACCTCGCGTATTTCTCAAGCCACCAGGTCCTCACACTGTGCTATTAGCTATAAAGGGTCTGACTTCTTTGGCTACTATGTCAAGGACTGGCCCTATTTTTATGTCGTAACTTTTTTTTCAAGTATTTATTTATTTGTCATTATTATTGTTATTGTTTTAATTTGACCAGAGAGAGACAGGGAAAGAGAGAAAGCCAGCCGCCTGGTCCAGGACTGCAACCATGGCCAGAGTCCAGCCTTAACCTGCTGGCCCCATGTCCTAACTTTCAATTTTGTAATAATTTCAGACAAAGAAGAGAATTGCAAAAAGGTTATAAAAATGTCCAGTATACTCTTCCCTAATTCCCCAAATGTAACATTAGCCGTGGGCTCAATACAGTGATCAAGACGCAGAAGCGAATACTAACAAGGCCATTATCTGCAAACCTTCGTCACGTGATGCCAAGATCACCAAGAGGGGTGTCACTTTTAAAAAAAAATTATTTATTTAATTTTATTTATTCACTCATTTATTTTAATTTGACCAGAGAGACACAGAGTAGGAAAGAGAGAGAGAGGGAAAGTGAGAAAGCAAGCCACCAAGTCCGGGACTCAAACCATGGTCGGCCACGGGGGAGTGTCCAGCACCTTAACCTCCACTCCATCTGCTGGTCCCAAGGGGTGTCATTTAGAAATGTATCAGTGTGGCACAGCAGTAAGACGTGACCGAGCGATAGTCCACCAGGCTGGGCCATGTGAGAAGGTTCCGAGTTTGCACCTGCAGGCCTCCCAGAGTTCACCGGGCACACACACACACACACACACACATACATGCACCCATGGTGCAGGGCTGGCTGAGGCTGGGGGAGGGTCACGGCGCTGAGACTCTGCTGGGGGTGCCTATCTCTCTGTTTCTCTTCTTGCTCAGGGAAGAAATAAACTTAAAAAAAAAAGAAAAGAAAAGGGCCCAGCCTGGGTGACACAGTTTATAGCGAACTGCAGCACTGGAGGCCACATGACTAATACAGGTTTGGATCCCAGGGCTGACCTGAAAACACAGGGATTCGCACATGGCACCCATGATCTGGAAGAGCTGGAGGGGTAGGTGACGGGGATTGTGGTGGGACGACTCCCAGCTGAAGGTATGTAATTTTCTTTCTCTCTTTCCCATGCATGCATGTGCCTTTGATCCTTGTGCAGGTAGGTGGCAGCAGGTGGCGTAGTGGTTAATGTGTTGTACTTCACATGGGCAATCATGGTTCGAGTCCTAGACCTGGCGGCTTGAAAATCACGCTGGGTACACATACGTGCACACCCAGGATCCCAGGAGGAGAATGGAAGAGAAGGGATTGTGGTGTGACCATCCTCCCTGGGGGAGGCGATTCCTCACTTTCCATCTCTCTCTCTCTCTAGCAAGCACACACGCCCTATGGCAAAAACCTAAAAAAAAAAAAAAAGACCCTGTTGGGAGTGCTGTCTCTCTCGCTGTCTGTCTCTCTTTCTCATGGAATAAATAAATACATAAAATTAAAAAATAATGGACCAGCAGGTGGCGTTGCAGCTGAGGTGTTGGACTCCCACATGGCTGATCATAGTTTGAGTCCCGGACCTGGTGGCTTGCTTTCTCACTCTCCCTTTCTCTCTGTCTCTCTCTGGTCAAAATAAAAATAGTAATAATATTGATAAAATAAACTTTAAAAATAAATGATTCGTTAAAAAAATTTTAAATAAATAAGTGGGGCTATGTTCCAAGAAAACTTTATGAACACTGAAATTTGAATTTCTTTCTTTTTTTTAGGTTTAGAAATTTAAATTTCTTTTTTAAAAAGAATTATTTATTAAAATGAATAAATAAATAAAAGAATTATTTATTTAGTTAACTCCATTTATTGTTATTACTATTATTATTTAAAGAATTATTTTATTTAACTTCTTTTATTATTATTATTTCTTTAATTTGACCAGAGAGAGATAGAGAGAGAGGGAAAGAGAAAGCAAGCCACCAGGTCTGGGACTCAAACCATGGTCAGCCACGCAGGAGCCCAGAGCCCTTAACCACCATGCTACCTGCTGGCCCCATATTATAATAATTATTATTATTATATTTTAATTTGACAGAGAGACAGAGAGAGGGAAAGGGAAAGCAAGAAAGCAAATCATCAAGTTTAGGACTTGAACTGTAGTTGGCCATGTGCCACCTGTTGGCCCTGAAATTTGAATTTTTCTTTTTTTGAAGAGAGGTTTTTGCTATAAGGAGTGTGTACTTGCCAGAGAGACAGAGAGGGACAGAGAGACAGAAAGCGAGAGAACACCCCCAGATGGCCACACCACATTCGCTTCCTTCCATTCTCCTCTCGGGATCTTGGGCACGCATGCACACACACCTGGCGTGAGTTTAAGCCACCGGGTCCAAGACTTGAACCACAGTGGACTATGTGGGAGTCCAGTGACATAATGACATAACCATTACCGCCATCTGCTGGTCCCATTTTTTTTTTTTTTTTTTTTTATTAAAGCAATAGAATTTTATTTTCGCACAGTTTGGAAACCGGAAGTCTGAAACCAAGGTGTCCCCCAGGACTGCACTGTCACTAAAGGATCTTTGTGACAGGAGGTGCTTGCAACCTTTTCCAGTCTTTTTACACCAGTTTTCAAAAGCCACTCGACATGTACTTGAGGTCTTCAGTGGTCGTGTCACCAAAGG
>NW_006160074.1:3689658-3697950 GCF_000334495.1 Tupaia belangeri chinensis | reverse complement strand
TCTTTCCCTTGGCCGACTTCCGGACTGCACTATCCAGTTATTTTCATATTCCTCTCCCACACAGCTCTCCTCCAGCCTTCCCCACCGAGAGCGTGTGTTTCCCTAGGCCCTGCCTTCTGCTGGCTCCGTTGGGCATCTAAATGGGGTTGGAGTGAATATTCAAGGCTATTTTCTTTTCTTAATTAATTTATTTTATTATTATTTTTAATTATATTTTATTTATTTCTTCAGAGAGAGAGAGGGAGAGGCAGAAGAGAAAGCACCATAGACAGTTTTGTTTTTTTGGAGAGGTTTTTGCTATAGGGCACGTGCGCTCACCAGACAGACAGAGAGAGACAGAGACAGAAAGCGAGAAATCACCCCCCAGCAGGGATGGCCACGCCTCAATCCCTTCTCCTCCGTTCTCCTCCTGGGATCCTGGGCACGCACGCACACGTGCCCGTATGAGTTTCAAGTCACCAGGTCCAGGACTCGAACAGCGGTCAGCCATGTGGGAGTCCAGTGGTGTAACTGCTACGCCATCTGCTGGCCCCATTTATGCATGTGTCACCATTTATTCATGAGGTATTACTCATCTAGCCATCCATCCATCCATCCATCCATCCACTCTTCCCTTACTCATTCATTGACTAGCCCCTTCCTTCCTTCCTTCCTTCCTTCCTTCCTTCCTCTCCATTCTCCTCTCGGGATCTTGGGCACACACGCACATGTGCCCGGCATGAGTTTAAGCCACCAGGTCCAGGACTCGAACTGCGGTCGACTACATGGGAGTCCAGCGACATAGCCATTACGCTCACTGATGGTCCCATCAAGGCTATTCTTATGTGAAGGATGGCCAGGATGTCTAGAGGATTCTTTCCTCATATTTAAGGAACTGGAGGCGGGCACCTCTGGTCAAGCACAGCTGGCAGGTGTGGAGTCCAGAAATCTCTGAAGTCAGAAGCTGCTTCCCAGGTGACATAATGGTTACGTCACTGGACTCCCACAGAGTCAACTGCACTTCGAATCCCGGGCCCTGCAGCTTGAAACAGGCTGGGTGCATGTGTGTGCATGTCCAAAATCCTGAGAGAATGGAGGAGAAGGGATTGTGGTGTGGCCATCCCCCCCATGGGGTGATTTCTTGCTTTCTGTCTCTCTGTCTCTCCAGCAAGTGTGTGCACCCTATAGAAAAAAATTTCTAGCTCTAAAATAAATAAATAAATAGAAATGTAGGGCCAGTTCTGTGGCCTGGTGGTTAGGGCTCTCGGTTCCACATGGCCAACTGTGTGGTTCAAGACCTAGACCTAATGACCAGCAGTTGGCGTAATGGCTATGTCACTGAACTCCCATGTAGTTGACTGCAGTTCGAGTCCCGGACCTGGTGACTTAAACTCATGCCAGATGCGTGTGCGTGTGTGCCCAAGATCCCGAGAGGAGAATGGAGAAGAAGAGATTGTGGCGTGGCCATCCCCTGGGGGGTGATTTCTCGCTTTCTATCTCTCTGTCTCTCTCTGTCTTTCTGGTGAACGCATACGCCCTATAGCAAAAACCTCTCCAAAAAAAAAAGACCTAAACCTAGTGGCTTGAAAAGCATGCTGGGTGCATGTGCACCAAATTCCAGCCGAGTGCAGAAATGGAGGAGAAGGGATTGTGGTGTGACTATGCCTCACTGGTGGAGTACTTTCTCTGTCTCTTTCTGGCAAAAACACATGCTCTCTAGCAATTTTTAAAAAATGAGAAAATGTAAAAACCTTTCTCGCTTTGTGGGTGGACAGGCTATAGCTTGCTGATTCTCAGCTCCAAGCCATTCGTCAAACCACATCCAAAAGGCCATTCAGCTCACTCCTCCGCTTACCTCCTCCCAGGGCTTCCTCAGCCCTCGGAATTGCACTCACAAAGCCTGCAGTGTCTGGGTGCTGCCTGTCCCTCTGGCCTCCCCTCAACCCTGGAGCCTCTCTCCTGTCACTCAGCATGCCCTGCCCCCTCCCTTCTTGGGAGGTCAGGCTCCCATTTCGGAGCCCCCCAGACTCAGTCTTTCCACCTGGAATGTCTTCACCTCGCTGACCTCTCTGTGTCTTATGCTTGTTTGTTTCTTTTTCTTTTTCCTTTTTTGAGAGATGATTGCTATTTGAGAGATTTTTCTTTGGAGAGGTTTTTGCAATAGGGCGCGTGTGCTCACCAGACAGAGAGAGACAGGGAGACAGAAAGCGAGAAATCACCCCCCAGGGGGGATGGCCACGCCACAATCCCTTCTCCTCCATTCTCCTCTCGTGATCTTGGGCACGCACGCACACGCGCCCGGCGTGAGTTTAAGCCACCGGGTCCGGGACTCGAACCGTGGTCGACTACGTGGGAGTCCAGCGACATAGCCATTACACTAACTGCTGGTCCCACTATTTGAGAGATTTTTGCATGAGTATTCGCCAGAGAGAAAGGAGAGAAAGAGACAGAAGGCAAAAAATCACCCCCGGGGTATGGCCATGCTGTAATTCCTTCTCATCCATTCTCCTTTTGGGATTAAAAAAATAATAATTACTTTATTTAACTTTATTTATCTATTTACTTATTTTTTAATTTGACCAGAGAAGAAAAGAGAGAGAGAAAATGTGAAAGTAAGCCGCCAGGTCTGGGACTTGAACCATTGTTGGCCATGTGGGAATCCAAAGCCCCTAACCACCACATCACCTGCTGGCTCCTCCTCTTGGGATTTTGGGCATGCATGCACACACACCCAGTGTGAGTTTCAAGCCACCGCGTCCAGGACTTGAACCGTGGTCACTCATCTGGGAATCCAGCACTGTAACCATGACATTACCTGCTGGCCCTTTGTGTTTTTTAAGTTTACTTATCTCTTTCATTGGAGCCAGCAGATAGCGTAGTGGTTATGTCCCTGGATTCCTACATGGCTGACCACGGTTCAAGTTCTGGACCCAGTAGCTTGAAACTCACGCTGAGTGCGTGTGTGTGTGCCCAAAATCCTGAGAGGAGAGGAAGGATTGCAGCGTGGGCACTCCCCCTGGAAGGCGATTTCTCGCTTTCTGTCTCTCTGGCAAGTGCACACATTCTATAGCTAAAATCTCTCCTGAAAAAAGAAAAAGACATCTCTTCCATAAGTGAGAAAGAAAGAGGGAGAGAGACAGCGCCCACTACAGGCTCCCGAGGCTGGGATCCACCCCCAGCCTCAGCCAGCCGGATCATGGCACCTGCATGCCCTGAGTACTGAGTACTGGGGACGGCTCCAGACGCACACCAGGACCCCTCCCACATGGGTTGGTTACCTCATCAAGCACATTTTAGTGGCATTTTACTGCTGGGCTGCCGTGCAGCCCTCTCTGGGGTCTTTGCTGAGGCTTAAACTCTCCGAGAAGTCTTCTCTGCCCCTCCCTCGTTTGCAGTTATGAGTCTCTCGCAGCACTGTCTCTTTTCTCTTCTCTCTTTAAAACACTTATCACAATTTGTACTTGTGTGTTTGGACCTTTTTCGATTTAGTGGAAAATTCCATGAAGTCAGGGATCTTGTCAGCCCAGGCCTGGACGCAGTGGGTGTCCCTGAAAGCCCACCAAATGGATGGGCCTCCACTAGGATCCCTCCCTCTCCAGCAAGGAGGCCCCTGGGGGACTTCAGGCCCAAGTGGACCAGGACAGGCTTCCGGGCAGGGCAGACACCTCCTGGCCTTCAGAGCTGACCCTGAACAACAATAGCAGCTCCTGGCACCCTTCTGGCAGCCCTGTGGTACCTTCCAAAGAATCTGCCCGGGGCAAATTCCTGACCCAGGGTGTTCTCCTAGCCTCACTCTGAAACCTGCTGCATTTCACCCCTCCCCATCCCTCTGCTCTTCTCCCCAGGAGCAGCTCCTCAGCTGAGGTTAACCCCTCAACAGCTTAGACCAGTCTTTCCACCTGGGCTCGCCTGAGACTAAAGGCAGAGCTGTGAATTCAGCTGTCACTCAGCTGCCTGTCAGGAATGTGAGGACAATGTCCAGAGGCCGAGGAGAGGAGACAAGCCCTCCGAGGAGACAAGCCCTGTCTCTTGCCCTCTGCCTGCGCTAATCCCCCTTTCCGGGGTTGCCAGAGTTCTCTCAGAAAAGCGTAAATCTGGTCATTCCTCCCAGTCGCATTCCCAGGGCCTACAGGGTAAAGCCCAAACTCTGTAGCCCAGCATGCAAAGGTCACCGTCCAGCCCCGGCCATCTTTCCAGCTTCACCTCCCTCTGCCTCTGCTCTGCTGTGATGTCTTTTTCTTTTCTTTTTCTTTCTTTTTTTTGGATTTTTGACAGAAAGAGACAGAGAGGGGTCAGAAAGTGGCATGATGGTTAAAGAAGCTGGATTCCCACATGGCTTACGGTGGTTTGAGTCCCGGACCTGGTGGCTTGCTTTCTTACTTTTCCTTTCTCGCTCTATCTGTGTCTCTCTGGTCAAATTAAAAAATAATAATAACAAACGGAAATAAATACATAAATATTTTTTTAAAAATAGAGACAGAGAGAGGAGAATTGAGAAATCACCCCCCAGGGGCATGCAACCCCTTCTCCTCCATTCTTCTGGGATTTAGGGCATGCACACACAGTAGACAAGAGTGTCATAATCCCTTCTCCATTCTCCTCTCAGGACCTTGGGCACACATGCACACGCACCTGGCGTGAGTTTAAGCCACCAAGTCTGGGACTCGATCTGTGATTGACTACATGGGAGTCCAGCAACATAGTCATTATGCCAACTGCTGGTTCCTCATTCATTTATTTTAATTTGACCAGAGAGAGAGAAACAGAGAGAGAGAAAGAGGGAAAGTAAGAAAGCAAGCCCCCAGGTTCAGGACTCAAACAGTTATTAGCCATATAGGAGTCCAGCACCTCAACCACCATGCCATCTGCTGGCACCAGCTGTTCACTTTTTAAATGACTTTTTAATTTTTTAAAGAATTATTTTTTTTAACTTTATTTAATGAATTAATTTATTTTAATTTGGGTGGAGAGGGACAAAGTGAGGGAGAGATAGAAGGAAATTGAGAAAGCAAGCTGCCAAGTCTGGGACTTGAACCATGGTCGGCTATGTGGGAGTCCAGCGCCGTTAACTACCACGCCACCTGCCGGTCCCAAGTTTTTAAACTATTAGGGCCAACTCTGTAGCCTGGTGATTAAGGCAGTTAGATCCCACATGACCAATTCCGCAGTTCAGGTCCCAGCTAGGAGACTTGAAATACCAGCGGGGCTCATGTGTGTGCGTGCCTAAAATCCTGAAAGGAGGGAGAGATGGATGAAAAGGAATTGCAGTGTGAATATTTCCTATGGAGGGGATGCTTTCTCCTCATTCTCTGTTTCTCTGTCTCTCTGGTGAGAACACACATCCTCTCTCTCTATATATATATATTTATTTTTTTGGAGAGGTTTTTGCTACTGGGCGCATGCACTCGACAGAAAGACAGAGAGAAACAGAGAGACAGAGAGCGAGAAATCATCCCTCAGGGGGATGGCCATGCCGCAATCCCTTCTCCTCCATTCTCCTCTTGGGATCTTGGGCATGCACACACACGTGCCCGGTGTGAGTTTAAGCCACTGGGTCCAGTACTCGAACCGCGGTCGACTACGTGGGAGTCCAGCAACATAGCCATTACGCTAACTGCTGGTCCCCTCACCCCCCCAAATTTTTTTTTTGAGAGATTTTTGTTAAAGAGTTCGTGTACTTGGCAGAGAGACAGGAAGAAACAGAGAGACAAAAAGTGAGAAATCCACCCCCCAAAGGGGATGGCCACGCTGTAATCCCTTCTTTTCCACCCTCCTCTCAGGATCTTGGGCATGCATGCACACACATCCGGTGTGTTTTAAGACTCCAGTCCAGGACTTGAACCGCGGTTCACTGTGTGGGAGTCCAGTGATGTACCATTACACCATCTGCTGGTCCCTTAAAATTTTTTTTTGACTACTTAAAAATTTAAAAATGAAACCAAACATTTGGTTTGATTTTAATTTTAGTCATACTTGCCAAATTTCTTTCTTCCTGCAATCCCTTCTCTTCCAGCTCTCCATCCTCTTAGAATTTGAGGCATGCATACACACACGGCATGTTTTTCAAGCAACCAGGGCTGGGATTTGAACTGTGGTCGGTCATGTGGAGTCTGGCTTCCCTTAATAACTAGGCGATGGGGCCGGAAGGTAGCATGGAGGTTGAAGCACTAGATAACCAGTTCCATAGTTCAAGTTCTGGACTGGTGGCTTGAAAACCATGCTGGGCGTATGTGTGTGCATGCGTGTCCCAAATCCCAAGGAAGAGGCACTGTGCTGTGATCATCTCCCTTGCGGGCTGATTTCTCACTTTCTCTCTCTCTGTCTCCCGAGAGAGCATGCCCTATAGCAAAAACAAAAATGAAAAAAACTAGTCTACGGGGCAGGCTTAACTAGTCACATTTTAAGTGCTCGATTGCATGCGTCATTTTATATGCTTGGTGGCAATCACACGGGACAACACAGCTCCAGAACATTTCTTTTTGTTTTAGTTTGCTATAGGACATGTGCTCTCGGAGACAGACAGAGACAGAGAAAGCGAGAAATCACCCCCTAGTAGGGATGGCCATGCTGCAATCCCTTCTCCATTCTCCTCTCAGGATTTTGGGCATGCATGCGCATGTGCCTGGTGTGATTTTTTTTTCAAGCCTTCGGGTCCGGAACTCAAACCACGTAGTCAACCATGTTTGTCTCCAAACACAACCACCTTAATCTTCATGCCATCTGTTGGCCCTCTTTTTTCTTTTTTAATTGCCAGTGGACAAGTTTGCTTGCCAGAGAGAAAGAGAAAAGCACCCCCACTCCATAAGATGTGGTCACGCCATTACCCTGTCTCCATTTCCCCATCGTGTCAGGATTTGGGGCACTCATGTACACGTGTTTCTCAAGTTGCTGGGGCCAGGATTTGAACTGTGGTTGGGCATGTGGATCTGGCTTCTTTAATACTAGGCTACAGGGCCAGCCTGGCTACAGGACATTTCTACCTTTGCAAAAAATCCTCTTGGACAGCACTGTTTTAGACAGACCAACTTACCATGTCCCCAGGTTTTTTTTTTTTTTTTTTTTTAATTCGCCAGAGAGTTCTTGCCCCCCCTAGAGAAAGGGAGAGGGGGAGGAAGACAGAGAGGAAAAAAGAAAGAGGGAGTGAGGGAGTGAGCGAGCGAGAGAGAGAGAGAGAGAAAGCATTCCTCTTGGGGCATGGTCATGCTGCAATCCCTTCTCCATTTCTCCTTTCTGGATTTTGGCCAATTTGTTATTTTAATTACACATTTTACTCATAGGTCCACTCTCAGTGTACATTCTGTAACATTACAGAAATCTCTCCTACTAAATCTAGACCTCTCCCTGGAGATAACTTCCAAAATAAGTTTGGTAAATATTGTCTCTGAATATTTAGTGTGTTCTGCACTTTGTTTTCCTCACTCCATGTCTTGGAGGTCTTCATGGAAGACTACGCTCCTCCTGGCCCAGGCGTCGCACAGCAGAAATGAACTGTACCCACCGGGGAGAGGTCCTGGGTTCAAGACACTGGGGCCTGGGAACCAGCAGTTAGCGTAATGGCTATGTCGCTGGATTCCCACGTAGTTGACCGCGGTTCGTGTCCCGGGCCCGGTGGCTTAAAACTCACGCCGGGCGCGTGTGCGTGCGTGCCCAAGATCCCGAGAGGAGAATGGAGGAGAAGGGATTGTGGCGTGACCATCCCCCCTGGGGGGTGATTTCTCGCTTTCTGTCTCTCTGTCTCTCTCTGTCTGTCTGGCGAGCGCACGCGCCCTACAGTGAAAATCTCTCAAAAAAAAAAAAAAAAAAAAAGGACACTGGGGCCTCCCTCAGCACCATGGATGCCCAGGTCTGCTGAGACTGGCGGTGGATCGTGGTATAATGGTCTTTTTGGGGTGTTCATCTCTCAAGGAAGAAAGAAAGAAAAATGAAAACAAAACAAAACAAAACAGAAAACTCTTGGGGGCTGCCCATGGTCTGGTGGTTGAAGCAGATGGATCCCACATGGCTGATTTAGTGGTTGAGTGCTGGACCTGAAAGCTTGAAAAACGAGGTGTGTGTGCATGCGTGCCCTAAATGCCAACAGGATGGAGAAGTGGAGAAGAAGGGATTGTGGCCGGGACCATCCCCTCTCAGGGGTGATTTCTCACTTTCCCTCTCACTGTCTCTGTCTCTCGTTCTCTCTGGCGAGCACAGGCCATGGCAAAAACCTCTTAGAAAAAAAGAAAGAAAGGCAGAAAAAATTTTCTGAAATAATAATTATAAAACAAGAGACCAGCAGTTAGCGTAATGGCTACGTCGCTGGACTCCCATGTAGAA
>NW_006160074.1:3686182-3689624 GCF_000334495.1 Tupaia belangeri chinensis | reverse complement strand
GGTGTGCGTGCGTGCCCAAGATCCCAAGAGGAGAATGGAGGAGAAGGGATTGTGGCATGGCCATCCTTCCTCTGGGGGGTGATTTTTCGCTTTCTGTCTCTCTTGTCTTTCTGGAGAGCACACACACGCTATAGCAAAGCCCTCTCCAAAAAAAAAAAAAAAAGAAGTAAAAAAGAAACAAAACAAAAAACTCAGGGCCAGCCGGTGGTGTAGAGGTTAAGGCAACTGGATCCCACATGGATGACTGCACTCGGTTCAAGTTGAGCTTGAAAAACGTGCCTGGTGCCTGTGCATGTGTGCCAAAACTGCCTGAGAGGAGCCGATGGAGGCAGGGCCCTCTCCCCTGGGGCAATGATTTCTTACCCTCCCCCATTTCTGTCTCAGACAAACACAGGCACCCTACAGCAAAATCTAAAAACAAACAAAAAGCCTCCAGGGCAGGCCTGGTGGTGCAGCTCTTCTGTACTGTTCAAGCACTGTTGGATCCTGACGGAAGATTACGGGTTTGGTTCCTGGTCAGCTTGTCTACACAGGGTGTGCGTGTGCTCATAATCCTGGCTGGCCGGGCAGGCTGGCCGGGATCATGGTGACAACCTATTGAGGGTGCTTGTCTTTCTCCCTCACTCTTATGAAATACACTTTTAAAAAATCTATCAGGGGACCGGCAGTTAGTGTAATGGCTATGTTGTTGGACTACCATGTGGTCGACAGCGGTTCAAGTCCCAGGCCCAGTGGCTTAAACTCACACCAGGTGCGTGTATGTGCATGCCCAAGATCCGGAGAGGAGAATGGAGGAGAAGGGATTGCGGGGTGGCCAACCCCCCTGGGGGGTGATTTCTTGCTTTCTGTATCTATCTTTCTGGTGAGTGGGCGCGCCCTATAGCAAAAACCTCTCCAAAAAAAAAGTCTGTCTTTACCTTGTTCTTGAGTTGTTGCAGGGTAATCAGTAGCAGGAACGAGCTTGAGGTTGTTTGGCTGTCACCTGCGTGATGACGACACGTTCTGTCGTCCCCTAGTGCAGACTACACTATTCACAAACGTCCTGTGTACTTCTTTCTGCACTCATACGCACGTTTGTCTAGTGGAAATCAAAAAGCAGGATTGCCAGGTCACAAAGACATCTGCAAACACCCCAGGGCTTGGAACACCCTCCTGTTCCCGCCTAGAATGCCTTCCCACATGACTAATTCCTACTCATCAAGACCAGTCAAGTGTCCTGTCCTTGTGAAAGGTGGTTTCTCCTGCCTCTGCTTTCCCATAGCCAAATCCACGGGGCATCCCTGCTGTGCGCGTGGGGCTCTGCCTTTTACCTTAGTGTCCCCAGCAACTAGCGAAGTGCTCGGCAGCCAGTGAAAACGCACGTTTGGCTGGCCAGAGGGGTGAATGAATGAACCAATAAGCAAACGAAGGCACCAGGGTATTTAGGGAAGCCCAGAATCTCAAGGTGAGACTGATCACTGGCCGCAGACTAATGCTGCCTGGTGCTCTGAGTCAGGCTGCCCCACTCATTTCTTTCTTGACCCTGGGCGTCTCGTCTTGAATCCTGTTCTGGCTGGGGGGACACTGATGGCGACCTGAGTTCAGGGGCTCTGGCCAAAGAGCAGAGGCGTCTTACCGGGAGGCAGAAGTGTCTCCTGCCACCTTAGCAGCAGCCCAGTAAGCTGTGTTTGTTTGTTTCTCCCCTATGGCACCTGAGGGGCAGTTACGCTCAACTCTTACCATCTCTGCTCTCTGCTTCCCTTTGAACCCAAGGGAGGCCAGATGTTTTTCCACTCCACATCTCCTCTTTCTGGTCAGATCAACAGCCTTTTCAGTCTCCCCATGGCCTGGCCTCCCCCAGTCCGGAGCCTGGCTGTCAACTTTATTTTTAATGAGGTTTTAATAGGCGGCTCCTGTCATTAATTTCATCCTCCTGTTTTCACACTTTGTGTCTAGGTGCGGAAAGGCCCCCAGGCACTAGCTGGGATGTTAACTGATTCTAAATAACACAGAACGGGCTCGGGCTGTCTTGTTCCCCAGCGCCTCTCCTTCACAGCTGTTCTGCCATTAATTAGCTGGGGCCCAGGGCCTAGGGGAAGGTCAGCTGCTTTATAGAGGTAGAAACGGAGATAGGAGAGAAGGGCCTTCTCCAAGAGCCCAGAGAGAGTGAGACTTGAAACTGGTCTGAGAAGCCACATCGTCAGGTCTCAGATCCAGTGTTGCCCAGTGTGATCTGCCAAACTCCCCCAGTCCTCAGGGCAAAGGTGGCCCGTCTGGGGTACCCGGCAGGCATCTTGGCTAGGCGGCTTCGCCCGCCCACGAGGACTGCCCTCACAGCCAACATCATCACCCCAAGTAACCCCCGGCGGACCCCTTTTTCTTCCCAAGGAACCCCCGGCGGGCCCCTTTTTTTTTTTTTTTTTTTTTTTTTTTGGTGAGTGGACTCATTTGCATAAAGAACGCGTCAGCGATTCCTCCAGATTTAGAAACGACATAATTTTTGCTATTTTTAAAGCTGCTGTTTAAAAATCCGCGCGCACGTACGCACACTCCTCAGGGAGTGGGGGCGGAGAGGAGGAGGCGGCGCTAGAGAGGACAGCGGGGCCACTCGGTCCCCCGGGCGCGCCGTCGGCCCCCTGGGGGCGCCCTCAGCGGAGCTCACTGGGCGCAGGGCACGGCCGCTGGGTCACTGGGCCCAAGAGGGGCAGGGGCCGAGCAGGTGGCGATTAGGTCAGCCTCGGAACATTCTTGGACCGCTCCAGTGGATATAAATAACAGACCCGCAGACTGTGAAAATCCTCGCGGGGTGGCGGGGGTGGGGTGGGGTTGGGAAAAGGGATTTATTTAGGGTGGGTTGGCATCTGGTAAATTCTACCAGCGATAACGCGGGTGGAGGGGAGAAGGGATTGAAGAATGAATTGCATCAACAGTGCAAAATCTGGGAAGAACACGGAGGGGTTGGAGCTCAGGACTTCGTGTCCCACCCCGTGGCGTTTGTCCCAGGCCTCAGAAGGCGCCCCAGATTAGCCGGCAGAGCTGGGCACGTGTACTGCACCCCTTTGGAGTCCCGCCCCATCTGAATGGAGAACTCGGGCGGTCTCTGAAGGTGTCTGAGCCTCAGTTTACCCATCTGCACAACAGGAATCCTGATGTTTATAAGGGGTGGTTGTGAGCCTCGTCTGAGCTAGGTTCTAAGAAAGCTGTGCTCAGCGAAAAGTGTCAGCGTAGCCCCAAGGGGTGCCGGTGCAGCCGGTGCAGGCCTGGTCCCAGGTCGCTCCCCAGGGTTTCCCAGGCTCTACGAAGGTCGGGGAGAGGCAAAGGCGAAATCTGACTCCCTGAAGCCGCGCGGCGCCACCCTGGGGAGTTGGCTCGCGTTCTGCAAGCGAGAGGGGAGACCCCCACGACCCGTGCCCACAAGGCAGCTGGCCTCCGCGTGGCCGCAGCCCCGCAGCCCCGGCAGCCC
>NW_006160074.1:3683484-3685622 GCF_000334495.1 Tupaia belangeri chinensis | reverse complement strand
CCCCCCCCCGCCTGCCACCAAGTTCAGCCAGTTTGGCCAAGAAGTCCCAGCGCCTCCGTGGCCTGGCCCGGCCCTGGCGCTCCGCGTGGGCTTCGCGGGCTCCGCGAGCTCCGAGCTGTGCAGCGGGGCCAGCGAGAGGGGACTGTCGAGGGGCGCCGTCCATGAAGGTAGAGGCCAGAGTTCGTCAGCCCCGCGCTCGAGGTCTGGTGCGGAGGCCCGGGCTTTGGAGTGCGTCATCAGGGAGCGGGCACCTCAGCCGGCAGGTCGGGTTCCCCAAAGTGTCCCTTTGTTATGCCCCTCCCTGGCCCTGCCTCCTCCCCCTGGCCCCGCGCCACTCCTCCCCCAGCCTCCTGGCTCTTGGGGCCCGGGTGGCTCTCTCCTGACCAGCCGACCGCCCCCTGGTCGGTGCCTTCAAATCCTAGGGCTGCCGGCTGACCGGGAGGGGCTCCAGGGGGAAGCCCTGGGGTGCAGCCCGTGACTCAGGATGGGCCGGCAGGATGGCTCTGTTCCCTCCCGGGACAGGCCCCCAGCTTCTGGGAAGGGGCGCGGGCTGGTCTGGCGTGGGCGTACTTTCGGGCCTCAGGTAGGGAGAGTGGGGCCTTCCCTGGACCGGGGGACTCTCCGCCTTGTCCCCTGCAGCTGTGAGGACACTGGCCAAGCCCCCAGACTTCTCTGGGCCCCGTGAGTGCTGCTCCCGGGCTGGGAAAGTTTCCTTACCTGCTTTGGGAGCTCTTGTGAGTAGTAGAGTGGTTCCGATTCGGGGAGAACTCGGGTCTCCGCTGAGGCCAGGAGGCAGAGTGCTCCCGGGGGGTGGGGGGCTAGGTCCGCCCCACAGCGGGTGGACCCGGGCTCTGGGGCCTGGTGGTGCCTGGGGCTTGAGCCCGTGTTTGCTCTGGGAGGCCAGAGGGAGTCGTGCCAGCCCTGCTCACACAGCCTGCTCTGTTCCGGGGCCAGGGAGGGGGAACAGCTAGGGGGCAGCTCTCTGGAGAGCAGAGGCTGGAGCAGGGGCCCCGGTGCCTCACTGGGCCAGCTCGGAAGGCCTGAGATGCAGGGCTCAGCCCTCTTTCTCCATCTGGTTTACAAGTCCTTCCTGGGGAGTAGGGGCAGGCTTAAGAGCAGTCTGGGCGAAGAGCTTGCCGGGCCCTGGGGGGCAGCCGCCTGCCCTCCACTGGTTGGACCTGAGCTCTCCCTCCCGTCAGCAGAGGGGAGCCTGCTAAGGCCGGCCGAGGCCTACAGAATTCCTGGTCTTCAGGGGGACACTCTGGATCTCTTGCTGAACTTCTCGGCTGGTGACTGGGACAGGTGATATCTGTCAGTCATGACCCAGGAGCATGTATGTCTTGAGGGGTCACAGGGCTGTGGAAGCCCAGAGGGCAGTGGCTGTGGGGAGGTTACCCTGTTTGGTTTGGGAGGATGAGTGGAGGAGGAGCACTAGAGAGCCCGCTCTGGGGGCAGGGGGCACACCCTCTGTCCCCCAGCACCTGGCTGTGCCCCTGGGCTGGCTCCAAGAAGGTAGTGATTTCCTTGTAGCGGCTGTGAGTCACTCAGGGGCTGGGGACAGCTAAGACCCTGCCCAGAGGTTGGAGGGGAGCAGCCACCTGCCATGGTGTCCTCTAGTCCCTGAGGTGGTGGCTCTTTGGCTGGAATTTGCCTTGCCCTTCTCTGCGATTCTGAACTGACTGGCCAATTGGCTGTCTGACACCTCCATGCTGCCCCGGCCCCTGGGCAGGACTGAGCTGCCAGAGTCCTGTGGGACCTCAGTGGATGGAACGGCCGAGTATACCTCCTTGTGATGCTGGGCCCCTCCGGCCTCCCATTCACTGCCTGGTCTGCCTCCCGCCAGCCCCGCGTGGACGTGATCTGTAGGGGACTGGGCATCTTAGCGGGAGCTCAGGCCCTTCTAGGAGGGGGCCGGTGATGTGCACTGTCGAAGCTTCCTGGCCCCGATGGGGCTTGGGCCTCCAGCTCCCTTGCCTCTCTT
This sequence comes from Tupaia belangeri chinensis, assembly GCF_000334495.1. Classification (NCBI taxonomy): domain Eukaryota; kingdom Metazoa; phylum Chordata; class Mammalia; order Scandentia; family Tupaiidae; genus Tupaia; species Tupaia belangeri. The sequence goes on along the minus strand of NW_006160074.1, from coordinate 3,683,641 downwards.
CCCAGCCCCGGGGGACTCCTGGGGCCCTCTCTCACTTGGCCTGGTCTGGTAAGGTTGCTTGTTGTTAAGGAAGGGCAACAGGGGTCTGGGCGTGGACAGGAGTCGTCTTCTCTTATCCGCAGTGGGGAGTGGGGCCCTCTGCCCACCACCCACCCCC
>NW_006160074.1:3680098-3683155 GCF_000334495.1 Tupaia belangeri chinensis | reverse complement strand
CTGCCCACCACCCACCCCCGCCTGCCACCTAATCCCAGCTGGATCGTGTGACCTGCCTGGCATTCTCCTGCCTGGAATCTGGCGCTTCTGACAGCAGTTGCTATATCGGGGGAAGTGGGCACCGCCCTGGACACTCGGCCCCCACCCTCACCCCTTGCTTGGCTCTTGTTAATTTCAGGGCAGAGTCACCGTGGCAGCCTTGAGAGTTGGACACTCAGGTCCCTGAAGAGATCTCCAGGCCCCCAGGTATGTGGAGGTTGGGCAGAGGGAGGACAGACCCTGGGTGAGAGGACTTCAGAACTGCCGTCCAGGCCTCTGTGCTGGTTTCTCTTGGGGACGTCCAGCCCCCTGCCCTCTGAGTTCTAGCTCTGACAGTTCCTTGAGGGTGGGGGGGTGGGGATGGCGATGGGAGACATCTTTTCCCTTCCCCTGAAGCTTATGCCCAACTTCCTGCCTGCCTCTCTATCCCCCGTAGTCCCAAATCCGCCACCATTCCGTGCTGCGGGGACACCATGGCTCCAGAAGAGGACGCTGGAGGGGAGGCCTTGGGGGGCAGTTTCTGGGAGGTGAGCAACTGGGGCCCTGGTTTGGGCATGGCATGGAAATTTCCACCCCTGTCTGGGCTCCACCGCTGGTGCAGGGGAGGAGCCTAGCTGTCAGCCCCAGCCCGAGAGGGGGCTTCTTCCTGGTGACACTGTCCTTTTTCATGTCCCCCCGCCCAGGCTGGCAACTACAGGAGGACGGTGCAGCGGGTGGAGGACGGGCACCGGCTGTGCGGAGACCTGGTCAGCTGCTTCCAGGAGCGCGCCCGCATTGAGAAGGCCTATGCCCAGCAGCTGGCTGACTGGGCCCGCAAGTGGAGGGGCACCGTGGAGAAGGGTGAGCCAGCGCCCGGGCCTGGCAGGAGCAGAGGGCTGCCGAGGAAGGGACGCCAGTCAGGCCAGCTTCTTTTTACACGCTTGTGGAAAGTCTGAGGCGTTCGTCTGCCTTCCCTTACAGAGGGGAAAGGCAGTTAACCTCTCGGCTGGCTGTCATTCGCAGTCCTCTCCCCAGTTACTGATGGTCCTGACAACCCTGTGATGGGGACGGTCCTGTTCGACCTGATACCTAGAGGAGGAGCTGGGAGTCAGAGATGCTAAGGGACTGCCTAAAGTCACACAGCTAGGAAGAGCTGAAGGTTAAGCCAGGCCTCCTGCCTGGGAGTGTGGGAGCTTTCTTTCCAGCAAACTGTTGTCTTCGAGGGTAGACGCTGGTTCTACTTTCTGAGGCAGGAGAGTGTAATGTATACGCAACAGGGGACCACCAGATGGGATAATGGTTTTGTGGCTGGACTCCCATGTAGTCATCCATGGTTCAAATCCTGGACCCGGCGGCTTAAACTCACGCCGGGTGTGTGTGTGTGTGCGTGCGTGCGTGCCCAAGTTCCTGAGAGGAGAATGGAGGAGAAGGGATTGCAGCGTGGCCAAACCCCCTGGGGAGTGATTTCTCGCTTTCTGGCGAGCACATGCGCCCTATAGCAAAAAAACCTCTCCAAAAAAGAAACAAAAAATGTTTATGTAACAGAACTGGGTTTGAATCCAGCTTTAAGCTGTGATGCTTTGGGCGAGGTGACCTTGCTTCTCTGAGCCTCGGTTTTGGCTGTTCCGTGCTGATAATGATACTGTCCCCATGGCAGCTGAGGAAAGAATCCAGGGAGATCAGAGCGGGACATTCAGCTGACAGCACTGTCCACATCTTTTTTTTTTAATTATTTATTTATTTAAATTTGATCACAGAGGGACAGATTGAGAGAGAGAGTGAGAAATCAAGTTCACCAGGTCCGGGACTTGAACTGCTGTCAGCCATGTGGGAGTCCAGCATCCTTAAACACCAAGGCACCTGCTGGCCCCAGCATTGTCCCATCTTTTTTTTTTTTAGAATTATTTATTTATTTATTATTATTTCACATGAGTTTGGTCAGAGAGAGAGAGAGAGAGAGAGAGAGAGAGAGAAATCCACCAGGTCTGGGACTTGAACTGTGGTCAGTCATGTGGGAATTCCAGCGCCTTAACCACCACACTACCTGTTGGCCCCAGCACTGTCCATCTTTACAGCCTCCTCCGTGGTATCTCTGTGCTTGCCCCCCCCCCAACTCCGTCCAGGCAGCACCCAGCAAGAGAGGGTGGGCTTGTTGTGGGTGGCCCTTAGACCTGGCCCAAGCCCCATGCATCCCTGCAGGCCCCCAGTACGGCACTCTGGAGAAGGCCTGGCACGCCTTCTTCACCGCTGCGGAGCGGCTGAGCACGTTGCACCTGGAGGTGCGGGAGAAGCTGCAGGGGCAGGACAGCGAGCGGGTGCGTGCCTGGCAGCGGGGGGCCTTTCACCGGCCAGTGCTGGGTGGCTTCCGGGAGAGCCGGGCTGCGGAGGATGGCTTCCGCAAGGCCCAGAAGCCCTGGCTAAAGAGGCTGAAGGAGGTGAGCCTGTGGGGGCTGGGGAATGGGAGGCGAGCCCTTTCCAGGTCCTCCTGGGGCTCTGGGGACCAGGGAGTGGTGTTCAGGGTCCAGAGATGTCGCCTTGTGTGCCAGGTTGAGGCTTCCAAGAAGAGCTACCACGCAGCTCGGAAGGACGAGAAGACGGCCCAGACGCGGGAGAGCCACGCCAAGGCCGACAGCGCTGTCTCCCAGGAGCAGCTGCGCAAACTGCAGGAGCGGGTGGAGCGTTGCACCAAGGAGGCTGACAAGGTGTGGGCCGCAGGCCGGCCAGGTGGCCGGGACTCCCTGAGTGCCCTTTCCAGTGCCTGGCACTCTGCCCCAAGGCTCACCTGCCACCCGCTTTCCAGACGATCACTGAGAGGAGCAATCTGAGAAGAGGTGGTGCTATACCCAGGCAGGGAGACGGTGGCCTTTCAGGCACCAGGCTGACTTCAGCAGTGAGCAGCCCTTGCAGGCCTTCCTGTGCACAGAGTGCCACCTGGCACGACTTCTCACAGTGCCGCCTGTGCCCGAACTCTCCCGTTCCTCTGAGGTGCTGCTCAGTTTCCACCTCCTCCAGGAAGCCTTGTTTGTTTTCCCACTCTTT
>NW_006160074.1:3677156-3679867 GCF_000334495.1 Tupaia belangeri chinensis | reverse complement strand
TGACTCATTCTCCTCCAGACCCTTAGAGCTGCTGACCTGAATGGCACCTCCTTGGGAGGCTGCTGGGGGCTCAGGGAGGAGCCGGTCTCTGGTGACTGCTGCTGGTGGCCAGTGCAGGGTCTAGCCCATGGCAGTGCCCCCTATATAGGGTGGAGGCCTGAGTGGGGGAAGGTCTGGTCCTCACCAGCCCTCTCCTCTCCTGCTCAGATGAAAACCCAGTATGAGCAGACGCTGGTGGAGCTGCACCGCTACACCCCGCGCTACATGGAGGACATGGAGCAGGCCTTCGAGTCGTGCCAGGCCGCCGAGCGGCAGCGGCTGGTCTTCTTCAGGGATATGCTGCTCACCTTCCACCAACACCTCGACCTCTCCAGCAGTGAGAAGTACGGACTGTGGGGTGGGCGTGGCCATCTGGCTGACGCTAGGTCCCCTCCACGGCCCCTGCCTGGCCAGGCCTAATGGGACCTGGGGTCCAGGGGCCCGGGATGCCCCAGTCTGAGGGTGTGCCTCGGGCCCCAGGTTCCAGGAGCTCCACCGGGACTTGCATCAGAGCATCGAGGCAGCCAGCGACGAGGAAGATCTGCGCTGGTGGCGTAGCACGCACGGGCCGGGCATGGCCATGAACTGGCCTCAGTTTGAGGCATGTGTTCCAGGCCAAGGGGGCTGGAGGTGGTGGTGGCTCCCACTGGGCTCAGCCTGGGCCTCAGGAGGGAGGCCGGGGCTTGGGATGAAATAGGTGAAGGAGGCCCTGGCTGTCACTTCAGCCTGACCCTTGGCACTGTCCCTACAGGAGTGGTCCTTGGACACGCAGAGGCCTATCAGCCGGAAGGAGAAAGGTGGCCGGAGCCCTGACGAGGTTACCCTGACCAGCATCGTGCCCACAAGAGATGGCACTGCGCCCCCATCCCAGTCCCCAGCGTCTCCAGGGTGAGAGCCAGAGCCTGGTGGTGGCAGAGCCAGCTCTCTCCCACTGCCCAGCCTGCCTCTGCATCATTCCCTTCATCCTGGACGGGGCTGAAAATGAGTGCAGGCCCCTGGGCCTACTTAGTCACAGTGACACCTACTTCCATAGGTCAGGTTTGCTGGGTGCTCCCCACGTTCACTCTCACGCACGCCTCGTGTCAGCTCTGTGTGGCAGGAGGCTCACCTGAGTGCAATCCTGAGTGGCAGACGGGCTAGAATCTCTGTTCCTCTCCACCTGCCTCTCCTAGGGCTCCTCTTTGGGGTGAGCCCTCTGTCCTGGATCGGGGCAAGACTGCAAGCTGCGATGTTCCCTGTGTCCTGAGCTGACCCCTTCTGCCTCCCCTCCCCAGTAGTGGACAGGAGGAGGAGTGGTCAGATGAGGAGAGTCCCCGGAAGGCTGCCGCTGGGGTGCGGGTGCGGGCACTCTATGACTACGCCGGCCAGGAAGCGGATGAGCTGAGCTTCCGAGCAGGTACCGTGGGATCCCTTTGCTGTTCCTCTCTTGGCTTCGGTCCTCGCCTCACCTGTCTGAGCAAGACTGGGAAAGGACAGATAGATCCCACTTCTCAAGAGTCAGTTCTCTAGCTGTTCAGGCTGTTCTGGGGTCCTGATTGCTACGTTTGGGGGCTTGGGGCCTGGGAGGGCAGCTTGCTGGCTTGGCTGTGTCTCTTCCCCTTGCTGTGTCTCTTAGCTGTGTCCCTCTGCCTTAGCTGTGTGTCTTCTTGCTGGGCTTTCCTACTGCCCCATCCCCCTCAGTCCTTGACCCAGCTGCAGGGACAGGGCTGGACCGGGCACTTGGCAGTGACCAGTCCCCCTTTCGCCAGGGGAGGAGCTGCTGAAGATGAGCGAGGAGGACGAGCAGGGCTGGTGCCAGGGCCAGTTGCAGAGTGGCCGCATCGGCCTGTACCCTGCCAATTACGTGGAGTGTGTGGGTGCCTGAGTGCCCTGACAGCCCTTCTGCAGTGGTTTACCCTGGGGCAGAACCCAGCTCTCCTGGACAGCAGGACCTGAACCATCATGCCGCTGCTGCCTGTCTGTCCTACGATGGAAGGAAGTCCCATCAGGGAGGGGACAGGCTTGTGTGTAGGAAGGGACTGGGAGGGAAAGGCCAGCTGAGTCTAGACTGATGGTAAGAAGGGAGGCTGGAGGTGACAGAAGGGTTCAGGGTTGCCTGGGCCTCCCCAGGAGCACTTGGGTCTCCCCAGGACTGTGCCCAGTTCCTGGCCTCTTGGAGTTCCTGGGGTGGGCTTGGGGTGAGTTTAGTTCTGGGCTAGCAACATCCTCTTTTGTGACTTGTTCTAGTGTGTATTAAACTTGACCAAAAAAAAAAAAAAATCAGGCTTGTGTGCATTTTTTTGAAACTCCACTCTTGCAGACCTTTGGGGGGAACCTGGAGAGAGACACCGATGCCTAGGGTTGGGTAGGAGTTTGCCAGCCTGGTACCCGCTTTGGAACTTTGGGACCTTAAGCGGGGTGGAAGGGACTCGCTATCAGGCTCGGTGTGGGCCGGCCACGGCTCGAGGCTGGGTGCTGGGTGGTGCACTGGGCGGGAACCCGGCCAGTCTGTTCCCGTTCGGGCCGGTGGGATGAGGAATGCTCGGAGGGTTGTTAATCTTTACTCATCGATCGGTAATCCGCCAGGGCTGGCGTCTCCGCCCCGCAGCCCGCGCCGCGTGGGAGGCAGCTCCACCTCCTGGGCAGCGTCAGTATCTGCAGCGCCGGCGAGGAGGTTTGGGCCAGCCCGGGAC
>NW_006160074.1:3669045-3675233 GCF_000334495.1 Tupaia belangeri chinensis | reverse complement strand
TGGCGCGCTGCGGACGCGGGCCGGGTGAGCCCGCCCTCCCGGCCGCGGATTGGCCCGCGACGGGACCCGTCGGTCGCGGTTGTGTCTGGGAAGGAGAGAAAATGGCGGCGGAGCCGAGCAAGACCGAGATCCAGACTCTCTTTAAGAGACTTCGCGCAGTACCTACCAACAAGGTGCCCGAACGGGAGGCGCGGGGGGCTGGCGCGGGCCGAGAGGGGCTCCGCTTCCCGTCTGGGGCCTCCGGAGGGCCGAGGGGGGGAGGCGGGCCGCTTTCCGAGCGCCACTGACCGCTCGCTCGTCGCCTCCACCTAGGCCTGTTTCGACTGCGGCGCCAAGAACCCGAGCTGGGCCAGCATCACGTATGGCGTGTTCCTGTGCATCGACTGCTCCGGGGTGCACCGCTCCCTGGGCGTCCATCTCAGCTTCATCAGGTGCGGTCTGCGCGCGGTTCTGTGCTGACACCCTGCCGCGGGCTCTGTGGCTGCTCGCCCTTGGACCGCTCCGGGTTCCGTGTTCGAAAATCTCGGAGCCGGAGGTCCAGTGGCCTCCTACCGGAGGGGCGGTCTGTGTAGGCCCCTTCCCCCCTAGGCGGACGGTGTCCGTGTCTGGGGCCAAACTTCCGTCTTTCCCGACGGTCACACTTGAGACCGCGCTGGTTTGGGAGGAAAGTTAGCTGCACGGACTCTTTGATGTTGACATATTGGCCTAGTAAATCTCTAGTGAGGCTGTGACTACGCTAAGGGGAAAGCCACATCCAAGCTGGGCGCCGGAGAGTGTGACACCACCTGTCGGATCTGGGGCAGAAATAGGTACCCTTTACAGTAGATGGATGGAGAACAAAGGCCTGCGTGGACAGGGTAGGGTGGAGGAAATGGGGCCTGACTGTTTCCTGGCTGCCTACAGCAGCCCAAGGCCAAAAGACAGGTGTGGGGCCTGGGAAGGCGTCTCCTGGCGTCTGCTGGTGAGTGACACACAGCCCTTGTTCGCAGGTCTACAGAGTTGGATTCCAACTGGAACTGGTTCCAGCTGAGGTGTATGCAGGTCGGCGGGAATGCCAACGCAGTAAGGCTTTCTCTCTCCCTGTCTTATGCACACACATACCCACCCACTTGTCTGGGGATGGATCTTGTGGTGACTCCCTGGGAGGTCCACTCGGTTTCTCTGTTCCAAGGATTCTCTGCCCTACACTACCACCATACACCATCTTCCTTTTTTTTTGGAGATGGTTTTGCTACAGGGTGCATGGGCTTGCCAGAAAGACAGAAACAGAAAGACAGAAAACGAGAAATCACCCCCCAGGGGAGATGGCCACTCCGCAATCCCTTCTCCATTCTCTTCTCCGGATCCTGGGTTCACATGCATACACACCCGGCATGAGTTTAAGCCACCAGGTCCGGCACTCGAACTATGGTCGACCACGTGGGAATCCAGCAACGGAGGCATTACACCATCTGCTGGCCCATCGTACACCATTTTCTAAACTTGGGAATCAGTCACAGCTCCTCTCAGAGGGGCCTCAAATTCAGACTACACAGGACAGATGTTCCTGGGGAATAGCCAAGGGAGTTGGGGCTCCACAGAATCACTGAGTCTTGAGGGCTCGCCCAGCTGAAGGGTGGGTAGAAGTGGGTATGGCATGTAGTCCTCTTCAGGCAGGTGTGATGACGGCCGAACTTCATCAATCATCTCTGGGGGTGGGAGGCTGCAGGTGCGGCTATTTTAATTAATTAATTTATTTATTTATTTTTGAGGAGCTTTACCTCTATGTAAGGGAGTTGGTGGCAACAAAGTATATCTTTCTTTCCTTTTTTTTTTTGGGTGGGGTGGGGTGGGGAGAGATTTTTGCTATAGGGTTTGTTTGCTTGCCAGAAAGACAGAGAAAGACAGAGAGAAAGTGAGAAATCACCCGCCCCTAGGGGGGATGGCCATGCCGCAATCCCTTCTCCATTCTTTTCTCGGGATCTTGGGCACGCACGCACACACACCTGGCGTGAGTTTAAGTCACCAGGTCTGGGACTCAAACTGTGGTCGACTACATGGGAGTCCAGTGACTTAGCCATTACGCCATCTGCTGGTTCCACAGAGTATATCCTTTAAACATCCTGTATACCGTAATGATTTCTGTTATTTATACGCTGTACATAAGTAGTGACTGGACTGTCATGGGGATGCCTTCTCCAGTCAGTGCGTTCTTGCTCTAGTGAGAACCACCTGTGACACACTCTTTGCTCTCCAGACGGCTTTTTTCCGCCAACATGGATGCACAGCCAGCGATGCCAACACCAAATATAATAGCCGAGCTGCCCAGATGTACCGGGAGAAGATCCGGCAGCTGGGGAGTGCAGCCCTGGCTAGGCATGGCACGGATGTAAGTGCCTGTCCCAGTGTGGGGTGGCAGGTGGGTGGGGTGCTCAGAGCCCTATTCCATGGGTGGCTTCTCCCTTCTAGCTCTGGATCGACAATATGAACAGTGCTGCTAGTCATTCCCCAGAGAAGAAGGACTCCGATTTCTTCACAGAGCACACTCAAGTGAGTGCCCACAGGGTGTTTTCCCCGGTTGTTCCTGACAAGGTGTTTTCATTCTTGCAAACAAGGCCGCCTGTGATCACGGACGTGGATTCCATTTCTTTAGCTTTATCTCAGGCAGAGAATGTCTGGAGCTGCTGAGCTGGCGGCTGCTGCCTGCTGGGCAGGCCGGGTATTTCCTCTTCCCTCGAATGTGGCTCTTCCCTGTGAGCTGGGGTGGGTGGTGGAGAAGCTTCTGGAAGGTTCAAGAGGTGTTGGGGGCAGCAAACAACTCTTCTAAATTCTTCCCCCATAAGGCAGGCTCTGTGGTTGGGGACAGTGAAAGGATCCCCTTCCCCGTAACGTCCCTGTGAGTAGGCTTCCTTCCTGCTGCCCCTGGGAGCTGAAGGCGCACTCGGTCCGAATCCTTCCTGTCTGTGTAGCAGTTCTGTGGTGTGGTCGGGTCACTTCACTGTCAGAGCCTCACGTGTCTTTCCCGTTTGACTACCACGTTTTCTCCTTATAATAGATCTTAGTGGCTATGCTTACGGGATAGATTAAAACTGCCATGATCTGAAGAGGGAGGGTTTTTTGGTATCTTCCTTCTATATGAAATGGCTGAACAGAACAAAAGCAAAACCTCACATGCCTGCCTCGTAGGCCTTGTGTTAATTACATGTGTTTTTATACACGGCGTGCGTAGACTTGTGTCTGGCACCTGGTAAGTGCCCGGTAGTTGTTGCTGTTTTGTAAATTGGGGGACTAGGCTCTCAGTAAATAGTGGCGAGGTGGGGGCTGCCGCTCGCTGCTGTTTTCCTCTGTAGAGAAGAACAGCTGTCTGTTTACCACCTCCAGCCCCCCTTCCCCGTGAGCGTGGTGCAAGGCCTCGTACCTCAAAGGTATTGCGGTTCTTGGTTCTCCTTGCCAGTAGACGTGACTGTGACCTGGCCTCTTTTCAGCCCCCTGCCTGGGACACACCAGCCACTGATTCTTCAGGGACCCAGGAGCCAGCCTCGTCTGCAGAAAGTGGTGGCCTGGCACGTGAGTTCAGCCCAGATTCCACTCAAGTGCCCTGGTCTTGGGAAGGGATCAGGGGCTAGGAAGGGGACCCCTGGCCAAGGGAGCAGGAGTAGAGATTTGGGTGGGTTGGAATCCATGTTACTACCTTGGAGGAAGTTATGGCTACACGCTAAGGGAAGCCAGAGACTCTTGTCCCATCACTTCCCTTGAGGGGAGTTCACAGGCAGCCCTGAGCTGCACACCTCACTCCTGCTGTTGCCTCCACAGAGCCAGAGCATGGCCCCAACACCGACCTGCTTGGCTCCTCCCCCAAAGCCTCTCTGGGTGAGTATGCCAGCTGCAGGGCAAGGCTGGCTGGGAGAGGGTGGGCCTCGGGTTCTTTCGGATCTGCTGCCTGGTCACGTGGGTGGAGGCCACAGGAGACTGAACATCTGGTTCTCTAGGCTGGGGACTGTGATCGCAGTTGTGGCTGCAGCACTGACTTCAGAGCCAGGCCCTTGGAACTGGTGGACAGGGGGCTTGCGTACAAGGCTGGGGTTCGCCTGAGTGTGGGGAGGCCAGCACAGACTGGATACCTGTCCCCAGGTCCAAGGCAGGGCTGGCCTATCTGGTCCACCGTAGGGTGGGCACAGCTATGATCTGCTGGTGGCTAGGACTGACATTGTCCTTTCTCAGCAAGTACCTGTCTTTCAGCTTTTTCTACTCCTTCCTTAGTACCTTTCAGACTTGGTTCAGGTAAACGACCCGTGTGCTGGCCTCAGTCTGTCCTGCTGGCTCTTGGGTTGGGGCAGGAAGCCAGCAGGGTGACTGTGAGACTGACCCCTGAGCCGGCTGCGTGTCTAGTCTGCAGCAGGGCTCTGTAGAGGCCCTGGCCTTGGGAGCTACGTGGAGGCTCTGGGGTGGCCCCTTGTGAGCCACAGTCTGTTTTTCCCCTAGAGTCCATGTATCTGTCACCTAAAGGGGCCCTTCCTGCCAGAGGTAACCAGCAGCTGCTTGGGAAGCTTGGCCCCTTGCACGCCAGCCCCCGCCTAGGAGCGGAGGCTGTGCTCAGCGTCTGCCTCCTGCCTGGCAGTCTTCATGTTGGCTCAGGGACTTTGTCTCTGGTGCTTCAGGTCTAGGTTCCTGCCTCAACCTGCAGGGCTCAGGAGCTCCCCCTAACCTTGTCTGCCTTCGGCTTGGACACCACTGGCTAGAACTGGTGGCGGCAGCTTTGCCTTCCCCTGCCTCTCGCTGTCCTCAGGAGCTCTCGCCATGAAGCTGCATGTCGTGAGCTGAGCTCTGCCTCTGACCCTCCTTGGTCCTGGCTCATTCCCCCGCCCCCTTTCTCTCACAGAACTGAAAAGCTCCATCATTGGCAAGAAGAAGCCAGCAGCAGCAAAGAAAGGGGTAGGTGGGATGAGGCGGTGTGGCAGGGTGGTGGGTTGGCTCGGACTGCCTGATCACCCTTTGCCTTTCCAGTAACTGACTGGGTGACATGGGCAAAGGTACTCAGTGTCTTAGAATCTTATCTGCAAAAGGGATTTAAAGATGTCCACCTGGAGGGGCTCTGAGGAGGAAGACTCAGTGATGGCGCATGCCTAGTGCTTGGCACAGGCTGGGCCTGTCAGCCTTCACTGGTGACCTCATGCCCTGAGGTCCCCGCTGGGGTCATGAGCCACCTCTGCCCAGCCCAGCAGGACCTCTACTCTCTTAGCCATGCCAACTGGGCTCCCATCTTGTCCTGAACTCTAAGAAGGACCCTTCCTCATGGGTGTGGCCAGTGTCCAAGCCTGGGAGGGATCGGGGTGATGGGTTGGCAGGGCCCATATCTTGCGATTTTTTTCTCCCAGCTGGGTGCCAAGAAAGGCCTTGGGGCCCAGAAGGTGAGCAGCCAGAGCTTCAGCGAGATTGAGCGACAGGCCCAGGTGGCAGAGAAGCTCCGTGAACAGCAGGCAGCTGATGCCAAGCAGCAGGCCGAGGAATCCATGTGAGAGTGTGCCGTGGGGTCCCTGCGGTGCGGGCAGGGCAGGGCTGGACTGGGTGGGCGCTCGCATCTGATGTGCGTGTCCCCTCCAAGGGTTGCCTCCATGCGCCTGGCCTACCAGGAGCTCCAGATTGACCGGAAGAAAGAGGAGAAGAAGCTACAGAACCTGGAGGGGAAGAAGCGTGAGCAGGCCGAGAGGCTGGGCATGGGCTTGGTGTCCCGAAGGTGAGCTTGCTCCGGGGCGTATTCGTTGTTACGGAAATGGCTGCCATCTGCCTGGCACTTTGGGACTCTAGACCTAGGCTTCCTCTGAGGCTGAATAGGCCACTGTGCTGTTGTCTTGAAGCTTCCAGTACGTTGGGGGCACGCAGCAGGTGTGTGCTCAGTAAGTGCGATGAAAGCGTAGGACACGGGTTAGGTCTGTTCTAAAATACCCGGGAGGTAGGACGGTTTCTTTGTGGGGTGCTAATGGCACTTTGAACAGTAAGACAGTTATTTTTCAAGACCACCTTGAGAATTGCAGGGCTTTTAGCATCCCTAATCTCTGTCCACTAAGTGTTACTCTGACACCTCGAAATATTCCCCTTTTCGGGGACCAGCAGTTAGCATAGAGGCTGTGTTGTTTGACTGCCATGTAGTCGATCGCGGTTCGAGTCCTGGACCTGGTGACTTAAAACTCACGCCGGGCACATGTGCGTGC
>NW_006160074.1:3664322-3669014 GCF_000334495.1 Tupaia belangeri chinensis | reverse complement strand
AAGGGATTGCGGCGTGGCCATCCCCCCAGGGGGTGATTTCTTGCTTTCTGTCTCTCTGTCTCTGGCGAGCACTCTATAGCAAAAAATAAAACTCTAAAAAAAAAATAAATAAAATAAAGAAATACTCCCCTTTTTAAACACACTTAGGTTAGGCTCCATCCTTCCTGTTTCAGAACCACTGGGTTTGTGTTGCCGTCATTTTCTCAGCTATAGGGCACATGCACTTACAAGAGATAGAGGGGAAGTGAGAAGGGGTGATGACCACCTTGCAATCTTTTCTCCTCCATTCTCCTCTTGGTATTTTGGTCACGTGCACATGCCTGGCATGATTTTCAAGCTGCTGGATCTGGGACTCTTAACTGTGCAGTCAGCCCTCTGGAATCCAGCCGTTAACCACAATGCCACCTGCTGGCCTGCTGTGGTTTTCTTAAAACAACAAAAACGGGTTACAGACCAGCTTTGAAGTACAGTTTGTTGGTTGGTGCTACACTATGAATTAGCATCTAGACAATTTACCAATAGTAAGTTTTCCATCTCTGAAAAAGCAGAATATCTGGTTTTGCTAGGCCACTAGGCCTGGCTGCAGTTGGCCTGTGCTCAGTGGTGGCCCTATCAAGGAGGCATGAGTTGGGACCAGCAGTTAGCGTAATGGCTATGTCACTGGACTCCCATGTAGTTGACCACGGTTCGCGTCCCGGACCTGGTGGCTTAAAAGTCATGCCAGGCGCATGTGTGTGCGTGCCCAAGATCCCGAGAGGAGAATGGAGGAGAAGGGATTGTGGCGTGACCATCCCCCCTGGGGGGTGATTTCTCACTTTCTGTCTCTCTGTCTGGTGAGCGCACGTGCCCTATAGTGAAAACCTCTCCAAAGAAGAAAAAAAAGGGCATGAACTTTTTAACTGAGAGCTGCACTATTCAGGGGATACCATCGCCCTGTGTACAGGTGAGCAGCTAAGCGACTTGATTGGAGCCTGCAGGTACTAGTAATTGGCAGAACTAGTCAATAAATTTTGAACACAGAACTGATGGGTTCCAAATTCAGTATTTTAGCCATCATGCTCTGCTTCTCTGGAATGAGAAAAAGCTGGTGTTTTTACTTAATCTTTCAGAACGTGTGCCAGTTGAATGTAAGTTTCTCTTTCAACCTATGTGCTGCTAGTGTAACTCACGGGTAGTCAGCAAAATTATTATTATTTTTTTTAAGGAATTATTGTATTGGGCTGGTGGGTGACATGGCGGTTAAGGGCGCTGGACTCCCACGTGGCTGACTGCGGTCAAGTCCCTGACCTGGCAGCTTGCTTTCTCACTCACTCACTCTCTCTCTCCCTCTCTGGGTCAAATTAAGAATAAATAAATGAACAAGATCTAAATAAATATATATATTATTTAACTTTATTTATTTTTTAATTTGACCAGAGAGGAACAGAGTGAGAAAGAAAGTGACAAAGCAAGCCACCAGGACCGGGACCTGAACTGTGGTCAACCACGTGGGAGTCCAGCACCCTTAGCTACCACGCCACCTGCCGGCCCCAGAAAAACAAAATTTTAACCTCAGAAAGAATGTTAGGACTCTTCCCTTAACCCTGTTGAGGGTTACTAGGTTAAAAATATATGGGGGGGGAGGGCGGTGCACGGCAGTTGGCATGGTTCGAGGCTCTGGATTCCCACATGGCAGACACTAGTTTGAGTCCTGGACCTGGCAGCTTGCTTTCTCGCTTTCCCTTTCTCTGTCTACATCTGGTCAAATTAAAAAAATAACAACAACAAATGGAATTAAATAAATAAATAATTTTTAAAGAACAGTATGAACAGGGACCAGCAAATAGTGTAACGGTTACATCACTGGACTCTCATGTAGTAACCGTGGTTCGAGTCCCAGACCTGGTGGCTTAAAACTCATGTTGGGCGTATGTGTTTGCGTGTGTGCCCAAGACCCTGAGAGGAGAATGGAGGAGAAGGGATTCTGGCCTGGCCATCCCCTCAGGGGGTGATTTCTCGCTTTCTTCTCTGTCTCTGTCTCTGGCGAGCACACGTGCCCAATGACCATAAAGCTCTCTTAAAAAAAAGGTGAACGAACAGTTTTAAAGGTGGTTTTTCTTTTTCACAGTGTAACCGAATCATTTAAACTCAGCCCTCCCAATTGCAAAATGTTCCGTTCATGAAGTTCTTTCAGCTAAAAGCTGTGGATGCTTTTAAATGAATTTATTCAAGTCAAACTAGCCCTTTAATTGTCTGTGGTGCATGACAGAGGCCAGAGACAGGCATCAGGGTTGGTACTGCCTGCCCAGCTCCAGGCCCCTTCTTTCTGGGAACCAAGACTGCGGACGCGGGTCTGTGCATAGGTCAGGCTGTGTGCTTTGAAATGCTTTGTTCTTGAAAAGAAAAGAAAAGGTATGAGAAACTAAGAGCTCATCTGTTGATGCCGTCAACGCATCTCCTGGTTCTGGGGCATTTTCCCCCGTCCTGTGTCCATCCCAGTGAAGGACGTCACGCCCAGCGCTGCAGGTCTGGGACTTGCTGGGCGTGGGGCGCACCGTCAGTTGGCGCACGGTGTGCATATCCAGGCCGGCGGCACTGGGCAGGGGAGGCTCCCTTGAGAAGACAAGAGACCCCAAGGTCAACGCGCGCAGTCGGAGCGCTGGACGGCATCTCGGTGGTGACACTGCTGGTCCCCACTGGCCTCACGCTGCCTCTGCTTTTCTGCACAGCTCTGTCTCCCACTCGGTGCTGTCGGAGATGCAGGTGATCGAGCAGGAAACCCCAGTGAGTGCAAAATCCTCTCGCTCACAGCTGGACCTGTTTGACGACGTCGGTACTTTCGCCTCTGGGCCCCCAAAGTAAGGCTAGAGGGAGGGCATAGGCTTGCCTACCCGTTCCTCTTCTGGCTTCTCTGAGCATTCTGCTGTCTCTCCAGGTACAAGGACAACCCCTTTTCCTTGGGGGACAGTTTCAGTTCCCGCTGGGATACAGATGCCACCTGGGGCCTGGACAGGGTGGAGGAGAAGGAGCCAGAAGTGACCATCTCCAGCATCCGGCCTGTTTCAGAAAGGTAGAGTGTTCCAGGCAGCTCTGTCTAGCAGAACTTAGCGATGGGGGACACGCCCTGTCTCTGTGCCGCCCGGTATGGTAGCCACTGGCTGGGGGTAGTGAGCCCTTACAATGTGGCTAGTGCATCCGAGGGACCGAGTTCCCAGGGTGACTCAGTGTAACGTCGGCAGCTGTAATAGACGGGGCGGGGGTTGGGCTTGGTCGGAGCTGTTTACCGTTGGTCGAGCAGCTTTTGCCTGCGGCCTGTGTCTCCAGCCGAAGGGCACGGCTGTGTGTTTCAGTCCTGACCTTTCCAGGGCATACGTGCCTCAGGCCCGCATGTATTTATTCCTGTTTGTTTTGTTTGCTATGGGGTGCATGTGCTCACCAGGCGGGGGGAGAGAGAGAAAGAGTGAGAAAGCACCCCCCAGGAGAGGGGACCACTCCGCAGTCCCTTCTCTTCCATCTGTTGCTGTTTTTGGGATTTGGGGTGTTCACGTACATGCGTCTGGTGTGTTTTTCAAGCTGCTGGGTCTGAGACCCGAGCTACATAGTTGGTCACGCAGGACCCAGCCACCTTAACTACCAGGCCATCTGGCTGGCTCTAGTTTTCAAAACCTTACTGCATCTTAATCTGGGTGACGTTGAGTTGTCTGCACAGAACCCGTGTGTCAGATGGAGACATAAATAACCACTTCCCAGGGAACGCCTGTGAGTGAGTGTCAGAGCGGCCACCTGCCTTGTCTTCGCAGTGGGTGCCTGTGCGGGTGGAAGGCGAGATGTTGCCTGTCACAGTGGGACAGCGGGTGTACGCACAGGCACATGGCACCTGGAGTGGGCACTTCCCAACTTGGTGACGCTGCAGTGGCTTGGGCTAGGAGCCGAGGGCCCCCGGACACATTCTCACCCTGCCCGGGTAGAGGGCCAACGCCCTCTGTGCCTCAGCCTCAGCGTGGAGCGGGGAGTGCCCGGGACAGCCCTGAGAGGTCCGAGTGTGCGGGCCACAGACAGAACGGAGGCCTGGTAGGCTGCTGCCAGAAGACCACTGGTGCTCTCTTCTCTGACTTGCCAGAGGGCCCATGTGCTCCCCGGAGACAGGAGGGGGGAAGGCTCCCCCAGCGGAGGTCTGCCGCAGTCCCTTCTCCATTTCCCCACTCTGTTGGGGTTTGAGCACACACACAGTGTATTTTTTAAGCCACCAGGGCCAGGATTTGAACTGTGAATGGCATGGGGACTCCGACTCCCTTAGTCGCTAGGCTGTGGGGCCATCTGAAAGGCCATTGGTACTTATTATGGCCTTGAACTTCCCCTCGTGGTCATGGGAAGGGTCAGAGATGTTCCGCATCCACCCCTCAGGGCCACAAACCGGAGGGAAGTGGAAAGCCGGAGTTCAGGCCTCGAGTCCAGCGAAGCACGTCAGAAATTTGCAGGAGCCAAAGCCATCTCATCTGACATGTTCTTCGGAAGGGAGGTGGATTCTGAGGTGAGTGCACTTGTCTGCCTGGGGCTGGAGGCAGCAAGGAGCAGCACGAGCTTCCCTTCGCTCCAGGGGACCGGCCTGTGTGGTTCTGGGGTCTCCAGCCAGCAGACCCCCAGGCCTTGCCTTTCCTTCACCACAGTACGAAGCCAGGTCTCGGCTCCAGCAGCTCTCAGGCAGCAGCGCCA
>NW_006160074.1:3659516-3664291 GCF_000334495.1 Tupaia belangeri chinensis | reverse complement strand
ACCTCTTTGGGGACGTGGATGCAGCTCATGGAGCAGGTAGGGCGCAGTGGGGTGGCAGGCACACGAGACCCAGGAGCAGAGCCGGGACTACGACTGGGAAGGGCTTCCTGCTGGGCTCTGGGTCAGCCCTGCCCTTTCCTTTCCAGGAAGCGTCTCTCTGGGGAACGTGCTCCCCACCGCTGACATTGCCCAGTTTAAGCAGGGCGTCAAGTCTGTGGCTGGGAAGATGGCCGTGCTGGCCAATGGTGTGATGAACTCTTTGCAGGTGAGGCTGGGGCGGGGGCCCACAGGGATGCGTGGAGGCTGGCCTTTCCCACTGCGCACAGACTCTGCTGCCAGGGAGCGCCTCTGCCTGAAAGGAAAGGCCTTTTCTTTGTGGGGCGGGGCGGCTGCCTGCCTTCCAGTGCTGCGCAGGCCGGGCCTCTGACATGCTGCGGTTTCTGCACCGATTCCCTGCCCTTCCTCCTCTCCTTCCTCCCCAGCCTCGGTGAGATCAGCAGGCTTCCCCCGTTTGGTGGGGGGTGCACAGTCCCCTGCAGCCCCATCCTGCTGTGGGCAGGTGCTGGGGAGGCCAGGGTCACGCTGAGAAGCTGTTGCGGGTTCAGGACGGTTTTTCTCACTTCCACTCCAGGATCGCTATGGTTCCTACTGATCCGGCTCCGTGACTCAGGCATATCGCGGAGACAGCGGCAAGAGCCCCGTGATTCTCAAGCCAGGGACGCCTGCCTCATGGAAGCCGAGGAGTGGTTGCTTTCTGTGTGGTGTGAGTGGGTGGCCTTCGAGGACTGCGGTCGGGAGTGCCTGGTACCCGCCCTGTCCTCTGCCTGTGGATCGAGCCCTTCTCTTCTCTCACACCCTCTCTGCGCGCTCGACTGTCCCCTAACCCTGCCCACAGCTGCTGCTCCCTGCCCTGCCACGTTGGGCCTGAGGGGTGGGAGCTGCCCCAGGGCAGCGTGTTCTGGGCCAGGCCTTCCCGGGGTAGGGAAAAGGAACAGTGTTTTAAGGCTTTTTTGCTGGCACTCGGATCCTTGGGCCTGTCTTTGGGAACCACGTGGAGGCCTAGAAAGTTCTGCCAGAGACCAGCCCATGGAAGGGAGGCTCTGCATTTGCTGCTGTTCCCTGTGTGTGACCTCTTCTGGGTACCCCGAGGGTCAGGTGAGGGAAAGGACCTTCGTCTGGGTCTCACTAAGGGCTAGAGCCTTCCCCTGGTACCTAAAGGTCTCGGGGATCAGGTGAAGCCTGTGCGTTCTGTCTCATACCCCAGGAGGACTACGCCTGGGTGTCTTGGTCCTCCCATACCACGTCCCCCTGGTGGAGACTCTGTCCCCTCTTCCTCTGGCCGGTGGCTGTGGTGGGTCTCATGTGCCTGTGTTCTGACCCTGGATGCTGCTGATTGTTAGTTATACTGGCCAAGGAAGTGGAGAACGCAAGGGACAGGCTGTGGGCTCCACTCCCTCCTCTGCATCATCCGGGGCTCGGGCAGCCTGGACAGTACCCCCAATGAGAGCCTGAGGGGCTGCAGAGCTGTGGGCCACCCCTGTGGCAGCTGGGCCGTGCACTGTGTCACCCTTGGTGCCATCCTTCCCTGCCATGCTGGCAGTGAGGGCCCAGGCCCTGCCTCTGGTTGCGGGTTGGGCCCCCAAGCAACAGACCACTCTTCCCATCCCTCCCCCAGAGGGACGGGACTGACTTTCTGGACTATTTGTATTGAAACAAAGTGGTGTCAAAATAAAGCGCCCGTGGGGCCCTGGGCCCCGCCCGTCTGCAGTGGTGTCCTCTCTGGGTCCTGCCCTGCCCCGTGTGTGCCCTCGCTTCACTCTCTCGGACCCCACCGGTATGGGTGGGACATCGGTGCCGAAGCTGAAGGCGCTTGCTCCAGGGCCTCCAGCTTGTCTCTTCTCTGAAAGCCAAAGGCCCCCAGCTCCTCGGCCCTGTGCTGCCGCGAGGTCCGGTGCAGCCTCGACCTCACCACCCTGTTGTACGCGGAGGAAAGAGCTAGTGTTAGTCGGTCCTGTAGCTGGGCTACCCAGCCGTGGGGCCGAGGGCTGGCAGGCTGCCTCGGTACTCGTCACGGCAACAGGCGTGACCGGGACCCGACGCATGGAGCTTAAAGTGCAGACTGGAATGGAACACTTCCATAGAAAGGGGTGCCCTTGTGTGTGAGCCCCTGGCCTGGCTGGCCTTTTTCTCCCAGGGCTTTGGAAACAGCTCTGTGCCTCTTTGGAGTCCTTATGGTACTGTTCTGAACCGCCGGCCCAGGAGGGTGACAGGCCCAGGAGGGTAACAGAAAGGATGCACGTGGGGCAATGGAGCTCTAAGCCAGTGACATGCACAGTGTGGATCTGGGACTCCAGCTTTGGAACGAATCATCTGGAGTGTTTATTAAAAAACAGACGAGGGACCATCAGTTGCTGTAATGGCTGTGTCACTGGACTCCCATGTAGTCAACCATGGTTCGAGTCCTGGACCCGGTGGCTTAAACTCACTCCGGGTGCGTGTGTGTGCCTGCCCAAGATCCCAAGAGGAGAGTGGAGGAGAAGGGATTGCGGCGTGGCCAGATGGCCAGATGGCCACGCTGCAATCCCTGTCTCTCTGTCTCTGTCTGGCGAGCACATGTGCCCTATAGCAAAAGCCTCTCCAAAAGAAGAAAAAAAAAAAAAACAGACGGGCCAGCAGGTGGCGTAGTAGTTAAGGTGCTGGACTCCCACATGGCCACTTGAAGTTCAAGTCCAGGATCAGTGGCCTGAAAATCATGCCAGGCGTGTGTGTGTACACCAAAAATGTGGAGAAGGGATTATGGTGTGGCCACCCCCCTGGAAGGTGATTTCTCACTTTCCCTCTATTTCTGTCTCTGGCGAACACATGCACCCTATAGCAGAAACCTTAAACAACTTCTGGACCCTGTCCAGGCTGTAGTCAGACTCCTGGAACTTGGTAATCTGCCTTGACAGCAAGCTTCCCTGTGACTCGGATGCACTCCAGGATTTCAGAAACACTCTGTGGCCGGAGGCAGGAGGTGACTGGGCCTAGTGGACTCTGTGTGGCCTGGAGAACCTTCAGCACCAGAACTCCTGGGCCTGGCCTGGGCACCAGGGCTTTGGGAGCCAGTTCCCATCCACAGTTACCCAGTGGGATGGGGTGGGGGTGGGTAGGGGCGAGGCCAGAAAGCACGTACCCGGTAGTGACCTGGATTTATAGGAGGCAGCCTGTTCTGTTTGGGTCTCCGTGGATTTTACTTTTGGGGGACCCTAACGTAATTCCAGTAAAGTCGAAGGTCGCGTGTCTTTCCCTCCCAGGGGACAGCTGGATGGCACGTACCCCTCCGGCCAGTCTTGTTCACAGCTGCGTCCCTGCTCCCTCAGCCTGGCACGGGGAACCCTGGCCAGCAGGTACGCACGCAGTGCTCACCCCTTGTACCAGGGTCTTTCAGGTTATGGGGCCCCGCCTTGAGCCCCCGAGCTTGGTCCTGAAGGCCTCTGCACTGGAGCACCGTGCCTTTGGACAGCCCCTGTGCACATCTTCTGAGGCAGGTCTCCTGGCTTGAGTGGCCCGCTGGCTCCCCACCCCCTGGGATGGCCAGAAGAGCACCAAAAACCCAGACTCATCCCCCCTCCCCCCTTCAACCTGGTGGCTTTAGACTCACCACTTGCCAGACACGAGGGACTTTATTCATTTCACACATTTAACTCTTTAGACACAGGAGACGACACACACTTCTGAAAGTGAAGTCTTGCCCACCCTCATCCTATCGTGACTAGTGGCTGTCCCTCCAGCAGAAGGCCACAGTGGTATGTCCTCCCAACACTTGCATCTCAGGGGTCACCCTGGACCATGTGAAGCCCGGCCTGGCTGTTCACGATCCCCCATTTAATGGAGTTGCTGTGAGGAGATGAACCTTATCGGGGACTGAGGAGAGGCTGGCCGAGAAGAGACTGCTCTTCCTCTAGGGTGGGAGGACTGGTAACTAACGACCAAGGCCAAGTGTCCTTCCCAGCCACGTGCTGGCCTGGCAGTCGGAGAGCAGGCTGTAACTTTTAGGGTCACTGAAGCCCTGGGGCAAGCTTGGGTTGGGGCGCTATTCAGCTTTTGGCCAGCAGAGGGCAGCGTGGCAAGGCAGGAGAGAAGGTGGGCAGGGGTGAGTGCCAGGGGCTGGTGGGGCGGGCAGAGGGCGCTGCAGCGGGGCCCTCCAGACTCCTCAAGTCTCGGACTCGTCTGTCTCTTCAGTGGAGCCGTCACTCTCCCCATCCACTTTGTGGGAGCGGTGGAGAGGTCTCCATGGGGAGCCAACCCGGGGAGGGGTCCGGGAAGGCAGGCAGCTGGCCTCTGGACTGGCAGTGACCGAGTTGACCAGACCTGGGACCTGGACCAGCCTGAGGGAGGGAAGAAGCCCAGAGGGCAGCAAGGTGCCTCTGTCCAGAGACCAGCACCTCCATGTCACCCTTGCACCTGCATAAACCCGTGGGTTGTGGCCCAGAGGACTCCGGATAGATCCCCAGACTTCTGTTGGCCCGCAGACCCCTTCCTGACAACGCGAGGTGCTGGGCAAGCGCTGCACGACCCAGGACGGGCAAGCCTTGGCTGCCAGGCTGGGCCCACAAGGGGGCAGCACCTCCCCACGGGACACTTACAGCCGTTCCAGCTCTTCGTCCATGGCTGGGTCGTGCATCAGGTCCCCCTTGTCGGGCAGCGCTCCTACGGAACAGTTGAGAAGGGCACGCAGTTAACCCAGGCCCTTCGTCCTCAGGGGTGCCGCCATGCGCCGCACGTCATGTCTG
>NW_006160074.1:3653146-3659438 GCF_000334495.1 Tupaia belangeri chinensis | reverse complement strand
ATGCTCGGGTGCTGCTTGATGAATTCAGGGGCTTTCGCTGCCCCCCGCCCCCCGCCCCTTGGGGCAGTGGCCACACAGGGCAATCTCCTCCCAAGACTAGAGGGTGGGCTGCGGGCTGGTGCTGGGGGGCGAGCCTCCCTTGCAGGCCCAGGTACTGGGCTGAAAGGATGAGTCCAGACTGACCCCTCTGGTCAGGCATTATCTGGTTTTGTGCCCCCTAAATCACAAAGGACGCCCCACTTTTGAAAGAGATGGTAAAAAACGCTGTCTCTGCTCCTGGCGGTGGGGGTGGGGTCCGGATCAGACGGTACTCCGGCTGGTACTCTGGGTACTCTGGCGGAAGCAGCCAGGAGGGGAGCTGTTCATCTCTGAGGCCTCAACCCCCCATCTCTGTGTTGGTCTCTAGCTACAGCTAAGATAAGCAAATTCTTTGGTTTTGGTTAAGGTGAACGAAGAGCTGGCGCTCCCAGGAGCTGCGGCAGTGGGAGAGACAGCGAGGCTGAGGTTTGCTGCTGGGAAGGTCCCAGCAAACTGGGGGGAGAACTCACTGTGCTTTAGGACTTAGACTTGGCGGTTGGTGGTGCGGTCTCCGGACAGACGCCGGTGACTCTGAGCACCAGTTCAACTTCTGACTTTACAAACCTTTTTCAGATGATGCCTCCTGGCCCCCGTTGCTTTAAATGAGTAGTTTTTCACACTATGTCTTATGGACCCGGTCATATTTTAGAGGTGCCCTGGGGACTAAAGGAGCAGGGCTACTGCTCTCCATGGTTCGCTGCAATCCAGGAATCTCCAGATCTTCCTTTCATTCATTGAAGATTCAGGCAAGGACAGAGACCGTGGCTTCCTTCCTTCCTTCCTTTTTTTAGCTTGCCATAAGGTGTGTGTGCTTCCCAGAAGGTGAGAAAGAAATCACCCCCAGGGAGATAGCCATGCTGCAATCCCTTCTCCTCCACTCCGCTCAGTATCTTGGGCATGCACGCACAGGCACCCGGCTTGCTTTTCAAGCTGTCGAGTCTGGGACTTGAACCATGCAGTCAGCCATGTGGGATCCAACCACTGTAACCTCCACGCCATCCACTGGCCTCCACAGCCTTCTTTTCCTCTGTTTCCAACCAACATTACTGCTCGGTAAAAGCTACTGAGTTAATGTGTGTGTGTGTGTAAGCTGGCAGGGGGTGTGTACACTTGCCAGACTTAGGCGAGATACAGAGAAAAAGGAAGAAGGCCACCCTAATGGGGTATGATCATGCTGCAATTCTTTCTCTTCCATTTCCCCAATTGTCCAGTGCTCGATTGAAGCTGGTTCAGGCTGTGACCTAGTTGCTAGTTCGCTTTCCTGTTCCTGGTGGTTTTAAGTGGTGGAAAGGAAGGGAGGGGGGCCAGACACCGAGGAGTGAGAGAGAACACCTGAGAAACACTCTACCTGTCCCCCCCCCCCTTTTTTAAAGAGAGGTTTTTGCTATAGGGTGCGTGTGTTCACCAGAGAGACAGAAACACAGAACCGAAAATCACCCTCTGGGAGGATGGCCACACTGCAGTCTCTTCTCCAGTTTCCTCTCGGGATTCTGGGCACACACGCACAAGTGCCTCACATGTTTGATTGAATGAATGACTGATTTTTGTGAGAGAGATTTTTGCTATAGGGCGTGTATGCTCACCAGAGAGACAGAAAGGAAAAAATCCCCCCCCCCCCCTGTGCAGGGGAGATGACCACGTAGCAATTCCTTCTCTACTTCCCTCTAAGGATTTTGGACATGCATGTACATGCACCTGGTGTAAGTTTAAGCTGCTGGGTCCGGGAATTGAACCGTGGTTCACCATGTGGAAATCCAGTAACATAGTCTTTACACCACCTTCTGGTCCCTTCACCTTCCTCTTTATTCTGACTTCGTCTTACTTCCTTTCTAGTTCTAGTCCGGGCAGTGACCTTGGCCACCGACCTCACTTAGTTGAAGGGTCCCCAGACCTGTGGAGGCCCCAAGAAGTGACAGAATAGCCAGCCTGCCCGTGGCTTGCATGCCTGCATGGGCCCTCAGTCTGTCCTGCTGGGTTTGGGTTCCTGGGTATTCCAGAACAGCCCCAGCAGGGCCCATGTTGTGTGAGAACTGTAGAGCACCGGCAGAGTCTTGGCCACCGTGGTTGGCATTTAACCAAGTCAGTTAATTTCCCTTGTCTTGACCTTATTGCCTCAACTGGCAAAGGGAAGGGGAAAGCTGGGTGCCTTTTCTCTGAGACTCGGGGACCCAGGGCCGGCACACAAGAAGGAGCTCTTGGGGAGACACAAGGAAGAGCCTTTGGCCCAGGTAGTGGCACAGGAGCTGGCAAACTGAACTGCAGTGCTGGAAGCCATCTGGCTGACTGTGGGTTCAGATCCCAGGCTGGCTTGAGCATAGGCCGGGCCCATGCTCTCGTGTGCTCCAGATCCCGAGGAGCTGGGGCTGGGAGAGGGGGTTGTGAGGTGGTGGGGCCCTGCGGGGGTGTTCTCTTGTGCACACTGTCACGGACACAGTCAAGACACTACAAAAAAGGAACTCCTTAAACTCGAGCAGGATGGTGACCTGCTGGTCTTCCCCTAGGAGAGCGGTGGGCGAGGGAGAGGGAAGGGGGTGTGGAGGCCAGCCAGTGAGACTACCTCGACAGGCAGGGAAACTAGGCCAGTGCCGCCTTCCCCACCTCTTCTGAATCCCTGTAAGATTACAGTAATCAGATTTTTTTCTTTGCAGCTGGGAGAAAAAGCCTCCCCAGACACACCTTTGCCCTGTTTATAAATGGGATTCAGGTTTCTTTGATATATAATCTCCAGAGTCACTGAGTAAATAGCCCAGTGTCTGCCCAACCTGCAGGCCGCTCCCAAGGCAGCACTGGGGCCTCTGGGAGGGGCTGGGCATGCCTCTGCCGCAGAGAGGCTGCTTCATGTCGGGACAGGGCCTCGCTGGGTGGGAAGGCCGTCCCTTGCCGTGGGAAGAGGCCTGAGAGGGCAGTGTGCATGCTGGCTCCCAGGATCACATCTGGCCCTGGGACGTCAGGGCCGAGGGGGTCCTGCTCCCTCCCCCGGGGGGCCTGTTCTGCCATAGACCAGGACTCCCTGTCCCGTGGGGTGGGTGGGGTGGGCACAGCTGGCTCTACTTACCTAGGGCTTGGTTGATCCCATGATGCTTTGAGAGAGCCACAAGGAATCCGTAGAAGGTCAGTCGCTGAGCATTGCTGAGGACCTCTTTGACAAGCGCTGGGGGTGGGCAGCTAGAGGGGAGGATATACATCCAAAGACAGCGAGTTGGAGGGCTGTCCTGTCATCCATTCATTCCTTCAGGCTTAGGAGGGTACCCAGAGCCGACACGGGAGCCCTGCTCGGGAGCCCTGAGGCCCTTGGGAGCAGGGTCTGGGCTGCACACACTCTGGTGCTTCCCGGTGGGGGAGGGGGCAAGGGAGGAGGTGGCTGGAGGAGACAGGCTCTTCTGGGGGAGACCAGAACTGGCCACTCTGTCCCCTGCCCCCAAGGGGGCTTTGTGCCCCATAGAACAGTTTAGCCCTCTCTCTCAGAGAGCCTCACACAGTGAGTGTCCCTTCTCTAAAAGCCACGGCCACATTCCTCCGGGTAAGCTGGCCCTCTTCCGCTGATCGTGCCCAGCAGAGATGGCCCTTTCTATGTGAGCTGAAGAGCCTTCCAGGCAGCCGTCTGCTCTCAGGGACCCGGGAGCCCTGGGCCGATCACGAGGCCCTGCTGTGGCTGTCTGGCCCACAGCGCGGCCGAGGTGGGGTCTGCTCGCCCAGTTCCCACCTGTACTTATGCCGGTCACACAGGCTCTCCAGGCACTGGTAGAACTGCGATGCCTCCACTCCCTCCAGCGTGCTGGCCTCGCCGGGGGCAGGTCGCTGGCGGTGCTGCCCGCTGGACGAAGTCGGCACAATGACCGTGTTGGGGTTCTTGCCCGACAGCAGATCTTGATAGATGGCAGCCACACTGTCCAGGAATTCTGGGGGCATGTGCAGGGCATGGGTTTGGGCACAGAGGCAGACTTCACCCCTGCCCCGGGCCCTCCTGTCTGTCAGCTCGGCTCCACACCAGCCTCAGGGCTCAGTGCATGGGGCCCTTGGCAGAGCCCTCACCCTTCTTTGCCCACCACACTCCTGAGAGGTGACATAGGTGTCACCTTGGGCAGTTGTCCCTAGACTGGGTAAGATCCTCACAGCACTCCGGACTTGTTTACAACACTTTTCCAACAACAGGTTTTCTGTGTGAGTACTTGCTGACCCTGTCCCTTGCCGAGACGTAAGGTCCTGTATGAAGGCAGCGGTCAGGTCTGGTGGACCCCTCCCGCCCCGGCACTTGGCCCGGTGCTGGGCACAGCGCATGCTCTCAGTAGTCCTGAATGCATGGTAAGCCCATCTGGAGAGGCCAGCTGCCTCTCAAACTCAAGAAAACCTATCGGAAAACCAGTGAGGCACAGAGAAAGCCCGCAAGTTGCCAAGTTAGTTGTCATTTGGAATTGCTTTCAATTTTCTGCAGTTGAGCCACTGTTACCAGTAGTGTCCGGCCTGGTGCATCCCTGACACCGCCGCACAGTGCAATGGTGCCCATGGCCAACGTGGCTGCCTGTCTTAGGAGAGCTGTGGGAGGAGGACCCCAGGGCTGGGGGAAGTAGTGATGGGAAAAGGCTCCCAAACATGGCCGCTTCGTGTCTAGGGCCTGAGAACCTCGGAGAAATGCAAACGAGATGCCTGGATGCTAAGAGCAGGTGGCGAGAGCCCCGGTTCCAGCCTGGGTCTGGACCGCCCTTGGGCTGCCGTCAGGTAAACAGTGGGTGTCTCAGGGAGACCAGGGTTGGTAGGGGCCGCTGGTTGGCAGGAAGGCCATCCCCAGGCTCCACAGCCGGCCTTCTAGTGACGGGAAGAGCCAGTTACAGAAGTCTGCGCTGCGCGGAGCAGCTCCTAACCCCGCCTCCCGCTGGCTGCTGGGTGAGTGCGCTGGGAGGCCTGCGGGGTCACTCATCAGTTTTGATTCCACTGGATTCCAGAGGGACGGAAGGGCCAGCTAATGGCAGGCGGGCGTGGGGGAGTGACAGGACCTGCGTGTGCCCGGAAAGGCTGTGTGGGTGGGAGGACATGCCTTACGTGGGACCGAGGCCAGGGAAAGCCCTGGATGGCGGGTGGCTAGGATGGCAGCTCAGCGGCAAGCATCTGGCCCGAGTCACCTTCTGTGCAGCCTGGGCTCTGTGCTTACAGCCACGTGGCCTGGCACTCACCTCTGCGACTTCCCTCCTAACGGCTGGCCCTTAGGGAGCTGGGGAGGATGAGCTAGCCCTCGGGGCTGTGCCTGCACACAGGAGGCCAGTAAGCAGGGCGTGTGGTCATTGTTACTGTCACTGCCACTTAAGCTGGCCTGCTGCACTGCTGGCTGGCAGTGTGGTCTGCAGGGCTTCAGGCCGAGGAAGCCAGCTCTGCAGCCCGAATCCTGGGACCCCCAGCAGGAACGGGCACCCCGCTGTGACCCTTGGGGAATGTGCAGCCCGAGGGAGGCGGAGCACAGACTCGCGTGTGCCAGGACACAGAGGGAAGAGGCAGCAGGGTGGGAGAGGGAGACGTGGCCCTGACAGGAGCCACCTGGCCCTGGAACACTCTCACCTGAGTAGTAAAACTGGATCTGGAAGGCAAAGAGGAAATCCGAAAAAGACATCAAGCAGTCCATGGCATCGTCCATGAGCACAATCCTGTACGGGAAAGAGGGGCTGTGAGCGTGTGTGCGTGTGCGAGCATGCACATACGTGTGTGAGTGAACATGCGCACACGAGCGAGCTCTTCCTGGGCCTCAATTTCCCCATCGGGCAGCAAGACTTCGGGGAGAGGGCTCCCGACAGCAAGCTCCTCCCAGTCACCTCACTTCTCCTCCACTGCACCCCGCCACCAGGCTGGGCCAGCTGTACCAGGAGCGGCTCCTCGCTCAGTCTCCGTGGCACCAGCAAGTGGCCAGGGCGCAGGGAGGGCACAGCAGGAGTGGCGCAGGGAGAGGGTGCCATTGTAATGCAGCCAAGGCTTCTTTCATATACTTGAGGAGTAAATCCTTTCATCCTGCAGCGTGGACCACTTAGTTCAGAATAAATAGAGCTGATCAGAAAAGGCAAAAAGAACAGCCAAGAGTTTAAGGGGTCTTGGCAAGTGGCGCTGAGATTTAATAAGCTACCAAATGGGCAGGACGGCCACAGGCGTCTCCTCCCTGGGACACAGATGGCAGACAAGGGGCCAGGCGAAGAGTGGCTGGGGACTCTGTACTTGAGAAGGTCAAAGAACACAC
>NW_006160074.1:3648504-3652860 GCF_000334495.1 Tupaia belangeri chinensis | reverse complement strand
ACCCCCCCCTTTGTCATGCCTGTGAGAGCCACTGCTCCTCCGAGCCGTCTGCTCCCACAGTGGAGCGACCGCTGCTTGTGCCGTCTCCAGACCCTCCCCCGGGGCACCCCCTCCAGAAGAGACCTGTTGGGCGAGTAAAGGGCACAGACCATGGTGTGCTCGTACTCGCTCGGGGCCTCGCCTGGAGCGGACAGCAAGAGAACACCAGCGCGTGCTGGCTCCGTCCACGTGCCAGGCGGGGAGCTAGGCTCACCACCCAGCAGAGCTGGGCCCTGGTTTGCCTCTGATAGGTTCTGGCTTTAGCTTCCCTCCTAGTTTTAAAAGTGTTTTCTTTTGCTCTCAGATTTTTCTTTCTCTTTTTGAGAGATTTTTTTTTTTTTTGCTATAGGGCATGTACACGTCACATAGACAGAGACAGCGAGAAATCATCCCCCAGGGGGGATGGCCACACCACAATCCCTTCTCCTCCATTCTCCTCTCGGGATCTTGGGCACGCATGCACACATGCCCGGCGTGAGTTTAAGCTACCAGGTCCAGGACTCGAACCGCGGTCAACTACATGAAAGTCCAGCGACATAGCCATTACGCTAACTGCTGGCTCCCAGATTTTTCTAAATTTCTCCTCTGTGTCAGAGAGTCCCCAAACTGTCAACTAGATCAGTCCCAGAGAGAGCCAGCATTGCTTACCTCCGAGAGAACGACTTCCCAAAGAATACGTGGATCGTCAAAAAAGTTAGTGGAAAATGCGTATTATGAAAAAACTAGGTGCCAATTTCAATATTTTTTGCACCAAAATAATGGCCAAGCCACAATCCCTTCTCTTCCATCTTCCTTTGAGACTCTGCGTATGCACACTCGTGTGCCTTGGGTAAGTTTTAAGCCACTGGGTCCAGGACTCAAACCGCAGCGTGGGAATCCAGTGATGTACCATTACACCATCTGCTGGTCTAATAAACTTACTTTTTAATTCCATCTTTCCACAAACATTTTGAAGTGCTCCTGTACAATGTGAATAGTGCCCCGCCCCTAGAATCGTCCAGCTACGGGTTCAGAACTAGTGTTTAGGGGCCAGCAGGTGGCATGGTGGTCAAGGCGATGGACTCCCACATGGCTGACCATGGTTCGAGTCCCAGACCTGGCTGCTTGAAAATCACACAGGTCTCATGATTTGTGGGTGTGTCTAAAACCCCAGGAGGAGAAGGGATTACGGTGTGGTCACCCCTCCTTGGGGTGACTTCTCACTCTCCTCACTGTCTCCCTCTGCTGGCAAGTGCGCACGCCCTATGGCAAAAATGTGAAAATAGTCTCGTAAGAATAGCTACACATACCAGCTGCTGAGCATTGCACTGCCTGCAGGCTCTCTGCAAGGGATTTAGCTACAGAAAGTGCGTCTTCTCCCACGATGCTAGCAGGTAGGCCTAGCGGTGAGGAATCTAAGTCTCCCAAGTGTCAGCCGGCCCGGGCCTCTCACACACAGCTGGTGAGTCTGCTCACTCACAGGCCGTGTGCTTGTCCTTACACTGCCTCTTCTAAAATAAAGACCTGGGAGAGAAACGCGAACGCTGTATTTCTGCTTCTGTGGGGGATTTATCTTCTTCTCGCCATCCATACCTTAAGGCCATAACGGTTCCCCACGTACCCCTTGCGGAGAAAGCTGCCTCCACTACTGGGTTCAACACCAACATTCCCGCCGGCAAACATTAAGGCCAGAGTGGGAAGACGCAATGCTGCTGCCGGCCACAGGAGGGCGCCACGCTCCCTCCTCAGTGGTTGTGGGACGCAGGGCCGCGCCCAGGCAGCGTGCTTACCCCCTTTCTCCTAACCCAGGCACTAAAGGGAGGGCGAGGGCATACAGCCCAGATTCTGGGATCTGGATGGAGAGAGGAGAAAGGGCAGAGGGCCAGGGAGATGGGGCTGGGGTCAGCAGACCCCACACTACAGAGCAGGGGCACCCGGGAGGGCTCAGCGAGGAGGCTCCACCAGCACTCCCGGGCGTCCTCCGCAGGCTCTGCGGGAAGGGAAGCCAGCGCCCTGCCTTCCGCCCACTCCAGGACGGCCAAGGACCCCCGTGTCCTAACGAGAGTGACTGCAGACCGGCCAAGCAGGAAGCCACAGGCGGTGACACCCTGCAGCCTGGATCCCAGTGCCCGGTGTAGACAGTCTCCTCCCTCGATTACACTCTCGGTCGCTACCACCCACGAGGTCCGGCTCTGCTCAGCCGTCTCCGTGTCCTTGGAACAGTCACGGCGAGTGGCGGCCGTCGCTGTCGGATGCAGCGCCTCTCGGTTTGTGATTCCCGCTCCTGGGCCTGTCTCGCCCCTCCGAGGCCCTGAGGGCACGCCCTGCTGGCCTGAGCACAGTCTCCTCCCTCGATTACACTCTCGGTCGCTACCACCCACGAGGTCCGGCTCTGCTCAGCCGTCTCCGTGTCCTTGGAACAGTCACGGCGAGTGGCGGCCGTCGCTGTCGGATGCAGCGCCTCTCGGTTTGTGATTCCCGCTCCTGGGCCTGTCTCGCCCCTCCGAGGCCCTGAGGGCACGCCCTGCTGGCCTGAGCTGGCCGCGTGGGGGCCGTGGGTGGCGGGAGCAGGGCCGCCCTCCTGTGCCCGCCCTGCCCTGGCCGGGGCCGGCATGGTGAGGGAGGCCGGCGGGCAGGGGCTTTCTTCCTGGGGACACGAAGGGCTGAGGGGTTTTCACTGCCCGCAGCCCACTGGGTCTCGGCTCTTTAACAGCGGCCGCGCGGGAACTCAGCTCCCCAGGAATCGATCCCACGGCCCTGGAGTACCTGGGAACCCCGTCCCTTGCCTGCCCCAGCCAGCCATCACCAAGTCCTGTCAATCCTCCATCCGATGGACCCCCAAAGCCACGAACCTCTTTCCACTTCCACGGCCACCATCCTCCGCCAGCTCCACCACCACTTCTTACTGCGCGGCTGCCTGTCTTCCTGCCTACCCGCCTCCTCCTGACAGCATCCGTGCTGCTTGAAAAGAAAGAGCTTCGGGACCAGCAGTTGGCATAATGGCTATGTCGCTGGACTCCCATGTAGTCGACTGTGGTTCGAGTCCTGAACCCGGTAGCTTGAACTCACGCTGGGTGCATGTGCGTGTGCACCCAAAGAGCCTGAGAGAAGACAGAAGGGATTGAGGCGTGGCCATCCCCCCCCAGAGGGTGCTTTCTGTCTGCCTGTCTCTGTCTCTGTTTTTCTGGCGAGCGCACGTGCCCTTATAGCAAAAACCTCTCCAAAAAAAAAAAAATAAGATCTTGTTAAAATGCAGATTGGACGAGCTTGCCATTCTGTTTAAAACTCCTCCTGGGCTTCCTACTGTCCTTAGCACAGAGTCCTCCATTGTTTATTTTTCTTTTAAGAGGTTTTTGCCATAGAGCGTGTGTGCTCCCAGGAGAGAGAGACAGAGGCAGTGAGAGGGAAAGTGAGAACTCCCCCACCACCACCACCACCCTGCTGCAGGAAGGAATGGCCACGCCACAGTCCTTTCTCCTCCTGGGAGCTTAGGCATGCATGCACACATGCCCAGTGTGATTTTCAAGCCACTGGGTCCAGGACTCGAACTGTGCTCAGCCATGTGGGAGGCTGGCAATGTAACCATTACACCACCTGCTGGCCCTTCCATTCTTATCCTGGCTTATTAGCCCAAAGGACCCACCCTCTGCCTCTCCACGCCTCTCTAGACCAGCCCCTCCCTCGACATAAATATCCTGGCCGGTGACCCTTCTGCCACTCCCAGTGCTCTCCCTCCTCATGTCCCTCGGACAAGCCAGTCCCTCCACGTACCGTGTCCTCACCTGCCCGGTGCAGACTCACCCTTCAGGGCACAGCCTACACAGCACCTCGGGGAAGCACCTTCCCGGACCCAGCTGAGGGCAGGCCTCCCTGCTCTGGCTCCTACAGTCCTTGTGACCTCCTCGCACCATTCGCATCTATCTTTGCCAGGGCCATAAGTCCCATCAAGTGACACCTGGTCTCCTGGTGTGTCGCCTGACTCCGGGCTCCAGCAGGTGCTGGCACGTAGCAGGCACTCCGAAAACAGTCGGCCAAACGAGGGGGCACATGAAGCAATGAGTGGAAGTCACCTCCCCCCCGCCAGGTGGTACCCGGACACTACATTCAGCTCTGGACAGCCCATTTTGGGTCATGGGAAAGCAGGTCAGAGTGATGGAGGGCCTAAGAACTGTGACGCCGGACGATGACTGCCATTAGGTCCTTTAGCTTGGGAGAGGAGTCTGGGGAGGAAGGCAGGACTGAGACCCAACTCCTGAGGGGCTGCCTGTGAGGGAGACGTCGTGGGGACCTGGAGCTTGGCTCTAGAAGCCTTTTCAAGCTGCCCAGGGGCACCGCGGA
>NW_006160074.1:3621095-3648474 GCF_000334495.1 Tupaia belangeri chinensis | reverse complement strand
CTGGGGTTCCAGCAGAGGCTTGAAGGCATACTTTGTTGTTGTTGTTAAGGTTTTTGCCACAGGGCGTGTGCACTTGCTGGAGAAAGATAGAGAGGGACAGAGAGGGAAAGTGAGAATGCACCCTACTCCACAGGGGGGAGGGCCACACCACAATCCCGTCTCCATTCTCCTCGTGGAATTTTGGGCTCGCAAGCACACGTGCCTGCCTGTAATTTTCGAGCCACTGGGTCTGGAACTCCAGCCACACCATCAGCCACGTGGGACGCAGGGCCTTCCCCTCTACACCACCTGCCGGCCTGAAAGGTGCAGGTCCGAACATCACGTGCT
This sequence comes from Tupaia belangeri chinensis, assembly GCF_000334495.1. NCBI lineage: Eukaryota > Metazoa > Chordata > Mammalia > Scandentia > Tupaiidae > Tupaia > Tupaia belangeri. The sequence continues at coordinate 3,648,147 of NW_006160074.1, read as the reverse complement.
GCACTGCCACCTCTGAACCAGTGCTCTGACCCGTGGAGGGGCCAGGCATCTGCGTCTTGCTTGGAAACCTCAGCAGAACTCTGGGGAAAGGCAGGCAGGAGGCCGGGTCTGTCTTTTGCCTTTGGCGACAGGAACCACCCCAGCAGTCGCCCTGCACCCCCACAGACAGCTCCTTCATCCCCAGTGCACGCCCTCCCGCCCCGAGGGGAGCTCCTCTTAGAGGCAAGGTCATCCACATGTGCTGTTTCCCAGTGGATGGCAGCTGGCTCGACGCCCCTCCCTGCCAGAGGCCTTTGCTAACATGCCAGCTGCTTCTGACACCTGGAGGAGCCTGGCTGCCCCTGCTTTGAAGTGGAGCCAGCTGGGAGCTGATGCCAATGAGCGTCGGTACAAATCTATCGGATCATGGAGGGATCCTTGCGGGCCCTGCCTTGGGGCTGAGAGGGGGCAGTGGGGGGCAGTGAGGGCTCGCAATCAGGCTGGCTCGGAGCAGAGCCATGTGGAGGGTGGGGTCCAGGGCAGGCAACTGCGGTAGAGCAGGAGCTCCTGGTGGGGCCCGAGGTAATCCCAAGGGGATGGCCACTCTCTTCCCTTCCTTGCAGACTTCCGACAGCCGGGATGGGCTGGCTGGCTGGGAGTTAGTGGGTGCCAAGGAGGCAACAGCTTCCAGCCTGCACCTACTGACTCATCCACATGTTCACCCCAGAGGGCCAGCATCTCTGGCCTGGTGGCAGGAGCTGCAGCTTTTCTGCAGTATGGACCTAGCCAGCCGTGGGATCAAGTCCCAGTTCCACCACTCACTGGCCCAGTTCTTCTCTCTCTCTGGGCCTCAGTTTCCCCACCCATAGAGGAGACAGCGTTCTAGTTCCTATTTCATAAGACCCTTGAGGAGAGTAGTGTGATGAGGGGCTTGGCCTAGCGTGCACCGGCTTTACCGCGCGTGCCCGCGGCTCTCGGTGAGTGTATTCTATCTGGCTAAGGTGCTGGGAGAGTCCAAAAATAGCGCGGAAGAAGCGGCTCAGAGGAAGTAAGTGCTTCCAGCCCCAGCCGGGCAGAGGCCCCCAGGCGGAAGCAAGCACTCTAGTTCCCAGCCCTCCGCCAGGGCCAGAAAGAAAAGCCGTCCTCCACAGCTGGACGTCTTTCAGGAGGTCACATGACTAGTGTCCTTCACGGAGGCAGCTGAAGTGTGTCCCCAAGTCTGCCTGGGCTCACGGTGCACTGCTGTGATCTCTTTTAAAATGTCAGGGTGGCGTGGTGGTTAAGGGCATTGGATTCTCACATCGTCGACCATGGTTTGAGTCCTGGACCTGGTAGCTGGCTTTCTCATTTTCTCTCTCTTGCTCTCTTGATTGCTCTGTCCCTTTCTGGGGCCCCCTCTGGGTAAAAAAAAAAAAAAAAAAAAATGGGGCTGGCAGGTGGTGTGGTGGTTGAAGGCTCTGGACTACATATGGCCAACCGCGGTTCAGGTTCTGGACCTGGTGGCTTTCTTTCTCACTTTCCCTCTCTCTCTGTCTCTCTCTGATCAAACTGGAAAATCATAAATAATATTAAAGCTAAAAAAAATCATGTCAGGGCCACGAGAGAGAAGCAGTGATGGCAACCACATCTGGTAACCCCCTTCACTGGGAGGAGAAGGCTGTCCGAAGGTTTCCCGGGACACTTCTGGGGGTGGCCCTCCTCCAGCCCGCGTGAGAGACATCATCGTTCTGCATACGTTGTCTCACGTCCCACTTCAAAGTGGTGTGGACGTGTAGGCCACTGCTCTCCAGGGCCCTGGCCTGTAACTCCAGGGCTCCCTGAACCGCCCCACCCTGCAGTGCCTAAGCAGCTGGACCTCGGGGTATGACCGTATAAATAATGACAAGATCGCGGTTAATATGCACGGGGGCTTACTCTGTCAGCGCTGCACATCCGGAACTCAGTTTCTTCTCACACTAATCCTGTGGGGTAAGCTCAGTGTCTACTGAGAATACAGAAGTTCAGAGGGATTAAAACTTGACCAGAGCCTGGGACCAGCAGTTAGCGTAATGGCTATGTCACTGGACTCCCACGTAGTCAACCACGGTTCAAGTCCCGGACCCAGTGGCTTAAACTCACTCCGGGTGCGTGTGCATGCGTGCCCAAGATCCCGAGAGGAGAATGGAGGAGAAGGGATTGCGGCATGGCCATTCCCCCCTGGGGGTGATTTCTCCCTTTCTGTCTCTCTGTCTCTCTCTGTCTTTCTGGTGAGCGCATGTGCCCTATAGCAAAAACCTCTCACCTAAAAACAAAAACAAAAAACTTGACCAGAGCCAGCGGGTTGAAAATCATGCCAGGTGTGTGTGTGTGTGTGTGTACCCAAAATCCCAAGAGGAAAATGGAGAAGCGAGTGTGGTATACCCACCCCCACCCCCCGGGGGGTGATTTCTCACTTTCCCTCTTTCTGTTTTGGGGAAGGACCTATGGTGCAAGAGTGATCTGGGCAGATTCTGCGTGGAGGGCACGTGGGGCACGTGGGGGAGGGGCACAACGAAAGCCAGACAGGAAGGAGGCACAGCACCGGGTCTACAGTGCACGCAGGTCTGGCAGGTGCCGGATGTCAGCGGTCAGTGTCTGCAGGAATGAAACCTCGCTTCTACTGGCTCAGTAATCATTGGCATGGAAGTTAAAGGCCACTGGATCCCACATGGCCGACTACGTGGTTTGAGTCCTGGACCTGGTATGGCTTGAAAAAAATGCCAGGCCCAAGTATGTACATGCCCCAAATTCCCAGAGGAAAATAAGAAGGGACTGTGGCATGGCCACCCCACCCAAAAGGATGCTTTCTCACTTTCCCTCTCTCTTTCTGTCTCGGACAAGTGCACATGTCTTATAGCAAAAATTACAACACACACACATACACAAATTATTCTTTCTAAAATAAGTTTTTGAGGGCTACCTGACAGGTATTTTATATGAGTTGTCTCATTAAATCCTTAAAACGACTCTATCAGGGGAACCAGCAGTTAGCGTAATGGCTATGTTGCTGGACTCCCATGTAGTCGACCGTGGTTCGTGTCCCGGACCCGGTGGCTTAAAACTCACGCCGGGCGCGTGTGCGTGCGTGCCCAAGATCCCGAGAGGAGAATGGAGCAGAAGGGATTGCAGCATGACCATCTCCCCTGGGGGGTGATTTCTCGCTTTCTGTCTCTATGTTTCTCTCTGTCTGTCTGGCGAGCGCACGTGCCCTATAGTGAAAACCTCTCAAAACAAACAAACAAAAAACAAAACAAAACAAAACAAAAAAACCCGACTCTATCAGGAGGGTGCTATAACTATTTCCATTTTACAGACGATGAAGAAATTTATGCTCAGAGATATTCAATACCTGATCAAGTTCATACATCAATGAAGAAGCCAGGATTGGAATCCAGGGTGCTCTATGTCCTACACCAAGTCCCTCACCACCAGGCTGTCCTGGCTTTGTGACTCTGATGCCAGATGAAAAGTTCACCTCTCCTTTCTCCATTTTCTCAGAGAGTGACTGTGCTCACCAGAGAGAGAGAGAGAGAGAGAGAGAGGGCGCAGCCCCCATGGGGAATGGTCACACTGCAATCTCTTCTCCATTTCTCCTTCACTTGGGGCATGCATGCATACACGCCCAGTGGGTTTCTCAAGTCACTGGATCTGAGACTCGAAGCAGACAAGCCACAGGCTGGCCAGGAAAGGGTCTCTTAATGGGGGTGAGTGGCTCTACCTGAAATTACATTCTTAGTTTATGTGGCTTTGCAGCACTGTGCGTATTCACAGCATAATCAGGGTGACAAAACTTCTCCTACTAACCCTGCATCCTTCATTAGCGGTGTTTGTCTCTGGGGAGGGAGAAGTTAAACAGTGTTCCAGATGACAGAGGGGAAGGGACTGTGAATCTTCTTTCTCCCGTCCACTCTAACATACCAGAATGAAACTCACAGGCAGTGCTTTAAGTCAGTGGCCTCAGGTGTAGCTTCCAGGCCATCAGCATCCCCTGAAGATTTTTTAGAGCTATGAATTCTCAAGCCTCACCCCAGACCTATGGAACTCTGGGATGGGGCCAGCCATGTGGGGTTTAACAAGCCCTACAGGCAATCTTGATGCATGCTCAGGTTTAACTGCTTTAAACCCTCACCCTCACCTTGGATCAGAGCTTCCTGACCTGTGCCACTTGGGCCTCAAATGGTTTACAGGTATGACGGTCCCCCGGCCTAGCTGGGAGGAGGCCAGAGCCGCAGACCCATCACAAGCAGTCTGCCATTCTTGTTAGTTACTATTTTCTGTATGTTAGGAAGTGGAAAAGTGCCAGAAAGCACTGCTTTCAGGAACTTCTCGTTTATTTATTTATCTGAGAAATTTTTGCAGTAGGGTGTGTGTGTTTGCCAGAGACATAGAGAGACAGAAAGTGCGAAATCACCCTCCAGTGGGGATGGCCACACCACAATCCCTTCTCCATTCTCCTCTTGGGATGTTGGGCATGCACGCACATGCGCCCATTGTGAGTTCAAGCCACTGGGTCCAGGACCCGAACTGCAGTTGACTACATGGGAGTCCGGCGATGTAGCCATTACGCCATCTGCTGGTCCCCCTAATTGCAAGCTTTTAACCAACAAGATAGTTTCCAGTCCATGGAGGATGGAGAGATGAAATCTCTGTGGCAATCCTTTACGGATGAAATTCCTTCAGTTCTCCTGGCGCTGCAGGAGTGTGTGCAGTGAGGGGCCCTCTGAGTCTGCTGCCCTATCCCCTCCTGTGTTTCCAGCTCACACCTGTGCCCAGGGCCTGGCTTCAGTGCATGCAGCACACAAGGCCAGAGCGTGGAGGCTCTGCATTGCAGCTGCCCATGGATCACATTCTTTCCTGCACACGTCACCACAGACTGAGCCTCCTGCTGCGCCCTGTCCCCAGACCTCAGAGCCCTGAGGTGGTGGGGCGGTTCCTCCTCCTGCAGAAAGAGTAGCTGCTGTGGAGACTTGACCACCCTGTCTGTGATTCTGGTCAGATGCCTGGGCACGTGTATGGGGATTGGGGACCCTGACCTTCAGGACAAAATGAGAACGGCTAAAACCACAAGAGGGCATTCTGGGGACAGATGGGGTGGGTCCGCACACAGGCCAGCTGGAGCAGTGAGGAGGTGGAGCTGGCGCAGAAGCCCGAGGCTCACACACAGGAAGAAGACAAACTCCCAAATCCTGAATCCATCCTAACTTTGCAGCCAGAACCCTGCGGACACCCAAGACCCTCCTGTTTCCACCTGTATTCTCATAATTCCCTCACATTGCTATTGCCATGGACTGGTGGAGGAAGCTTCTTCCTCCTCGAACAGAAAGGTCTGAGGTTTCTGTCAAACTGCCGGTCTCCAGATGAGGGGTGGGCAAGCTCTGGCCATAAATGGAGGAATGCCACTCCAGAAGCGCCTGCTATCAGTGATCATACCAGGTACAATTACACCTTGGTACCAAGAGCTTGTGGTTCTGAGAAGACTGTATCGCTCATACGCGGACCTTGCAGTACAACATACCAGACTGTTCGGAGGGTTTGGACAGATGAGGGACAAAGGCAAAGCTGCGGCTGCTGGGGAACCAGATAGAGGTCCACCCTTGGAAGCTCAGCCGGTGTCCCTCAGGAATGAGAAGGAAGGACAGTGGCTATTCTGGACAGAAAGCAAGATGGTACATCACAAAATGATGGCGGGCATTGACCAGCACCCCAGCGATCTGAGTTCTAGATTACACGTCAGGTTCCTTGAAAGGTGAGAACTGTCTCTTATGACTGCATCCCCAGTGGCAGAAGAGTTCCTAACACAAAATCAGCTCTTCGGGAGCATTTGATTAAAGAAAGTCCTGACACATGCCACAACACGGATGAACCTTGAAAACATCAGGCTGAGTGAAAGAAGCCATCACAAAGGACAGTATATATCATTCGTCTTACTTGAAACTCCCAGATGAGGCAGATCTATAGAGACAGAGTAGATTAGCGGTTGCCTAGGGTCGGGAGGACTGAAGGATTGGACAGTCATGGCTAAAGGATGCACAATTTCTTTTTAGGGGAATGGAAACATTTTAAAGTTGATTGCGGTAATGGATGCGGAACTTTGGAAATACACGAAAAGTCATTGGGTTTTATACTTTTTTTTAAAAAAAGTTGTTGCTATACGGTGTGTGCGCTTAACCAGAGATCTCAAGAGAAATCCACCCCCAACAAGAAATATTTGATGACTAGAGACCAGCAGATAGCGTAATGATTTCATTCCTGGACTCCCACGTAGTCAACCACAGTTTGAGTCCTGGATCTGACAGCTTAAAACTCATGCCAGGTGCGTGTGCATGCATGCCCAAGATTCCGAGAGGAATGGAAGGGAAAGGACTGCAGTGTGGCTATCCCCTCCCAGGGGGTGATTTCTCGTTTGCTGTCTCTCTGTGTCTCTCTGTCTCTCTGGCATGTACATGCACCCAAAAACTAAAATCTTTCTCTTAAAAGAAAAAAAATTTGATGAACATCTGAATATAAGATATAATTACTGACTCTTGTTCTTAGAGTTACTTAGAATCATGGAGTATTAGAACCATGTAAAATGCCAACGAAAGGATATTTATCCATATATTATTCATTTATGTATTCGTTTATCCAGCAGACATGTATAAGGGGACCTTAAAAAGTCTGTGGAAAGGGGCCAGCAGGTGGCGTGGTGGTTAAGGCACTGGACTCCACATGGCCAACTACAGCTCAAGTCCCGGACATGGCGGCTTGCTTTCTCACTTTCCCTTTCTCTCTCTTTCACTCTGATTCTCTCTGATACAATTAAAATAAATAAATAAATAAAGTGAAATAAAATAATTCTTTAAAAAATTCTAAAAAGTAAAAGAAAAAGAAACTTTCGTAAGCAATGACACCATTCTAAATAGATCGACTTTAAAGAGATGAGAGGCCTAGAAATTTAACCATGTCAACAGTCTTTTTGACATTATTAACTGTAGAAAAATGGATGCCATTTAATGATTTTTCTCCCACAGGGCATGTGTACTTGCTAGAGGGAGACAAAGGAAGAGAGAGAGGGGGGCAGTGAGAAGCACCACTGGGAGGATGGCCACACTGCAATCCCTTCTCCCCTTGGGATTTTGGGTGTGCATGCACCCAGCGTGATTTTCTTTCTTTTTTTTTTTTTGGAGAGGTTTTTTTTTTTTTTTTTTTTTTTTTTTTGTGGGGTGGTGGTTTGAGACATAGAGACAGAAAGCGAGAAATCACCCCCCAGGGGGGATGGCCATGCCGCAATCCCTTCTCCTCCATTCTCCTCTTGGGATCTTGGGCACACACGCACACGGCGTGAGTTTTAAGCCACCGGGTCCGGGACGCGAACCGTGGTGGACTACGTGGGAGTCCAGCGACATAGCCATTACGCTAACTGCTGGTTCCCCCCAGTGTGATTTTCAAACAGGAGTTGACCATGTGGAAACCCAGCACCTTAACTACCATATCACCCGCTGGCTCCAACTAAGCCCCTTCTTTAAAATGAGTTAACCATTTGTAAACTGCTGATTTCCTTGGGGCATTGTTTCCATAAACTTTTCAGAGAGCATCAGTGATTTCACCGTTCTTCCACTGAGCTTAATCATAAATGCAATGCTTGCTCTTGCTTCAATTTTAGCAGAATTCACGTTGTCCTGATAGGGACTCTTTTCAAACTACTATCTTATTCTCTTTAATGCATAGAACTGGAGCCTGTTCAAACAACTTACAAGTTAGCATGAGTTTATTTTCGTGCAAAAGATTTATGAAACCCATGTATAGCTTTTCATAATATACATTTTCCTTGAACTTTTGGAAGACCTTCATCTAGGTACTTTGCTAAGTGATAGTGACACAACAGCAAAAAAAGATCTCCGGGGTGACAGTACAGCTCCTACCTGCCCTCCTACAGCATACGCACTCATACTGAGGGTTTCCATTCATTCAGTGTTTATTTATAAGGTTTTTGCCATAGAGCGTATGTACCACTGGAAACAAAGGGAGATGGTGAGAGGGAAAGTGGGAAATCAGCCCCCAGGAGGAAAGGTCACACGCAAGCCCTTCTCCATTCTCTTTCCAGGGTTTTGGGCACACCTGCACCCGCACCTGGCAAGTCCTATACTTGATGGTTTTCGGCCATGTGGGGGCCAGCGTGTTAGCTGCGATCCCACTTACTGGTCTCAGGGTTTTTTCCTTTATTTAGGAACTCTCTAGTCAGAGTCAGAGCCGCTTTTATAAATTCAGTCTTTAAGAATGCTGTGTGTTTTTCCTCCCAAATTCTGGGGCCAAATCTTCCTTAAACTGACTTGAGCCCAAAGGGAAACTACCGTGGAAATTTGAAGCTAACTTCACTTGGCTGCTTTTAAATTATGAGAGGTAATTTCTCATTTTTTTTTTTTCAGCTAAGTAATAGAAGACAAAAATTACTCCTCCCCCCATAAAGAAACTCCTTTGGATGGCAGATGAGTTAGAATGAGAAAACCTGAACTACAGCTTTTCCCAGTGGCTAGGTGCCACCGGGGAAGATAAGTATCCACCGAACAATGAGGAGGCTAAAACCTGCAGAAGTCTGGGTGTGATCACTGAACAGGTTTTGCACGTGACCAGCAAAATTAGATCACGAGCTGTGAACTGCGGAGCACCTGCCCCCACTGTGAGGCTGGTGTCTGTTCCAAGTAGCAACCGATTTTCCATCTACCGAGTCGGTGGAAGAGGCAGCTCACTTGTTCCAAAAGGAGTGCGATGATTGTTGGCACGGCCTGTGCATCTTTAGGTTCTGAAGGTAAAACCAGATGTGACACAGGGAGGCAGGGACATGAGGAGACTGAGAGCAAAGTCTCTGGATTCAGGCAGGCCTGGTTCAAGCGACGCCTCTGCTACATACACGCTATCAGTAAATGTGGGCAACACAGTCAACCTCTTGGACAGCAGTTTCCTCTTCAGTGAAATCGGAAGTGACAGTTTTTATAAAGACTAAGTGAGATAAAATAAATGTATTTAATATTGCATGTCTTAAGGGTCAGCAGGTGGCGAGATGGTTGAGGCACTGGACTCCCATGTGGCCAACCATGGTTCGAGTCCCAGAACTGGCAGCTTAAAAATTATGCTGAGGGGACTAGCAGTTGGCAAAACAGCTAAGTCGCTGGACTCCCATGTAGTCGACCGTGGTTCGAGTCCCAGACCTGGTGGCTTAAACTTATGTCGGGCACGTGTGCGTGCATGCCCAAGATCCTGAGAGGAGAATGGAGGAGAAGGGACTGTGGTGTGGCCATCCCTCCTGGGGGGGGATTTATCACTTTCTGTCCCTCTGTCTCTCTCTGTCTTTCTGGCGAGTGCATGCACCCTATAGCAAAAACCTCTCCAAAAAAAAAGAAGAAGAAAATCATGCTGGGTGTGTGTGTGCATCCATGCCCAAAAATTACAGGAGGAGAATGGAGGAGAGGGGATTGTGACATGGTCATCCCCCCGGGGCATGATTTCTTATTTTTTCTTTCACTGTTTCTCTGTCTCTCTCCTACAAGTACACACACCCATGGGAAAAAAATAAACAAACAAAAATTGCATGTCTTTTTAAAGTTTATTCATCTACTTCTTCCATGAGGTGAGATACAGAGAAAGAGTGAACGACAACCCCAGCAGCATCCCAATGATAAGATCTGCCCCCTCCCGCCCCCCCGCCTCGGCCAGCTTGCACACATGCATCTCCCTGGAGTGCTTAGGGAGGGCTCCAGGTGCAAGCCCAGAGCCTTCCTATGTGGGTCAGCCTCGCAGAGCACCGTGTTTTACCACATGTCACCATCTGGCCCCAAAGCAAAAAGATCGAAAAGGAGCAACGAAAGTAAATGCAGCCACTATGATTTAGGGAAGGTGGGTACTTTTCAGAAAATAAGATTTTTTGCTATATTCCCATTCCTAGTCCTACCTCATGTTTTGTGTTAAAAAAGTAAAAATTAACTACAGCATAGTCCAATTACCTCACTTGGTTTAAAAATGTGAATGACAGGACCAGCAGATGGTATAATGGGAATGTCACTGGACTCCCATGTAGTCGATCACAGTTTGGGTCCTGAACCCGGCAGCTTAAAATCACGCTGGCACGTGTGTGTACGTGCCCAAGATCCCAAGAGGAGAATGGAGGAGAAGGGATTGCGGAGTGGCCATCCCCCCCTGAGGGGTGACTTCTTGCTTTCTCTCACTTTCTGTCTCTCTGGAAAGCGCATGAACTCTACAGCAAGAATTTCTCTAAAAATAAAAAATGTGAATGACAGTAAAAGCACACACAGAAATTAGGGGTTTCTTTCTTTCTTTCTTTTTTCTCTTTTAGAGAGATTTTTCCTACATGTGTGCTCGCTGGTGAGCCAGAGAGACAGAAAACAAGAAATCACCACCTGGGGGGAGGGGGATGGCCACGCTCCAATCCCTTCTCCTCCATTCTCCTCTCAGGATCTTGGGCACGCATGCGCATGTGCCCGGCGTGAGTTTAAGCCGCTGGGTCTGGGGCTCAAACCACAGTCGACTACATGGGCGTCCAGTAATGTAACCATTATGCCATCTACTGGTCCCAGAAATTAGGGGTTTCTAATAACTTCCAGCAAGTCTTGGCTCTGCACTAATCTTAAAAACCTTCTTTTAGCAGAAATAATACAATTTGCCTTTTCATCAGCTGGGGCTTTATCACCTTCATGCCCTTCCAATCCCCACCTCAACCCTCATGAGTCATGACAACTCCTGCCCCCTCTTTCCTCAGGATAACCTCTACTATTGTGTGCGTGGCTTTTTTTTTTTTTTTTTTTTTTTTTTTTTGTGCGTCTTCAACTCATGACCCTCCAACTCTATTGTCAGATCCTAAGGCTCCCCACAGAAACCACAAAGAATCATTTGGCTTCCCTTTGGAAATGAAGAATATACTATATTTTTGGGCAAATCCCACATAGACCCCTCTCTAAATGCCAATTTATTTCCTAATGTGTTTTTTGTTTTTGTCTTGTTTATATACAGTTCAGGATTCTCTAAGAAGTCTGGGCTCCCAGGAGGCTGAGTTGGTTACAAGAGCCCATTGGACATACCTGGCTGCTTTCTGAGTGAGTTCCAGTGGGAAATCTGGGCACAGTAATTGCAGCAAACAGTGATATTCCTTCATGGTCAGCAAGTCTGAAGTGGAAATGGAGAGGAGCATTAGAACTCTGCATTCTCAGTCACTGTTCTCTTTTTAGTCATTCTATTGGTTTTAAACCTAGTCTTGGAGGAGCCATTTGTGTGTTTCCCAGAGACAGAATGGGAAAGTGACAAGTCACTCCCCAAGAAAGATGGCCACACTGCAATCCCTTCTCCTCAGGATTTTGGGCACATGAGCACATGCGCCTGGCATGATTTTTTTCTTTCGTGAGAGATTTTTGCTATAGGGTACATGCACTCGCCAGAGAGACAGAGAGACAGAAAACAAGAAATCACCCCCCGGGAGGATGGCCATGCCTCAGTTCCTTCTCCTCTATTCTCCTCTTGGGATCTTGGACATGCATGCACAGGCACCCAGCATGAGTTCCAATCTGACGGGTCCTTGAACCATAGTCCGCCAGCACCTTAACTACCATGCTGCCTGCTGGCCCCAGGCTGCTCTTTTAAAGATGAGTCAGTATGGTACCAGCAGATGGTGTAATGGTTACATTGCTGGACTCCCATGTAGTCTACTGCGGTTTGAGTCCTGGACCCAGCTTCTTAAAACTCACACCAGGCACATGTGTTGCGTGCCCAAAATCCTGAAAGGAGAGCACAGGAGAAGGGACTGTGGCATGGCCATCACCCTGAGGGATGATTTCTTGCTTTTTGTTTCTCTGTTTCTCTGTCTCTGCATGCACCCTAAAGCAAAAATCTCTTGGGGGAAAAAAAAAAGATGAGTCAATGTGTTGGCCACTAATTCCAGGGATGAGATTTTATTTATTTATTTATTTATTTATTTATTTATTTATTTATGTATGTATTTATGTATTTATTTACTTTTGCTGCAGGGTGCGTGCATTGGCCAAAAAAAACCCAAAAACAAAAGAGAAAGCACCCCCCCCCCCGATGACCATGCCACAATCCCTTCTCTTCCGTTTCTCCCTTCTAGATTGTGCACAGGCACATGTCTGCCATGTTGCTCAAGCCCCAGGTCCTGGAGTTGAACTGCACAACTGGCCATGTGGGATCCTCCAGGCCACTGGCTGACTTCCAGCGGTGAGATTTTAAGGGCAGTGCTTCTACACAGCTTGTCCTAGGTGGGAGGCACCCAGTTACATTTGATCCAAGAGGCTTCATGGGTTCGAGAGATAATTATGCGAAGAGAGAAAATGAGAGGAACCTTTATCAACCTTCTTAGTTTGTTTTTTCTTGGTATGTAAAAATCTAGAAAACGAGTCATTTCGAAGCTGCCTAAATCTGCTGAACTTCCCTGGCCTGGTCGCATTCACCACCACGTGCCCAGAGGCCATCCACAGAACATGTGGGAGCGGCTCTGTGTGGAGAAGACTCGCCCTCAGTGCCCTGACGTCCAGTGTGGCAGAGACTGGCTTCCTTCAGCTGTCTACACACAACCGGGCTGTCCTTTATGGGGGGCCGAGATGGAGGGCCAAGATACGCCATCAGGGTAACCAGACTATTCCTGATGTACGGAAGCAGTGCTCTGGGAGAGATGAGCCCAGACAAGGCACTGTGGTCCAGTGGAAAGCCCAGAGAGACGAATTTCAGAGACATCTGCAGGCTCCCTAACAAGGAGAAATACACTGACGCGTAGAAGCCGTTCTGTTCCTGCAGGTGTTAAAGCCAGGCAGCAGCTATCGGCCAGTGTCCCCCTACCAAAGCACTGCAGGACGGAAGGGCACGGCTGTGGCAAAGGCAGCAGAGCCAGGGCCATCCCCCGGAAGCCACCCGAACTGGGAGGAGGCTGACTGGGAGAAGAGAGTCCAGAGGGCTTGGCCGCATCTGGGGAAGGGAGACGATCACAGGCGCTTGGTTTCTCGGGACCTGTTATCCCAAGCCACAGGAATCCAGATCTGGCCCTTCATACTTCGGTTGATGCTCTTCCAAGACAAAAACCCCAAATCTCTAGGGACAGGCCTGCGTTCCTATTCCTTTTTCATCAAAGCTCAATTCAAGGTGGGGGCAGAGGGTTAGACTGACCACACTTCCAAAGTCAGGGCACCAGAGGCACAGATTCGGCGTCAGCGTAGGTCAGAGGACCAAGATGGCTTTTGTGGCCTTTGACTTGGCCACAATCTGGTGTGCAGTCTCCTCACTCGCCTGACCCTGGGCACGGCCTGACAGGAGGTCTTGTTCTTCAAGGGAGGGAAGGACAGGAAAGGGACAAAAGCCCCGAATCAAACGTGCCCCCGCTTTATTCTCACCCTAGAACTCCCCGTAGAGAGAGGAGTTTCTTCTGTCAGGGAATATACACTTCTTTTTCTTTTTTAAGTTATTTTTTATTTAACTTTTTTGTTTTAATTTGACCAGAGAGAGACAGAGTGAGAGACAGAGAGAGAGAGAGAGGGAAAGTCCCAAGTCTGGGATGTGAACTGCGGTCAGCCATGTGGAAGTCCAGCGCCTTTAACCACCACGCCACCTGCCGGTCCTGGTCAGGGAATAGATAAAGGGAAGTTCTGTCTTTGAATCACTAGTATTTTTCTAGGCTACACTTTGGTGGATAGATCTGATACCATTCTTGGTGTGTGAGTGTGTGTGGAGGGGGTGTGTCAGAGTGTTTCACAGGAATCCATACTTGTACCTCAAATTTCCTATAATATATCTTTGAGAAGATTAAAAAGGCTGAAGGGAAATGAAAGGAGTGTGGGTGGGTATGTAACCCTCATATTTAAGACAATGTAGACATCAGTCTTAGCCTCCCAGTTTCCAGACAGTAGGTTCTCTTTAGGTTCTTGATGTTATTCTAACTCACTTATTTCACACATTTGCTTCCTAAGGACAGAAGGATGATTTACAAAAATCACTTTGTATCTCTAATGCGATGAAAGGTGCTTTTTTTAAAAAAATTTTTTTCTTTTTTTGGAGAGGTTTTCACTGTAGGGCACGTGTGCTTGCCAGACAGACAGAGACAGACAGAGAGACAGAAAGCCACAAATCACCCCACAGGGGGGATGGTCACGCTGCAATCCCTTCTCCTCCATTCTCCTCTTGGGATCTTGGGCATGCACGCACACGCGCCCGGCATGAGTTTAAGCCACTGGGTCCGGGACGCGAACCACGGTCGACTATGTGGGAGTCCAGCGACATAGCCATTACGCTAACTGCTGGTCCCACGATGAAAGGTTCTTAAAAATACTAAAAATTGAATGCATCCTGCTCACCAACCCTGGAGTGTGACTCTCTCAAACATTAAGTGAGGAAAGTAATCATATAAAGAGATCAATCAAAGTGCAAGCAAATAACTTCTCCTTGGGGAAGAGAGCAGCTCCGACTCTACCCGATGACTTGAGGGGATAGACACCTGCCATGTAGAGACAGGGCTTGCCTGGTGCACAGTGGGTACTGGGAGAACAGGGAGTGGGAAAACTTGTCCCCAACCAGGGCGCTGAGGAGCGTATGGGAGCAGTCCCCTTCCTGCTCCACAGGCTAGGGTTCAAACCTTGGCTCTGCAACTTACCAGGCCTATAATCTTGGGGATATCACTTAATATCCTTAAAACTCAGTTTTTCATCTATTAAATGGGAATGATAATACCTACTTTTCAGGGTTAAAGTCAAATGTAAAAGATGATCTTGGGGCCATCGGATGGTGCCATGGTTATGTCGCTTGGACTCCCATGTAGTCAGTCCAGACTTGGAGGCTTAAAATTCACGCTGGGCCCATGTGCAGGCATGCCCAAAATCTCAAGAAGGAAATGGAGAAGAAACTGCAGCGTGGTCATCCCCTGGGTGTTGAATTCTCGCTTTCTGTCTCTCTCTCTCCAGCAAGTGCACATACCCCATGGCAAAAATTTCTTTTAAAAAAATGTAAACAATGATCTTTATAAAGTCTTAAGCGGAAAGTCTAGAGCTCAGTGACATCAAACAATAGGAGTTGTTTGGGTTTTGTTTTTAAATCCTTGGAGGTAAAGACAGGAGTGGAGTGGAGGGGAGGCAGGTGTTTCTTGTGGGTTTGAATGCGCAGACCCCTGGGGGTGTTTTGCCCAGACAGCGCTGTGGGTTCCCTGAGCCCAGTCCCTTTTGACCACTCTTCCGCAGTGTCGTCCGCGCAGCGTTGCCAGCCACTCCTCCTTGCAGGCACAGGGTGGCCGTGAGAGCCAGCCAGCAGTGCAGGCTTACTTTCAGGCATTAGTTCATCCGAAATGCTCCTCTCTACTTTGGTCCTTTGGCTCTGCGAGCTCTCTTCAAGATCTCAAAGGCCCTTCCCGGCAGGCTTCGTGCTCCAGCGCTAACAGGGACAGTGAATGGCCATTGAACTCTGTGCTCTGCACTTCAATTAGCTCACTTGACCTCCACGGCAACCTTATGGAGTGCACTCCATTATTCCAGTCCCAGTTCAAAGAAGGATGTGGAAGCTTAGAGGGCTGAAACAACCTGGTGAGGGTCCAGGGTCTGGGAGGATAGTGAGGGACCTGTCTTCCCAGAGCAAGCTCCCAGACTGGGAAGGAAAAACCGGGGGTTGGGAGGTGCTGAGGGCGCGGGGGGGGGGGCAGCATAGTAATACTAATCAGCTAGTATTTATTGAGCACTTACTGTGGGCCAGGCGCTGTTCTAAGGCTTACACGCTACCTCATGTAATCTTCACTGTTACCTCCATTTCACAGACACAGAAAGTTAAGACTGTGTGGGCTTAAGCTTAAGGTAGAACTAGAATGCAAACCCAGGAGGCCTGCCTCCAAAGCTTGTCCAGCTAACGTCTTCAGCACCCTGATCTTATCAAGCATAGCATAAGAAGGCTTAAGAATTTGTTGTCCCCTTGAAATCAATCGCAGGAACTGAACTGTTCCAGGTAAACTGGGTCAAGGAGACAATTCAAGTGAATTGGGATTTTTCAGGTATGAAACTGAGTCTAAAAGGTTCTAATTGCCTCCAGCAGGAAAGGACTGAAGCCCGAGTATGGCAGCTTGAGCTAGGCCGGAGGCACAGGGCTGGAAAGAAGAATCACAACCTGTGCTGGGGGCCACGTGCCCACCGGCCGGCACTCCAGACACTCTGTGCCCTGGCAGGTGCAGGGAACATAAGTGGTGTGCACCAGCAGGTGCATTCTCCAAAGGAATCCCCTCACAATTAGGAAAGCTTCAGCCAGCAGGTCCTGAGAGTTCAAAGGCAAAGATATAAGAAGGCTTTGGTATAAGATCAAAATCAGAACTCGGTCTACAAACTGGAGCTTCTCCTTTAGGGGATAGTGAGGAAAGTTAAACTTTTTTCTCTTCAACCTTATAAGTCTCACCGGGGCCGGCAGGTGGCATGGTGGCTGAGGGCACTGGACTCCCACATGGCCGACTGCGGGTCAAGTGCTGGACTTGGTGGCATGCTTTCTCACTTTCCCTCTCCCTCTCTCTCTCTGTCCCTCTCTGGTTAAATTAAAATAAGTAAATAAAGTTAAATAAAAAATAATTTTTTTAAGAGATAGATTTTTGCTATGGGGTCTGTGCACTCACCAGAGAGACAGAGAGAAAGAAAGTGAGAAATCACCCCCCGGGGGGGATGGCCACTCCGCAATCCCTTCTCCTCCATCCTCTTCTCAGGATCTTAGGCACACACACAGACATTCCCGGAGTGAGTTTTAAGCCACCGGGTCCGGGACTCAAACCACGGTTGACTACATGGGAGTCCTGCGACATAGCCGTTATGCCATCTCCTGGCCCCAAATAAAAAATAATTCTTAAAAAAAAAAATAGTAGTTTTACCACTGGGAGTCCAGCTCTGGACCAGAGGTTTTGCCCTTGATTCCGAGCATGTCCAGCGACTACACAGTGCAGCACCGAGGCTAACGGCATGGCCTTGGAGTTAGACTACCTGCGTCCAAATCCTAACTTTGCCCTGGACTTCAAATCACTCGACCTTTCAGCTGTCCCTTCTGTAAAATGACAGAAGTAACATCATAGACGTGTCGAGAGTTCATTTAAGTATTTGCAACAGTGTCTGCCCATTGTGAATGCTCTGTACTTGCTATTATTATTTATTTATTTTTGAGAGGTTTTTCACTATAGGGCGCGTGTGCTCGCCAGAGAGACAGAGAGAGACAGAGAGAGACAGAAAGTGAGAAATCATCCCCCAGGGGGGATGGCCATGCCACAATCCCTTCTCCTTCATTCTCCTCTCAGGACTTTGGGCACGCACACACATACACCCAGCAAGGGTTTCAAGCAGCTGGATCCAGGATTCGAACCATGGTCGACCATGTGAGAGTCCACCACCTTAACCACGATGCCACCTGTTGGTCCTGATATTATTTTAGAAATAACAAAACTAGGTCTCCACTTTCTCAAGGAAACAGAGTTAGGAAAAGAGTTGAGATTCAGACCTAAGCCTATCTGACTCCAAAGATCCCGAGAGCTCCTCCCTAGCAGGTGGGATCCAGCTGGTTCATGGAGGACTTCACTTCTGATGATAGGACTGTTCACGCTAGGTGACAGACAGACTTTATATCTAAGCTCAGCGGACATATACTCTCCAGGCGGGCTGCATGAAACAGGGCAGGGTAGTCAGGCAGGGCTCTGTATTAGTGCAGAGCTTAGACTTTGCACTCAGATGACCTGGCTTCAAAGCCTGTCTCCACTGCTTCCTACCAGTATGACCTGGATGTATGTCATCTCCAAAGCCTCATTTCTCCTCTTAAAAGTGTGAATAGCCACAGTATCCACCTAATAGAATTGTAAAACAATAAAAGATAAAAATGATGTAATTTATACATAAGATAGTTTATGAAAAATAGAATATGCTCAACTAATGGTAGTCGTATTTTATATTTATTATTTGATTAAAATTGAGGTTCTGAAGTTAAGGAATCTTTGGGCTCAACTGGAGCACTTCGCACACTTCCTGGCACGTCACAGTAAACGGCTGTTGAAGAGCTGATGAATAAAAACTTACACTGCACAGCAACCCAGATCCAAACAAGGTTCTGGTCACAGCGTGGACACAGAGGTGGGGATCTGCCCGGCACTGCAGGCATTTCTGTCAATTGGGGGTGTGTGAGGAAAAGGCAGAGCTGCGAAGTGCGGGCAGTAGAAAATGTCCTATCTGGTAGGCACTACGACTCCCAGCAAACACAGTAAACCACGGCAGGTGTCCTGCATTTCTTGGGCTCGTTGACTTCTAGAACCTTCTCCCCAAGTGCTGAACTCAATCAGCTTGAATATTTATTTTCGTAGGAATCTATCAGCAGTTTTACCGTGAAAGCCAGAGGCTGCTCGGGGTCACTTCACAGAAGCTAGCTCTGGCACTGTTCAACTCCAGTGTGAATCCCACGGCTTTCAAGATGAGCAGGGCCTCAACTCAGATATCCTTTCGTTGGTTTTCGCCACTCTGGCCTTAGAGAGTAACGAATGAGCTTATTTTAGCTAAGGAAGTTAATCTAGTCAGAAATTATTGATGTCCGAATACTCAAGGGCTAACTTGTTCTCATTTGCAGGAAAAGAAAGATGTCTTTTCTACATCTGGTCTGCCTTCTTGCTGTGGAAATTCCTCCCCCTGAAGCTCTATGGGGGCAGGTTAGTCATTTCTACATCCTCCTCGCAGACCACCATGTGCGTCCACAACATTTGCTCAGAAGAACTGTGGCATTATGTGGTTGTGGACTCAGATGCCTCTGCCATGGTCAGAGTGGTGTCACTAAAGACCAGCACAGGCATGCCAGATGGATGAAACTGGGGGCATACCTTCGTCCCTTACTCAGAGGAAGGCTTCTCGCACGTATGAATCAAGGATTCTTAGCGCCGGAAGTATGGGAATGAAGGGGGGTTCCACTTGCACTCGTCTGTGTGAGTACCTGTATGCTGGCTGGGTGAGCTCGGGCTGGCCAAGAGCTGGGGATAATGAAACGCTACCAAGCGACAGGGCGTCCCAGAGGACTGAACCACTCGGGTCGGCTGGCTGTGTGATCTCAGGAGAACTACCGCAGAGGCCAGAGAACACCACAGCCCATGAAGCGGACTCTCCAATTTTGAGTTGCAATTGTTTTTATGTTCTTTTATGCAGGGTTGCGAAGGCTCATTTTAAATGACACTCGCCCTCAGTCAGGCTGCTCTGCCAAGTGATGCTGGGAAGGCCATGGACAGCTGGGGCATGACCGCATCACCCCTTCGCTCCCCAGGGCACTGAGGCATTGTTAGGCCAGGCCACAGCTGAGTAAATATCTCTCAGCACTACCTACAGGTCAGGGAGGGGGCCAAGGAGAGTCGGGGGAAGGGAAGAGGGAGGAGGCCATGCATCTGATGGCTTCACTACCATGGGGCGTTTGGTACCCCAGCTCACGGGAGGACATCCTAAGGCCAGTTCCTGTCAAGCAAAGCCCCAACTGAAGAGTGGGCTGTGTTCTACTACTTTATCTTCTTTTTATATTATAAATGGAGGAAAATGATAAGTAGTTTACTGAAAGGGAAACGATCTTAGAAAAGAAATTGGCAGCAATGGCTTCCAATGACACGTTGGAGTAAAGAACTTGGGCCGTTAACACTATCCTCTGCCCACTCATCACTCTTCCGTGTGTTCAGAAAGGTGCAGAAAGCCAGACTCTGAGGTTTTATATTTTGTTATGACTATGCTGGACGGGGCGGGCAGCCACGTGGCATTGTGGAAGGAGGCACTGATGCCAGCTGGGAGAAAACTCTCTTGGGGAAACAGGGTTGGCTACTCTGGCATGAGCACCGTTTCCCACCCGTTTAGCGAGGAAATGAGGGGCAGTTTTGAGTACTAAAATGGGGAGCAGGATTTCAGTACCGTAAGCTCCCAAAGGGCCCAACAGCCCTTCAAGGAAGTTTTTTAGGTCTAGCCTTTGCACCACCGTCCACGCACTCCTGCAGCTCCACCAGGAGTTGCTACTTCACTTTTTTGTTTGAAAATAAGAAAACAGGTAATGCCCTTTGAACCGGACACCTCAGAGCCAAAGTATAATTCTTCTTCAGAAGAGGCAGAAACTGTTTCAAACTCCTGCCACCCACTCTTGTTCTTTCTTTCTTTCTTTTTTTTTTTTAAGAGAGATTTTTGCTATAGAGTGCGAGTGCTCACAAGAGAGACAGAAAGCAAGAAATCACCCCCCAGGGGAGATGGCCATGCCACACTCCCTTCTTCTCTATTCTCCTCTTGGGATCTTGGGCACGCACACACACACGCCCAGTGTGAGTCTGAAGCTGCCAGGTCCAGGACTTGAACCATAGTCGACTACATGGGAGTCCAGCGATGTAACCATTATGCCATCTGCTGGTCCCCCCACTCCTATTCTCAATGGAACAGAAATAATTTTTTAAAAGCACAAGAAGTAAAGTGGAGAATGAATCTCGATCCCTCCTCTTAGTGATTAAAGGTGACAGGAAACATCTAGCCCCCCCATAATAATATACTTGGAATGTATTACTCAACCTTCAAAAGAGAGGCAGTACTCTACATTTCCTTCCCCTGATTAAGGTGCAGAAAGTCTGTTCTATCACAGAGACACATAACGATACAGAGAACAGAACCTGGTCACATTCCTCTGGCCATACTTTTAAAAAAAATTTATCAGAGGGTGCTTGTGCTCACTAAAGAGACACGGAGAAACAGGAAGAGAGAGGACGAGGAAGAAAGCACCCCCTATTGGGGCATGTCACACCGGAATCCCGTTCTCCATCCTGCCGGGATTTGGGGCATGCATGCACACAGGCCTGGCATGTTTTTCTAGTCATCAGGGCAGGAAAGAGAACCATGCAGTTGGTCATGTGGGATCTGACTCCTTTAATCACTAGGCCATGGGGCTGGCCCTGGGCACAATTTTTCTAGACCTTAGTTTTCCCATCTGTAAAATAAGAAAGTTGTAGTATATGAGGATTAAAACAAATATTTTAAGAGATAATACATTTTTCATGGAAACCTTATAAGGAACTTTAAATAAAATGCAGATAAAAGTGCCTTTCTTACCCAACTTTCCCTTCAGTGGCCTTCACCCAGGCTAGAGGGGGGAGGGAAAGAAGCCCGTCCTTAAACCTCTAGAACTCTACAAAGGTGGGCCATCCCTCCTCGGGGGGAGGGTGATTTCTCACTTTCTGTCTCTCTGTCTCTCCAGCAAGCACATGCACCCTATAGAAAAAATCTCTCTTAAAAAAATACAAGCAAAACAAAGACCACCCACCTTATCTCTAAGTCTTCTATTTGTGATAAGTACGGGTGCAGGCTCAGGACCAGCAGATAGTGTAATGGTTGCATCACTGGACTCCCATGCAGTGGACCGCAGTTTGAGTCCCAGACCTGGTGGCGTAAGACTCATGCTGGGCACGTGTGTGTGTGTGCCCAAGATCCCAAGAGGAGAATGGAAGAGAGGGGATGGCAGTGTGGCATCCCCTCAGGGAGTGATTTCTCATTTTCCTCACTTTCAATTTCTCTGACTCTGTGGAGTGCATGCATCGTATAGCAAAAATCTCTCCCTCTTAAAAAAAAAAAAAAAAAAAAAAAAAGAGTACAGGCTTCTGTGGACCAGCAGGTGGCATCGTGGTAGTTAAGGGGCTCAACTCCCACATGGCCAACTGTGGTTCAAGTCCTGGACCTGGCAGCTTGCTTTCTCACTTTCCCCCTCTCTCTCTGGTCAAATTAAAAAGTAATAATTTTGAACAAAATAATACTTTAAAGCAAAAAATAAAAAGAGTGCAGGCTCCTGAATCAGCTAACCCAGGCCCAAATCCTGTTTCTCCAGCTAAAAAGCCATGGAAATTGGGCAAGTCAATTAGAAATGAGAGTGAATAATAATATATCAAAAGTGACAATAATAGTATGAATAATGATAATACTAATGATGAAGAGTTTTTGAGATGATTAAATAAGAGAAAGAGTGCTGGACAGGTGGTAGTTGGGTGGCTGGATCCCACATGGCCTGCCATGCAGTTCGAGGCCTAGACCCAGTGGCTTGAAGAATACACCCAGTGTGTGCCTGTGTGCCCAGCGTCCTGAGAGGACTCTCCTGAGAGGAGAATGGAGAAGGGATCACAGTGTGGTCGTTTCCCTGGGGGGGGCACTTTCTTACTGTCTCTCTCTCTCTCCCTATGGCAAAATATTTTTTTAAATTTAAAAAAAAAGAGCGAGAGAGAGACAGTAGCGGAAGTGCAGGTACAGGGCACAGGGTACGTGGGGGACCAACAGTCTCGCTCTTGTTTCTACTCTCCTGAAAGGAGGCACCTGGTCCGGTGGCACCTGCATAACAAAAGGAGCCCTTCATAGGAGTCTCCTTCAGCTCCAGCCAGTAGGTGGGTGAAACAGTCTTATTCCTTATCTCCTGATTACTTTATCATGCCTTGTTCTTTATTGATGAGTGAATAACAGACTTCCTGCCCGAAGGCAGGTGCACACCGCTTTCCTGGAGAGTCTTGCACTGCCAGCCCTCCGTCACCTTGTTTTGAACAGGGCCATGGCTTGTATTTGTAGAGACTGCATAATATACAAAGCATTTTTACATGCATTATCACTTTTGATTCCCGTAAGAACTTTGTGGAGCAGGGGGAGGATAAGCTATGATCCCATTATTACAGACAGGGAAAATGAGCCTCAGCAAAGAACAGTCACCAAGCAAGTGGTAGCTCCAGGATCAAATCAAGCCTTCTGCGCCCAGGGCAATGCCTCTGTCTCCTCCACAGGCTGGTCTCTACGACGTTTTTTTCTTTGTAGCCACAGATTACTGGGAACTCTGCCTTTCTTTCTTCTTCTATGGATGAAAAACACCTAGCACTGTGAGTTCCCAGAATGAGAATTCAGTAAATGTTAGCTGCAACTGCTCTTATTATTTCTGCTGATATTTAAATCTACCACCAGCGAGTCCATCTCTTTCTATCACCTAGCTCCTAGGATGTCGCCAAGGTCAGATACAGTCTATTTGGCTCCTTGCTGCCACAAAACAAACTGAAAGACCCCCTTGTAT
This sequence comes from Tupaia belangeri chinensis, assembly GCF_000334495.1. Taxonomy (NCBI): domain Eukaryota; kingdom Metazoa; phylum Chordata; class Mammalia; order Scandentia; family Tupaiidae; genus Tupaia; species Tupaia belangeri. Next base: position 3,625,092 of record NW_006160074.1, on the reverse strand, counting down.
TTTCAGTGACCTGTTGTTAATGTCTGTAAGAAAACAGAGGAAGGGTTACACAATCAATAATCAATTTAAGCCATTATAAGGCTGTATCTGCATTTAATTTTTTTTTAAGTTTGCTATAGGGCATGCACACTCACAGAGAGGGAAAATAAGGAATTACCCCCAGGGGGGATGGCCACACCACAGTCCCTTTCCCCCGACTCTCTTCTCAGGATTTTGGATACACACACATATGCCCAGTATGATTTTTCAAACTGCCAGGTCCAGGACTCGAACCAGTATCTGTATCTTTTCTTTTCTTCTTCTTCTTCATTTTTTTTTTTTGAGAGTTTTTTTGCTATAGGGCATGTGTGCTCGCCAGACAGACAGAGAGAGACACAGAGACAGAAAGCGAGAAATCACCCCCCAGGGGGGATGGTCACGCTGCAATCCCTTCTCCTTCATTCTCCTCTTGGGATCTTGGGCACACACGCACATGCGCCTGGCGTGAGTTTTAAGCCACTGGGTCCGGGATGTGAACCGCGGAGCGCCCCAGCCATTACGCTAACTGCTGGTTCCCATCCTCTTTTTTTTTTAAGAGAGATTTTTTGCACTTACTGGAGAGAGAGAAACAGAGAGACAGAAAGAGAGAAATCATACCCCGGAGAAATAGCCATAATGCAATCCCTTCTCTATTCTCCCCTCAAGATTTTGAGCATGCACACATCTAGCATGAGTTTTAAGTCACCAGTTCAGGACTTGAACTGAACTGTGGTTGACTACATGGGAGTCCAGTGATGTAACTATTCGGCCATCTGCTGTTCCCTAGTATCTGCAATTTTAGCAGGACTAGACACAGATTAGCAAGGGAAAAGTATTGTATATATATATATATATATATATAATACCTATATATTAAATATACAAAATACTTCCAACTCCATTTTTCTTCCCAATTTAAATTGAGGCGGATGATTGAGATGGAATTTTATAAGCTATCAGCAAAACTGTCCAATGAAGACTTATGAAAACAAGCCATGGAAAACAAAAACTAATCAAAGTTATTATTTCTCTGAGCTTTGTACTGTCCAAAGCAGTCCTAGAATAAATAAATGGAACAGATTATATATTTGATTTGCCTAACATGCATTTTTCTTCTTTTCTAAATAAATATAAACACAAGCAGTGGCTAGCTGGGTTACTCACTGAGGGTGAGTTGAACCAGGACAGACTAAAAATAAAAAAACAACAATCTAAGTTCCCTGGCCCATGAGGGTGTGCGAGTAGGGGAAGGCCGTTGCCAGGATGTGGGCGTGTTTATAAAGACCACAGTCTGTTTTCTCATCAGAATCCACTAACTCCCACCAATGATGAGGGACTTACGGCTACCCATCAACTAAGAAAATACACTCAAGAGAAAGAAACAGCCGGAACCAGAAGGATGGTGGGCATGGATAAACACACATGTCCCTCCAGATGAACCCACCTTCGTCCTCCCTGCTGTTTCTGTCTCTGTGGGCACATGTCATATACCGTGTCTATAATTACATGTGTATGTGTGGGTAAGAGAGAGAGGCAGCTAGAGAAAGAACAGGGGCCGACTCTTTCGGGACTGGATGGGAAAGGAAACTGACGTTAGCACTTACTGTCCCTTAAAGCCATCAGCTTTGTTTTTCAAAGTATGGTTTTCCTGGTAAAAGACCCTTTGCCTGTAATGTGAGTGAATCACTCATCTTATTTTAATAAAAATGTGAGCCCAATGATAGTGCTCTTCATCCCAGGAAATAACACGATAGTTAGGCTTTCTGAACCCTGATCCTTATCTTTTACTGAGACTGGTGGGCATACAAAAAGGAAAGGAAAAAGATGAAAAATACCCCAGTGCCATCAAAGGACGAAGTCATTCCATTCCTTCCATGCACAGGTACCCTAAAAGACCAAGCCTGGCCTTAACTCGCTCGAGTTTGTATTGGGTACCGGGCCTCCCAGTGATGGGTGCCTTCGATTGGGTGCCAACTCTTTGTACCTTAATTTCTTCCTCTGTCATGTGTCACATCTAAATGATCAGGACTGATTAAATTAAGTAAAACATATTTTATTTACATACGATAAAATCAGAAAGACTGATTTTCGACCTTTTGACTCTTGAATTGTCATATTCATATATAACCTGTTTTTGAAATGAAGAAAACAGGGGCCAGCAGGTGGTGTGGTAAAGGCGCTGGATACCCACATGACCAGCTGCGGTCTGAGTCCAGGGCCCGGCAGCTTGAAAATCATCCCAGGTGCATGTGTGTGCGTGCCCAAAATCCCAAGAGGAGAACAGAGGAGAAGGGATTGCGATATGGCCATCTCCCCTGGGGTGGTGATTTCTCACTTTCCCTCTCTAGAGAGTGAACAAGCACTTTGGTAAAAACCTAAAGAAAAAAAAAATTAAGAAAACAAAAGTTATGAGCCTTACTAAGAAGATATCAAAGGGTGTTTAAAAAGCAAAACCATTAGAATTATTTTTAAAAATTTGTAAACCATTTTGTCTCCATAATCCTCAGAATTCTTTTTGGGTCTATGTTTAGAACTCTCTTGTGATAATTCTCTGTGGTGCAGGCAACACAGAACTTGCTACCACAGCAGCAATACTGTGAAACCCACTGTATTGCTTTCTGGGGCAGCATCGCAGAGCAGGTAAGAGCGGGCGATTGTTAAATCACGACAGCCCTGGGTTGAAAAGTCCTCTGCTGTTTCCTAGCTATGAGGGCTGGGGAACACTTCTTGGAGCCCTAGTTTCCTCACCTGTAAAATGTTGGGGATTGCTCCCTGCCAGACCCTACACAAGAGGGGCCCCTGCAACAGCCCTGACTGCATCTTCTCTTCACCTCTTGCTGGGACTACCCCAGCCACATTGGCTCTGCTGTGCTTTGAACTTGTCACACACACACTCTTGCCTTCGGCTTTTGTTCTTGCTGTTCCTCTGCCCCTAGACACCTGCACAGCTCTTACCTCCGTCAGATCTCTGCTCAAACGCCGTCTGCTCAGGAAGGCCTTTCCTGGCACAGTATTTAAAGCAGCAACACACCCCGGCTGCCGCCACGCCCTTTTTCACTCGCCTGCTTAGTATTTCTCCATAGCACGCATCACTGTGTGTTCTGCTGAATATCTGGTCTCCCCACTAGAATGTAAGCTCCAAGAGGGCATGGATTTTGACTCTTTTATTCAGTACTACGACTTCTTTCTCTTTTCTTCTTCTTCTTTTTAAATTTGTGATGGAGTGTGTCTGTGTGTGTGAGAGAGAGGATGAGAAACACCCTCCACAGGGCTTGGCCATGCCATGGTTCTTCTCCCCCAGCCCTCCAGTTCACTAGATCCTGGGCATGTAGGCACTTGCCTTGGGTGTTTTCAGGCTGACTGGTCTGGGGACTCAGACTCTGGCTGCCATGTGGCTTCCCACTCTGCAGTACGGTGCACTACCAGTCGTGTCGCCGAGGCTGGGCCTCATTACTGGTTCCTAACTGATAATCATTAGAGGAGTAAGACTGCTGTGAAGACTATGTGAGGTAATGCTGTCAAGCTCTTAGCATTCACTGTCTGGGACAGAGAACATGCCTGGCAGACAGGTTTCGTTCGGCTTGAACTTTTCAAATCTTGAACCAAAATATTTTTAAAAATCAGAATAATAGATTTCAGTTAATTCCTTCTATTTTTAATTAATTTTTAAAATGTTTTTGCCATAGGGCAAGTGCACTCACCCGAGAGAGATGAAGAGAAGTGAGAAATCACCCCCAGGGGAGATGGTCACACTATAATCCCTTCTCTGTCTTCCTCCCAGGATTCTGGGCATGCACACATACACGCCTGATTCCCAAGCCACCAAGTCTGGGACTTGAACCATGGTCAACTATGTGCGAGTCCAGTGTCCCAACCTCTACACCATCTGCTGGTTCTAGGTAATTCTTTAAAAAAAATTAAAAAACAAAACAAAACAAAACAACCTCAGAAGACCTGGCACTCCTGTTCCAGCATTCCT